>NC_053501.1:80854443-81204443 GCF_905171775.1 Rana temporaria
AATAAGCGTATAGTGATTGGTTTGCTCAAAAGTTATAGCGCCTACAAAATAGGGGATAGATTTATGAAAATAAATGTATCTGCAATTTTTGTCAGGACTGCGATATTGCGGCGGACAGTTTGGACACTTTTGACACACTTTTGGGACCATTCACATTCATACAGCGAACATTGCTATGAATATGCACTGATTACTGTATAAATCAGGGTTTCTCAACTCCAGTCCTCAAGGCGCCCCAACAGGTCATGTTTTCAGGATTTACCTTAGATGAAATGGCTGTGGTAATTACTAAGGCAGTGAAACTGATCAAATCACCTGTGCAAAATAATCGTAAGCCTGAAAACATGACCTGTTGGGGCGCCTTGAGGACTGGAGTTGAGAAACACTGGTATAAATGACTGTCCGGGAAGGGGTTTATACCAGGGGATGATCAAGGGGTTAAATGTGTTCCCTAGGGAGTGAGTCTAAATGTGGGGAGGGGGACTGACTGGGGGAGGTGACGATCCGTGTCCCTATATGTACAAGGGACACACCATTGGTTTCATCTCCCTGACAGAACGTGGATCCCTGTGTCCACATCGCGGCCGCCAGCCACGCGAATCGACACCGCGTGACACGGCAGGCATGCGCGCGTGGCCGGGAGGCCCGGGGGCGTCATATAACGTCCACCCAGGATGGCAGAACCACCTTGTGGACGTCATTTGACATTAGGCGGGATGGAAAGTGGTTAAAGAAGTAATTTAATTTATTTTTTGTGACCAACACTAACCAGTTCTGTGGTATTTGTTTTACTTTCTTTAGAAGAACCTGTAGCCTGTCTATATACCGTCAACTTTTTAAATATTCCTAACCACTTCAGTCCCCAGGCCATTTTTTTCCCTCTTCTTGGATCCCAGAGGATTTTTCATTTTTGGCTTTGTCTGGATTATGCACTTTTAGTATTTTGTATTCTACCCTAGAGTATTATATACTGTTTATTCATGACAGATAGGGCTTTCATTTGGTAGCAATAATGGATACATATATTGTTATTTTCTTAGCTTCTTTTAAAGTATTTTGTGAAAAGAATGCTGTGAAAAGCCCAATTTCAACAGTGGAGGGGAGGATGAGAAAGTGGGTGAAGATCTGCTTTAAGGCGGAACATCACCGCAAAGGGGAAGTTCAGCTTTATGCCTCCCCCCTTCCTCTTTGGGTAGGTGGGTACCAGGTACCCACCCCCGCTTCTGATTGGATCACCTAGGCATTTCCATTCAGAGCTGCTAACTTTTTTTATTTTCTTTCAAACAAGGTGAAGAACCTTTTTAAGCCTAAAGCAGTATTGAACCCAATACTTAAAAGGTAATATATTACAGCTTACCATTCCTATGTGGTAGCTGCATTCGTTTTTATTTTTTCAGCCCCTTTCCCCCTCAAAACAGAAACCTTGTGCAACTACCAGAATTGGTGTTCTAAATATAAAAATATAAAAAATTACTTTACTACAGTTTAAAAGTAAAGCCCAGTCAGGTTGAGGAGGTCCGGAATTGGCATAGTGGTGACTTTTTTACAGGTTTGAAGTTGCCAAAAAGTGGTGACATTGGCTGAGGTGGGAAGGCAGATAATTCACAATTTCCACATCGGCAAATCAGAAGAAGCCTGGTATTCTTCATTAATAAAAATACAAGGCTTCTCCTGAATGTTGGAGAAGCACTTGCTGACTCTTCTACTGGAACACAGCACCACCTATTATATGTAGCTAAGGCTACTACAGTATAATACAGACACACACATCATTGTGTAAGTGAAAACACTTTTTCTTTTTTATATTTCTTAATGAATTATTTAACTGTATTACAAGTGATATTCACTGACTTTTTATTCATCCTCTGACTTGTGCTTTTTAATCATCTTCTCTATTAGAAGTGTACTTTTGTATATGGTGTTGGGTTATGCTACAATACTGACTCTCAGGAAGTTGGAACTGTGAAGTTGCCCATACCTTGTCAGACAGGTTTCTGCCAATCATGAGCTGATGGTGAACAAACCAAGTGGAGGTGAAGGCGATCCCTTTGGAGGCGGAGAGTGCACAGGTGCGACAGGGACCGGAGCGTTCTGAGCCCAGATGTTGAAAAATTAAAATAAAAACGCCAGTAAGTGAATGACTTTCTCTGCAAAATTCTATCTGAATTGGCTATGCAAAAGAGCATGGAAATATAGCTGCATAGAGACAGTTTGGACCACCTCCCACTGAGTGTATAATCAGACGGTGGAGAAAACAGGAAGAACAACTCCTTAAGATGCCAAAAAAGAAGGCGTCCTTAAGAGGAAAACCAGCAAAATGGACACACTTGGAGCAGAGACTTAAGACTTGGATTATGGAGCAGTGCCAGAGTGGCTTATGTGTGTCAACCAAGCTTATACAATGTCAGATAAGAAGGTTTGCAAGTGAAAAGAAGATTGATTTTACAAGAAAGGCCAAATTTTGCTTCAATTTTGAGGAGAAGGGTTGGCTTTGAGAGCATGAACAAAGTTAGCTCAGAAAATGCCACCAGTTTGAGGATAAAATCCAACAGTTTAACTCCTACAACTTCGGAAAAAATATGGTCGTGAACCAAGTCAGATTGCAAACCTGAATGAGGTGCCTCTCAATTTTGATGTGGCTTTCAACAGAACTGTTGGTTTGAAAGGAATCAAAACAGTGGACATGAAAACAAGTGCCCATGAAAAGACACACTATTTTTTTCCAATAAGCATATATTGATTGGTTTACCCAAACGTTCGTGCCTATAAACTATGGGATATATTTATGGATTTTTTTTCTATACTACTAATGGCGGCCATCAGTGACTTATAGCGGGACTGCGATATTGCGGCGGACTGTCGCACACTAATTGACACTTTTTAGGAACCAGTGACACTAATACAGTGATTAGTGCTAAAAATATGCACTGTCATTGTACTAATGAGACTGGCTGGGAAAGGTTAAACATCTAGGGTGATCAAAGGGTTACCTGTGCCTAGCCAGTGCCTTCGTGAATATGGTGTGCTGCTTTAACTTGGGGAAGAGAGTGATCCTGATCTCTGCTTTGCAGAGAAACAGGATTGCCCATTCCCCCATCACAACTGAGATCGTGTTTTACTAATGACTGAAATCTGCCTTATTTACATATCTCAGTCATTCGTGTTTTACCAATGATCGGCGAGAGATGGAGGTCATAGAGTCCTGGGGACTCACAGATTAGCTTCTGCTGTCAATTTATATTACCGCCCACGCCCCCTGCAGGTGGAAATTCAAAATAATGTACAGTAGGGAAAATTATTTGATCCCCTGCAGGTTTTGTAAGCTTGCGCATGGGTGTATTTTAAATGATAGAGACAGAATATCGACCAAAAATCCAGAAAAAAAACACAATACAAATGCTATAAATTAAGTTGCAGTTCAGTGAGTAAAATAAGTATTTGATCCCCAAGCGAAACATGACTTAGTACTTGGAGAAGCCCTTGTTGGCAAGCACAGAGGTAATACGTTTCTTGTAGTTGGTGACCAGGTTTGCGCACATCTCAGGAGGGATTTTGGTCCGGTCTTTACAGATCTTCTCTAAATCCTTATGGTTTCTTGGCTGTCTATTGGTAACTTGAAGTTCCAGCTCCCTTAAATTTTCTATAGGATTAAGGTTTGAAGACTGACTAGGTCACTCCATGACCTTAATGTGTTTATTCTTGTGCCACTCCTTTGTTGCCTTGGTATGTTTTGGGTAATTTTCATGCTGGAAGACCCATCCTCGACCCATCTTCAGTGTTCTGGCTGAGGTAAGAAGGTTCTCATACAAGATTTTACAATACGTGGCCTTGTCCATTGGTTCCTTAATGCACAAAGTCGGCTTGTAGAAAAATGGCCCCAAAGCATCACGTTTCAACCTCAATGCTTGACTTCCTCCAAACACAGAAAGTCGAGTTATTGAAGAGCCAATTTTTTTTGTCTTATCTGACAACAGCACTTTCTTACAATCCTTTTCTGAATCATTTAGATGTTCATTGGCATGACTGTACATGTGCCTTCTTGAGGAGGGGGACTCGCTGTGTTTGGAGGAAGAAAAATGCTGACTATAACCCCAAGAACACCATCCCTACAGTTAAGCATGGCGGTGGAAACCTTATGCTTTGGGGCTGTTTCTCTGCTAAAGGTACAGGCCGACTTTGAGAGGTCATTGGATGGGGCCATGTATTGTAAAATATTGGATGAGAATTTTCTTCCCTCAGCCAGAACATTGAAGGTGGGTTGTGGATGGTTCTTCCAGCATGACAATGACCCAAAACATACCGCCAAGACAACAAAGGAGTGGCTCAAGAAAAAGCACATTTAAGGTCATGGAGTGGCCTAGCCTGTCTCCAGACATTAAAGCGGAGTTCTACCCAAAAGTGGCGCCTTTTTTTGACACGTACCCATCCCCAATTCTGGGAGACCTGGCTGCGATGAGGTCCCCTGGAAGTTTGCACCCTCCTCCTTCCCCTGCCATTCATAAAGCGCAGTCGCTTCGCACATGCGCAGTAGGAAACTGGTTATGAATCCACAAGGCTTCACTGCCAGTTTCCCTTACAGGCAATGGCGACAATTCTTCAATCTGCTTTGGGTGCAGGTGCCGGCATCTCATGTAAGGGAAACAGGAACTGAAGCGTTGCGACTTTACAGCCAGTATCCTACTGTGCATGCGTGAGTTGTATTGTGCCTTGCGAATGGTTCCCACACATCACAGGTCCTGGAAGACTGCAGGGTAAGGAGAAGAGGCCGACTTCCGGTTTAGTTTGCCACGACAATCTGAGCCAGGAGTGAGTACTTGTCTAAACCAGGTACCCACTCCCCCCCAAAAAGTGAAAAATGGGGAAATGGAGTGGGGGGGGGGGCACTGCAAACAAGCGGAGCTTCCCCTTCTGGGTGTAGCTCCACTTTAGTTTAACCACTTAATCACCGCCCCATAGCCGAATTACGGCTACAAGGCGGTTCCTTAACTCTGGGAGGACGTCCATGGACCCGGCCCATCACGGATTGCGGTAAATTGCCACTGACAGCGACCGTTTACCATGTGAACGCTCCGTCCAATGACGGAGCGATCACATGTAAACAAACTGGCGTCATTTGATGACGCCGGTTCCTCTCTGTACCGATCGGTACAGTGTGAGAGGAGAGAGCGGGTGTCAGCAGCGCTGTGGGCAGGATCTGTGACTATTGCAGTCACAGATTCAGCCATCCCTGCTCAGCCATCCCTGCAATACCCTGTGCAATACTCTGCAATACCCCCTGCTCAGTACTCTGCAATACCCCCCAACAATTTTCAGATATTGGCACCATAGCTTGTGGACGCTATAACTTTAACAAAGACCAAATAATATTCACCGATTTGTACTTATTTTTAACAAAGATATGTAGCAGTATAAATTAAAAAATATCAAATTTGCTAAATTTTATAACAGAAACAAAGAAAATTTCATTTTTTTTTACAGAATTTTCAGTCTTTTTTTTCTCTTATAGCGCAAAAAATTAAAAACCCAATGGTGATTAAATACCACCAAAAGAAAGCTCCATTTGTGGGGGGGGAAAAGGGCAAAAATTTTAATTTGGGTACAGTGTTGTATGACTGAGTAATTGTCATTCAAAATGTAAGCGCACCAAAAGCTGAAAATTGGTCTGATTATTAAGGGGGTTTAAGTGCCCAGTGGTTACTCCTAGTGTGTTGATAGAAGTAATACTGCTCTCTTATAGGGGTGATGCTTTCTCATATAGCATCCACTTTGCCCACCCACCCCCCTCTGCTGTCCATTCACAGAAGCCTTTGTTTTTTGGGGCCAAGAGGGCTGTAGACAACTGTGCAGGTGTATAGATTGGGCCAGCCACTATCTTTACGTACACCACATTCTAAACATTATATAAGTGATAATACAAACACAAACATTTTAGGAACTCCTTAGCGTTACATTGATAACCATATAAAAAAAAAAACTAGATTTTATTTATGTAAAGTTTCATTAAAATAAACTTTTTACAGGCGAGTTCTGGGCTTCATGCAAAATATGTACAGTACTCTAAGCCTACGGCCCGCATCATCACTTCTGGAGGATTCTTAGAAAATATCACCTTACACAAAGGTACTAGACAGGTGTGCCCCCCTTTTTAATTTAGCCCTAGAGCCTCTTTCAAGACACTCAATTCTGCTTCCCTACATGGTATCCACATTGGATCGAGGGAGCTGCACACAGCACTGTTTGCCAACGACACGTTGATCTTTTCATCAGACCCCTTCTCAGATCTGGATGTCTTATGATCTACTTTAGACCTGTTTCGCACCTGTTCTGGTCTGCGGTTAAGTTACGATAAAAGCGTAGTGCTTTCCCTTACTGGTTCCGTCTCCAAGTTTGGAAGCGTCCTACCCCTTCCCTCTGGCCAAACAATTTATCACATATCTAGGTGTTAAAATAGGGAATCAACCATCTTCTCTCTACAACCTCAATTACCCCCCTTTGTGTGGCAGAATTACGAACGAACTAGAGCCTTGGATGACTCTACCCCTTTCACTCTTTGGAAGATGTCACCTGATTAAAATGGTGAGTTTTTCTCTACAAACTATTCCCATCCTCTTAAAACATCAACATGTACAGAAACTCAATAAAGCCATTGTTTTCTTTTTATGGTGCAAGAAGAGACCCCGTATTGCTTTACACAAATTGCGGTTTCCCAAGAGTGAAGGCGCTGCCGATATCCCAGATATCAGATGGTACAGTTTAGCATGTCTGCTTAGGTATGGGTTAGATTGGTTGTCGCAATCCTCTGTTTATGTCAACTACACTTTGGTCTCTCCTTTTCATCTATCTAGCATCCTATATAGCGAACTTTGATATTTCCCAAAATCCTTACAAAATAATATCTTAATCCGAGACGCTATTATTGCCTGGCGGGAGGTTAGGAAAAAACAGCACCTTCCTTCCTCGGTCTCCAAACACCTTTTGGCTTCACTGCAAACCCATGTTTCCACAAGCTATGGAATATAAAGCTTATGACTTGGCGCACCAAGGCCCTGGTAAAGACAAGCTCCTAGGTCCATATAGACATAATGAAACCAAAATCCTTTTCAGAGTTGATGGCTGAATACGGACTACTTGTAACTCATATCTTCTATTACAACCAGGCGCTTGCTTGCATATCCCCCTGTTGTCCTGATGTCTCTAAAAGATTTCGACCCTCTATGATTGACCGTCTGCTTCATAAACATGCTTACTGTATTTCTGAGGTCTACAAGTCGATACACACAGATATCACCACCATAACAGCCACATCACTCTTCAAGAACTGGTGCATAGACCTTCCAGTAGACGACTTGGGAGATAAAATTCTGGAGGCTATTTAAAAACCCTGAGTGCATCGCCAATGAAATCTGGAAAGACACCCAATTTACATTGATCCACAGGGCTTTCATCCCATTTCTACCTTTTTTAAATGTTTCTTCGCAGCCGGCAGTATGCCTAAAATGTGGGTCCATCAAACAGTCACTATTCTATCGCTTTTGGCTATGTTCCTCGATCTTTTTTTTCTGTAACCAAATCATCACCTTTTATAAACCACATCACAAAATCAGTTAATCACAAAGACGCCTCTGCTACAGTTATTTGGTTACAACTTGCCCAAATCACCAGGCCTGGAGACGCCCAGAGCAACCATCTCTCAATGGAGACACCTCTGCCTCCTGGCAGCCCATAGGAACATTTTAAAAGTGTGGACCACCTCTTGCCCACCCACAATCCCGGCAGTAAAGGCTGACCTCACGACAATACTTTACCGAGAGAAACTGGACACTGAACTGCAAAATTTCACCCCTACAAATGATTCTTTAGAGATGGCACCCATTTATCGAGCATATTCTATCACTGCTCAAATTCCAGGCCCTAATGACACCATTCCAGTATACCAAGTGGTATCTCGAGGCTGACCTGACCGACTCTCTAGGCAAACTGAAAATTATAAAGCAACTTCTACCAGCTAGCACTTCATCTGCTTAATCCCCCTCCCCCTTTTTCACGTATGACCGTATTGCTTTGTTCACGTTTAGAGATCGAATATATTATCTTATATGTCTCCTGTTTACCAAGCAAATCTTTTTCAGCTAACTCTCATGTTAGCTCTCACTCCATGTCCCATGCAAGAAAGTTATAGTAATGTTAAAAAAAAATTTTTTTTTCATTGACTTCCCATATTAACCACTTCAATACAGGGCTTTTATACCCACCTCCATACCGGGCCTATTCTGGCACTTCTCTCCTACATGTACAAATCATCATTCTTTTGCTAGAAAATTACTCAGAACCCCCAAACATTATATATGTTTTTTAGCAGACATCCTAGGGAATAAAATGGCGGGCATTGCAACTTTTTATCTTGCACGGTATTTGCGCAATAATTTTTCAAACCTCTTTTTTTTAAAAAAAAAAATGGTTTCATGAATTAAAAAATAACAAAACAGTAAAGTTGACCCAATTTATTTGTAAAATATGAAGATGATGTTACGCCGAGTAAATAGATGCCTAACATGTCATGCTTTAAAATTGCGCACACTCATGGAATGGCGCCAAACTTCGTTACTTAAAAATCTCCATAGGCAACGTATTGAAAGTGTTTACAGGTTACCAGTTTAGAGTTAGAGGAGGTCTAGTGCTAGAATTGTTGCTCTCACTCAAACGCACGTGGCGATGCCTCACATGTGTGGTTTGAGTGACGTTTACATACGTGGGTGGGACTTGCGTGTGCGTTCGCTTCTGCAAGCGAGCTACCGGGTACAGGGGCGTGTTTTTAATTTTTTTTTTATTTATTTTTTTATTTTACTTATTATTTTTTTACACTTTTTTTTTTTTTTTTTACATTTTTTTTTGATTGCTTTTATTCCTATTACAAGGAATGTAAACATCCCTTGTAATAGGAATAGTGTGTGACAGGTCCTCTTTAAGGAGAAATGCGGGGTTAATGAGACCCCACATCTCTCCTCCAGGCTGGAAAGCATAAGACGGTGAAAAAAAATCATAGATCTAATGCTTACTAGCCGCAATTGCAGCTTTGTTTACTTACGGGTACCCAGGCGTGACGTCATCACATCGCACCCGGCCCTCGGACGGTCATAGAGATGACTGGTGACCATCTGGTCACCAGTCATCTCTATGCTTCCTATCCGGCACACGGCGATCCTGTCTCCGGGCCCCCGATGGCACGGAGGAGCCCAGAGAAGCACCGGATGGCGGCGGGAGGGGGGGTTGTCCCCTCCCGCCGCCTATAAGAAAGATCAAGCGGCGGAAACGCCGCTATGATCATTCTTATGGTGCGCAGGATCGCCGCCGGAACAAAATGATATCTGAATGAGGCCTCTAGCTGCAGGCATCATTTAGATATCACCGGACAAAGTCCAGGATGTCATATGACGTCCACCCAGGATAGGAGATCCCCTCTGTGGACGTCATACGATGGTGTTCGGTATTGAAGTGGTTAATAAAGGTACTCTTGAACAAAATAACTGGTTATTTCATCTACACCTCTGTTTTATTGACATATAACAATGTACATGTATCCACTGTAAATATCTTGTATCTGTGCAGTAATTTCAATAAAAAATATAAAAAAAAATAAACTGACCATATTTGCCATTCCGTAAAATGATCCTGTCATGAATAATTTTCTAAATACACATTGCAATCTGGAGCCCAGTTATTTGCTTATTGTTCCACGCATGCCTGCCATACAAATCGTCCGAACACAATTTCAAAAAACGAACACTTGTCTGTGATAGCAAACAATGGTGTCATCATGTAATGACCGATGAATCGTTCAGTGAACATAAATAAAATCCATTTTTTGTTCGTTTTTTTTTTTTCATATACCTGGTGCACACAGTTCGGACGGGAAACACATTAACCTTTCAATTTTATCATTCGTTTGGCAGAAAATCTCCAAACTTGTCCTTAATTTTTTTGGCTCAAAAACGTCCCAACGAATATCAATTTTGAGCCCATTAACTGGCCGAAAAGCAAGCAAACTGAATTTCGGCTGATTTTTTCGTATATAGTGTATGGCCAGCATAAGACTTCCACCTGCATAAGTCACTGTATTGTTTACCTTTTATTACAAATGAGATTGATTCTTGTAATGCTACACAATACAGTAAGTAGTCCAATAAAGAGTGGATGTCGCTGTTCTTGACACATTTAGTAGACAGGAATGTCTGTTTCTTTAAGAGATGCAATAAGTGTATACAAAATATATATTCATTCCAGTATGCCCTGTGTTTTTTTTTTAAGTGACCAAGTGGTTGAAGGGAAACTACAAGATAACCTTAGAGAATCATTATCTTGTTGGACTTCCCCTCCCCAATGAGTCCCCCGGTTGGCTTGACTTGTTTCTTTTAATCAGCCACAATATGTCCACAAATATATATTGTACCTCCTTATTTTATGGCTACTATAGTAACGTTATTTTAACAAAGCTTCGTACAAGTTAGTGTTAGAAGTTTTATTCATATACTCCATTCAGGTCAGTGACGGTGAATTTCTATAAGCCAAAGCCAAAACTGTATTTTACGTTGTTTTTGCATGTTGACTCCTCTGTTGTGAACTACTGTTTTCTGCTTATTTTTACCTACAGAAGTGGAAGATCTGCTGTGTTCATTGAAAGAGATCCAACACACGCTGGTAGATTCACAGAGCCAGGAAGATTTATTTTTACTTCTACAACTAGTGCAAAATAAAGACTTTCAGAATGCATTTAGGATTCACAATGCTGTTGCTGTCCACATGAACAAAGCTAGCCCACCATATCCACTTATTCCAAATGCCCAGGAGTTAACACAAGAGGTAAGTCACAACTCACTGATTTTAATCTGCATGTACAGTACATCTGGAAAGTATTCACAGCACTTCACTTTTTCCCCACATTTTGTTATGTTACAGCCTTATTCCAAAATTGATTACATTCATTATTTTCCTCAAAATTCTACCAACACACCATAATGACAACTTGAAAGAAGTTTGTTTGAAATCTTTGCAAATTTCTTAAAAAAAAATAAAAACAATCACATGTACATAAATATTCTCAACCGTTGACGCACCTTTGGCACCATTTACAGCCTCAAGTATTTTTGAGTATGATGCTACAAGCTTGGCACAACTATTTTTTGGTAATTTCTTACATTCTTCGGAAAAAAATAATAAATTGTGCTACAAGAGACACCAAAAAGGTCGGACTTTGGAGGCATAGACAACAGCGTGAAGATTTTTTGAAAAATTATTTTACAATTTATTAGAAAAAATACATGGTATAATCACATAAATGTACAATATGGTTAAAAATCATGTAGGATGATAAAGCATATAGACACGTTTCACTGTGAGGCTTCTTCAAGGATATGAGCAAGGTTCAAAGAAGAAAACAAGTCTCACTATCTGGAATGAGATATACATAAATTATACATATGAAAAAAAAACGCATAATATTGTCAGTCCCATGAGACAACCAACACAGAAGACACAAACAGACCAACAGGATACCTTGAAGTGGACTTGTCCTCATGTATGAGGGTCCAGTGGACAGAATGTTCTAAATATTTAAAAAAAGCCACACTAACAGGAGTGTTCAGATGGGTTGCAGCATAGCAAACCACAGATGGTGGATTCTAATAGAAGAAATATATAATGAATAAACCATGGTCTATATAATTACCGGTCAAAGAGATGTATGGGGAGTAAAGGATGATATATATATATATATATATATATATATATATATATACCCTTTTTATGAAGTAAGATCATCAAAAAGCAGGGGCATAGAGTCGTCATATGTGACAACATATATAAAGTACTGCAGGAATCCGAAGGTCAATCACTCTTGAGTAAATCCTTATCTGCCAGATCATTGCACAGAAAAACCATGAAGAACGCAGTTACCAAAATGTGAATCTAAAGAAATATCACAGCAGAAGATCAGATGGAATAATTTCCACGCCACACAGCCACTGGCGCATATAGTATTTGCATTAAACATGTGATGTGCAGATGTGCCCCTGGGAGGCAGTCCAAACTGTACACATCTACATAGGGGCCCCCCTCCATTATACCCTCTAAGCGCAGACATGGGAGACGCCGGCGCATCAATAATGACGTCAGCGCTGCTAGATGGAGAGGGTACCTGTCGATATGATGCATATTGGAGACAGAGTCTAGAGCGCATGCGAGGAGATGTATTCAGCTGCAGAGATGGTTGTTGTTCTGGACGGTTTGCCTCTCTCCATAGAGAAACGTTGGAGATCTGTCAGAGTGACCATCAGATTCTTCGTCGCCTCCCTAACTAAAACCATCCTTGCCTGATGGCTCAGTTTGGCCAGGTGGCTCACTCTAGGAAGAGTCCTGGTGGTTTCAATCTTCTATTTACGAATGATGCTCATTGGGACCTTCAATGCTGCAGACATTTTTTCTGTGCCTCGATACAATCCTGTCTCGGAGGTCTACAGACAGTTCCTTGGACTTCATGGCTTGGTTTGTTCTCTGACATGCACTGTCAACTGTGGGACCTTATATAGATAGGTGTGTGCCTTTCCAAATCATGTCCAATCAACTGAATTTACCACAGGTGGATTCCAAGTTGTAGAAACATCTCAAGGATGATCAGTGGAAACAGGATGCATTTTAGCTCAATTTTTCTCTTCTGTATTTTTAAAACATTTGCAAAGATTTTAAACAAACTTCTTTCCCATTGTTATTATGGGGTATTGTTTGTAGAATTTTGAAGGAAAGTAATGAATTTAATCTATTTTGGAATAAGGCTGTAACATAACAAAATGTGGAAAAAGTGAAGCGCTGTGATTATTTTCTGGATGCAATGTATAGGCAAAATTTTAAATAAAATGATTTATGGTTCATTCATCCACTGCAATGGACACTGGCAAACAAGAAAAAGTGATAAAGGGCAACACCCTTATAACCCTGCTCGTAACTATCAAGTTTCAGTTTTTTGCTTGTGTATTAGGAGGTTGGATGCTTTTTCCACAGCTCTGCAAAGAAACTGTTACTATATTGTTGCTTTTTTTTTTCTTTAATTAAGATACTTGGTACACTGTAGGGATATTTACTTAGGAATGCCATTTTTAAGCTAGTCTCTACACCGCAGCAGATCTCTGACTGCAAAAACTGTATACTTTATACTTTTACAGATAGTGTTTTTTTTTTTTTCTTGGTTGTGTACTACACATAACATTTAATAAAATGTACCAGGTGTTGTAACACACCTGGAAAGTTTTCTTTAAAGCAGTGTGAGATCAAGCCAGACAGATGGCACATATAACTCCAATTACGAAATTCATATCTCTGACCCAGTGGCTCACCTTACTGGGTCAGCTCTCGGCCTCCAGCCTTCTAATTGAACAGTGGTACAGCCTATTCAACTCTTTCTGAGGCCCCTTTCACACTTGTACAACTTTTCCCTTGATTTGGGACTGCAAAGTAGCATGACAAGTCGTTCCTCATGATTTCCAATGACAACCATTTATATTCGTAAGATTTCAAGTCGTGCTGACTTCAAAGTAGTCCCTGCACTACTTTGGTCCAACTTTCATGCGCGTTCAGGTTCATAGACCTCAAGTCTCCCTAAAATCGCGCAACTTTGAAGTCATGGTGCTGTGAAAGGGGCCTTGGTATGAGCTTACCTAGGAAGCAGTAATGCTAATGCTAAACCAGTAAAAAGCAGAGTATTGTTTTTGACTGGCTTGTGTGTGAATGTAAAACCGTAAACAGGTTTGTATTTCAAGCATTTGTATAGCAGTTTGCGATCTTTAACCAGTAACCTGCGAATGAACCAATCACAAGTAAAATTGAAATAAGAAAATTGGTATCTCCTGGAAATATAAAAAGTACCATATTTTTCCGTGTATAAGATGATACTTTTGTGTGAAATTGTTAGACTAAAAATTGTGGGTCGTCTTGCACACGGAAGTCAGCCGAGGAGAGGACCGCACAGTTGTGAAGCTGCCCATACGTTGTCAGGCGGAGATGCGGTGCCTTTTGGAGGCGGAGAGTGCGCAGATGCGGTGCCTTTTGGAGGCGGCGAGTGCGCAGATGCGGTGCCTTTTGGAGGCGGCGAGTGCGCAGATGCGGTGCCTTTTGGAGGCGGAGAGTGCGCAGATGCGGTGCCTTTTGGAGGCGGAGAGTGCGCAGATGCGGTGCCTTTTGGAGGCGGAGAGTGTGCAGATGCGACAGAGACTGAAGCGTTCTGAGCCCAGATGTCGGAAAATTGAATGTAATCAGCTATGCAAAAGAGCATTGAAATAGAGTTGCAGAGAGACAGTTTAGACCAGTAAAGAAAACGGGAAGAACTCCTCCTTAAGATGCCAAAAAAGAAGGTGGCCTTAAGAGGAAAACCAGAAAAATGGCCCCAACTTGGAGCAGAGGCTTAAGACTTGGATTATGGAACAGCGCCAGAGTGGCTTATGTATGTCAACCAAGCTTATACAAAGTCGGGCAAGAAGGTTTGCAAGCAAAATGAAGATTGTTGATTTTACAGGAAAGACAAAATGGTGCTTCAATTTCATGAGGAGAGAAGGGTTGGCCATGAGAGCACGAACAAAGTTGGCTCAGAAAATCCCACTGGTTTGAGGATAAAATGCAACAATTTCGCTCCTATGTCATACCACTTCGGCAAAAATATGATTTTGAACCAAGTCTGATTGCAAACATGGATGATGTGCCTTCCAATAGAACTGTTGATGTTAACCACTTGCTTACTGGGCACATATACCCCCTTCCTGCCCAGGCAAAATTTCAACTTTCGGCACTGTCACGCTTTAAATGAAAATTGCGCGGTTGTGTGACGAGGCTCCCAAACAAAATTTACATCCTTTTTTCCCACAAATAGAGATTTCATTTGGTGGTATTTGATCACCTCTGCGTTTTTTACTTTGCGCTATAAACAAGAAAGAGTGTCAATTTTGGAAAAAACACTATTTTTTACTTTTTGCTATAATAAATATCCCAATTAAAAAAAAAAAATAAAAAATTCTCAGTTTAGGTCGATGCATATTCTTCTACATATTTTGGGAGAAAAAAAATCGCAATAAGCATATAGTGATTGGTTTGTTCAAAAGTTATAGTGGCTGCAAAATAGGGGATAGCATTCTGATTTTTTTTATAGTAATGGCAGCGATCTGCGATTTTTGTCAGGACCACGATATTGCGGTGGACACATCGGACACTTTCGATACATTTTTGGGACCATTCACATTTATACAGCGAACAGTACTATAAATATGCACTAATTACTGTATAAATGTGACTGGCAGGGAAGGGGTTTACACTAGGGGGCGAGGAAGGGGTTAAATGTGTTCCCTACTAGTGATTCTAACTGTGGGGGGGAGGGGACTGACTGGGGGAGGTGACCGATCTGTGTCCCTATGTACAAGGGACACAGCATCGGTCTCCTCTCTTCCTGACAGGACATGGATCTCTGTGTTTACACACAGAGATCCACGTCACTGCCGATCGCGGGTACCCAGCGGACATCGCGGCCAACAGGCACGCGCATCGGCATCTCAGTGACGCACCCCCGTTGTCGGTACGTGCGCGCACCCCCCCAGTGGCCAGAGAACCCGAGGCTGTAAAAAGACGGCCTCCCGGCATTTTAGAGCCACCTTGTGGCCGTCTTTTTACTATGGCCCGGGTCTGAAGAGGTTAAAGGAAAGGAATCAAAACAAGTGGCCATGAAAAGACACACTATACTTCTGCGCTTTCATGCTGTGCAGATGGTACTAAACTGCCTCCTATGGTTATTTTTAAGAGGAAAACATATCCAAAAGAGACCATACCACCTGGCATTGTACAAGTTCAAGAAAAGGGATGAATGAACACATTATGGCCGTTTTATTTGTATAGGTTTGGTCCAGAAGACCTGGAGGGCTCCTAAAGAAGCCAGCTCTGCTTGTCTTTGATCTCATTTAACAGAAAAGACAAAAAGGGGTTGCATTGGATTTGCGAACACGCTTAGCAGTTATGCCTTGTGGACTTGCAGGTCAGCTACAGCCACTAGATGTTTCAATCAACAAGCCACTTAAAGCCCTGATGAGAGAAGAATGGAGTAGATGGATACAAAAAGCAGGTGGTAACTTGACACCGACAGAAAGAGTGAATAAACAAATCATTACTGAGGTCTGCAATTGGGTCCTAAACTCATGGTGTGGTGACAAACAAGAGGTGATTGTAGAATCAGCAATGCCATGGACAGAACTGAGGATGATCTCACAAATATAGACAGTGAAGTCAATAGAAGTTAAAGAAATTGATATGTCTGATGAAGAAAGCAGTGATGCATCAGAGGCTGAATAAAGTGATATGCGCAAAGCTAAGTGTGATGCATAATATAGTGCATGTAAATGTTAACTACGGTAATTGCTAAATAAAAATGTGTTCTGTTTTATGTTTAAAATATTGTTTGTTTTTATTTTGGGTTGGAAAAGTGGGGGTCGTCTTATACACGGAAAAATATTGTTTTTTAAGAAAAAATAAATAAAAATGTTTTCAAAGTAATAAAAAATGTAGTACAAAAAAAGTTCACATTCTGTTTGTTGTTTTGTTTTGTTTTTTTAACTAGGTACAGCATGTTCTTAAGTCAGGCCATCAGAAAGAATGTCAAGAACTTAATGATTTACTAAGCACACCACACATTCAGGTAAGGCAGCTGCTGTAATCTAGTTTTGTTTTTTGGTATGCCATTTATGAAAAAAGACAAAAAGAAGGCAGCTGCTCATAAATCACACTGTTAACCAATATACACTTCACAAATATAGTTTATCCAAGGAAACGGTCTACAGTTCAGATCTTGAACCCAGGTTTTTATTTATTGGCATCAAAATTTGGTTCTGTATAGCTCGGTTCGCCCATTCATGACCAGGAGTGCAATTAGTTTTGCACTCCTGTGACCCATTTTCTGAAGTCCGCTCTCCGCTGACATCACTGCCCTCATTCGAGGCAGCGCGTCATCCCAACTTCCCACGTCTGGTTCCTCCAGCTGTCTTAATTGATGGCCGTCTCAGCGAGCCGCTGAGATGGCCCCTCCCCACCTCTCCACAGCTCATCGCTCCAATGAGTGTGGAGGATCAGAGCAGGAAAGATGCTGACTGACAGACAGGCAGCATCTTTCAGTTCGGAAAGTAGTGAGAACCGAACCATCGGCGGTGTTTGGTGGCTCGGTTCTCAGTGCAAAGACGCCGGGGGACAGCTGCAGCATCTGTGTAATGCTCCATTCGCCTAGGTAAGTATGGAAAAAAAAATAAAAAATTCAATAAAAATAATTTTACAAAAAAAAAAAGTATGGAAAAAAAAAACATCTCGTTTGAAAAAAGGTACATTTTTAACGGTGAGTTATAAATTTTAAATGCATTTTTTTGTATCTTTATTATTATCCCTGCGCAAAGTACTGCTTTTTAATACAGGAGTTATAATAATCTGTTTTAGCTTCATGAACAGATTGCAGCTTCTTCTTGTCCTTCTTCAGCAGTGGAGGACGGACTGGCATTGGCAAACGGCTACGTATGGGCGTGAAACCTGATGCCGCGTACACACGACCAATTTTAATGGTCTAGAAAAAATACGTTTTTTTCAACGTGATTCTTGTCAAGCCTGTCTTGCCTACACACGATCGTGAAAAAAAAATGCTCGAGCAAAGAACGGTCACGTACAACGGCACTATAATGGGGAAGTTCCATTCGGATGGCGCCACCCTTGGGGCTGCTTTTCCCGATTTTGTGTTAGTAAAACTTTTGTGTTTTTAAGTCTGTTACAGCGTGACGAATGTGCCATCTCCATTACGAACACTAGTTTTACCAGAACGAGCGCTCCCGTCTCATAACTTGCTTCTGAGCATGCGCTGTTTTTTCACGTTGGTAAAGCCTACACTAGACCGTTTTTCACAACGTGAAAATCAACAACGTGAAAAATGACGCGAAAAATAGAGCATGTTCTAAATTTTTAATGCCCATTTTTCACGTCATAAAAAATGCTCTGGAGCACACAAACGATTGTTTTTAATGACATTTAAAAAAAATTGCATTTCTCTTACGTTCATAGACGGACACAGCCTTCATTGACATTAGGGTTATGCTTCTTCCTACCAGGAGAGTTTAGGCAGAATTTAACAGCACTTAAAGTGTTAAAACCTTTCTTTCGAGCCGCTCCTCCCAGGGGGCGTGGCTCCCCAGGCATTATCCACACCCTGCTCTAGGAGTCTTTTTCTGCCTAACGACAGGAGAGGAGTCAGGCTCTCTCTGGAGTCCTGTACTCTGGAGTTTTTTTCTTGCGATTTTTCTCGCTTTTATTATTTTGTTCCTGCATTTTTTAATCCTGTGATTCTTCTATCAGCAGCCGACTGGGTGACAGGCTGGGTCTTGACTCTTGTAGTCCCCCCATGTTCAGCCATCGAGCGTGTGCCGGCCCTTAGCTCAGCTTTGGGACGTCATCGACAGGCCCTGTTGCTCCAGGGGCGGCCGGGGAACTTCGGTTCTAGGGCACACATATGACCGGTCTCTATGGCTGTGTCACAGTGTGTCTGGCCGACAGCCATGCCATTTACGGACGTTGGTTCTGTCTGGGATACCTCCAGCCGGGTAGTCGCATGATGGGTAAGTAGTGGCCCCTTACTCAGGTAAGTGGTCTGGCTGGTGTTTTCCCTGGGGAGGTCGACTGAGGGTCTGCCCTGCTTTCCTCTCTCCCCTTCCTCTCCCTCCTTCCCCTGGCTGGGTAGTGGCTGTGAAGGGGGCCTCCTGGGTTTTCTTTGTTACCACCGGGGCCCGTGTGTTGTTACTCTGGGGGGTGCTGCTGTGTGCTGCTGTGTTCTATGAGGTGTTTTTTTTTTACCTCAGACGGCGGCCATCTTGGAAATCTCCTTGGTAACGCTGTGATTCTTCCATGAGGTGACGGACACAGCACAGCCTCTGGTCTCCTGTAACAGTTTTAGTGCTGTGAAACACTGTGAATCTTCCTTGAGGTGACAGAAACATCACAGCCAGCACATCAGAGCACACCTCAGGTTTTCAGCTCTCTCTGCAGCTGGGTGGGGTGGTGAATACCAGGGGCCCCCATGCTCTGCAATAGCAGCAAGGAGATGACCAGTGGGGTTTTTTTTTTTTGTCCTGCCTTGAAGGGTGGGTGACTCAGCGCTGACACTATGAAACCTGAGCCAGGTCTCCCTCTCCAGCTATGCCTGAGTTAACCCTTAACGCCCCTTCCCCTGCCACATCTGTTATGTTGGCTGTCCTGGGTTTCTTGCCAGGTTTCAAGCAGCTAGGGCCCAGATGGGGGGTAAAAAGCGCCCCCTCCCTGAGCCTGCTTCTGGGGATTTCTCTGACACAGAATCGCTGTTTTTTCTGGTTCTGTTATGTCAGAGGCTGCGGGCTTAACCCTTATGGATAGTGAGGATGACTCTGCTGCAGTCAGTTGCTGGCAAGAATTTGTTGGAGCCCTTGTTTCTGCGGTGCATGAGACTCTAAAAATTGAGGATGTGGCGGAGAAACCTCCGTGTCAGTACCAGCAGACTACCACGCACCGCTGAAGTGTTTCCTTGTGTTCCTTATTTGGTCAATATGTTATACAAGGAATGGGATGCACCGCAAAAAGTTTGTCAAAACTTTGCAACCCGTTACCCCCTTGAGGGGGGCTTTAAAAAAAAAAAAAAAAAAAGTAGGTCTCTCCTCCACCAGTGGACCCCCCTGTGTCCAGACTGCGCAAGGCCACCACGTTGCCTGTGGAAGGGGCTCCTGCATTTCAGGATCCCTCTGATAGGAGAGTGGAGGCCGTGGCCCGCTCCCTATTCACGGTGGTGGGTTCGGCGGTGAGGCCGGCTCTGGCCGGGGCCCTGGTCAGGCCCCGACTAAAAGGGCGAAGCTCCTGCTGCAGGAGCTGGAAGAAGGGGCTTCCGAATCCTCTAGGGACCTGGCTGAACAATTGGTTCAGGGTCAGAATTTTCTCTGGGAGGCGGCCATGGATACGATCCGGGGCTTCCGTCTATGCAGTGGTTCTGCGCCGCCTTGTGTGGCTGAAGAGCTGGTCTGCGGCCTAGTCCTCTAAGGTGGCCTTGGTGATGGCCGTTAAGGGTGAACGGTCCTTTTGGGACTTCCCTGAATGGCATCATTGAGGATGCCACGGGTGGTGAGCGCATGCTGTTCCCACAGTCTGGGAAGGGCTAGGGACCTCGCCCTGTGCAAGGACCCTCCTTGCCTACCTCCGAGCGTTTTTTCGCCCGCCCTGTGCGGTGGGGGTAGGTCTACATGGTGCTTGAATCCCCGCTGCGGGGTAGCAGCGCACCTGATACGCATGCCTAACAAGTCTGCGGACATACCTGCTTCCGCCTGAAGGTCTGCTCCCGCCCGTGTCTCGGGTGGGAGACTGGCTTCGCATTGCAAAGTGTTTTCCTTGGGGGTACAAGATTGAGTTTCTCTCTTGTCTGCCAAACAGGTTTTTTCCCTCCGGCCTCCTCCGGTTCGCCGATTGGCTCTGTCAGGGGCTGTCCAGGATCTTCTGGTCAGGGGAGTGATTGTGCCAGTTCCCTCGTTGGAAAAGGTCTCGGGGTTTTTACTCCATTCTGTTTGTGTCCCCACGGAGGATGGGGCCCGGTCAATCCTGGGCCTCAAGTCCCTCGTTTGTTTTGTCAAGGTGCAAACTTTTAGGTGGTGTCGATTCACTTGGTAATAGCGGCACTCCATCAGGGGGATTTTCTGGCATCCTTGGATGTCATGAACGTGTACCTGCATATCCTCAAACCACCGGAGATTCTGTGCTTTGCGGTCAGGGGTGACCATTTTCAATTGGTGTTCTTCCCATTCGGCAGGTTTTCGCCAAGGTGCTCGTCCCGATACTGGCCCGGCTGTGACAGCGGGGGTTTGTTATCATGGGATGTCTGGACGACATTCTCCTACAAGCTTCTTCGAGCTCTGCATTGGTGGAGCCGTGTCTATCACGTGTCAGGCTCTCCGAGTGTTCGGCTGGTTTCTGGATTGTCCTGAAATCAGGGTTGATTCCATCTCAGGGACTGGAATACCTGGGACTAGTCCTGGATTCCGCCGGGGCGGGAGTGTTTTTCTCCTAACGGAAAAACTTCAGACTCTGCTATCTGCTATGCAGCAGTTGCCGACCCAGAAGTGGTCATCTCTGCGAAGGTTCTGGGTCAGTTGGTAGCCTCTTTCGAGGCGGTTCCGTATGCCCAATTCCACGCCAGGGTACTACGGAGGGAACTGCTGTCACGATGGGTCTAGCTTCCGTCATCTCTGGATTACCAGATTCAATTGAGTCATCTGATCATGTCTCCCCTGGTGTGGTGGCTGGCGTTTCCGGTGCTTCGGGCCGGAAAGTCATTTTTCTGCAGGCCACTGGACAGTGGTCACGACGGATGCCAGCCTCTCCGGTTGGGGAGGGGTGCTTGGGGCACCCAGTCAGCCCAGGGGCACTGGACTCAGGTGGAGTCCTGCCTACTGATCAACGTTCTGGAGCTCCGAGCAATCCAGCTTTGCCTTGCCAGGTGGTCCCTAGATCTACAGGGCCGACCGGTCAGGATCCTGTCCGATTAACACCACGGCCGTGGCGTAGGTTGATCATCAGGGAGGCACACAGAGTTCTGTTGCAGCAACGGGGGTCGCGCACATCCTTTCAGTGAGCCGAAGAGTCCGTTCCGGCTCTAATGGCCGGGTACATTCCGGGAATACGGAATTGGCTAGCCGGCTACCTAAGTCGCACTGCACTGGGCCAAGGAGAGTGGTCTCTCCAACCGCAGGTGTTTCGGGCTCTGTGCCTAAAGTGGGGCACTCCGGACGTGGACCTTCTAGCATCCCGTCTCTATCGGTAGGTGCCACGGTTCGTGGCCAGGTTTAAGGACCCGTGGGCGGACGCGTCAGGTGCGTTGGTGGCTCCTTGGGGTCACTGTCGCCTACTTTACACCTTCCCTCCTCGGAATCTTCTTCCTCGCCTGCTGCGCTGAGTGGAAGCTGTAGGGATTCTATCAGTCCTGATTGCCCCAGATTGGCCACGTTACTTCTGGTACGCGGACCTGATGCGTCTGGTGGCAGACGCCTCCTAGCGACTTCCCCTGGGAATTGATTTTCTGTTACAGGGTCTGATCTTCCACCCTGTTTCACAGCCACCGGCCTTAGCGGCGTGGCTGTTGAGAGCCAGGGGCTTAAGGACCGAGGCCTATTGGGTTTGGTGGTCTCTACCGTGCTGCCTGCACGGAAGTCTACCTCACGTAGGTTTTTTCCTCATACATGGAAGGCCTACTTCTCTGTGTGTGGGGAGATGAACTGGCACTCTCGTACATGCGTTGTGTACAGGATTCTGCTGTCTTTGCAGCAGGGAGTGGTTCAGGCTCTCGCCTTATGTACGGTTAGGAGCCAGATTTCTGCTCTGGCTGTTTTTACTTGCAGCGACCCTTGGCGTAGCACTCCTGGGTGCGTACGTTGGGTCAGGGGGTCTGGAAGGTGGCCCCTCTGGTGCACCTTCCATTACCCCCATGGGACTTGAATTTAGTCCTTTCAGTGCTTCGGGATGCTCCCTTTGAGGACATTCGGGAGGTTTTTTGTTTATTGTCACAAAAGGTGATTTATTTCTGGTAGCAATTGCCTCGATCAGACGGGTGTCTGTTCTGGCGGCCTTGTCTTGCAAGGCTCCCTACTTGGTCATCCGTAAGGATGAGGTGGTGCTGCGGCCGCAGCCGTTTTTTCTCCCTAAGGTAGTTTCGGCTTTTCACTTGGATGTGGACATTGTTCTTCCATCCTTATGTCCTCGGCCGAAATGCCAAGAGGAGGCCACTTTGCATCCTCTGGATGTGGTTCGGGCCCTACGAGTGTACTTATATGTTATGGTTCCGTTCCGGAAGTCGGGCTCACTGTTCGTGTCGGTGGCTGGCCCTACAAGAGGGCCTGGCAGTCTCGTCGGCCACCGTTCCTAGGTGGTTCCGACGGATTGTGCTTCAGGCCTATGCCCTGAAGGGGCGTGCGCCCCCCTTTCGGGTTAATGGCGCATTTGACCAGGACGATCGGGGGCCTCTTGGGCTTTCCGGCATCATGCCTCTGTGTTACAGCGGTGTTAGGATGCATCCTGGTCGTCAATCCACGCTGTTTCAAAGTTTTACGAGGTTGATGTGTGTGCATCTTTTGATGCCTTCCTCAGCCGCAGGTTACATAGTTACATAGTTAGTCAGGTTGAAAAAAGACACAAGTCCATCCAGTTCAACCACAAAAAAATAAACAAACAAAATAAAAAACACAATACAATCCCATACACCCAACTCCATACCCACAGTTGATCCAGAGGAAGGCAAAAAACCCCAGCAGAGCATGATCCAATTTGCTACAACAGGGGAAAAAATTCCCTCCTGATCCCCCGAGAGGCAATCTGATTTACCCTGGATCAACTTTACCTACAAATCTTAGTACTCAGTTATTTTATGTACATTTAGGAAAAAATCCAGGCCTTTCTTAAAGCAATCTACTGAGCTGGCCAGAACCACCTCTGGAGGGAGTCTGTTCTACGTTTTCACAGCTCTTACTGTGAAAAAACCTTTCCGTATTTGGAGGTGAAATCTCTTTTCCTCTAGACGTAAAGAGTGCCCCCTTGTCCTCAGTGTTGACCGTAAAGTGAATAACTCAACACCAAGTACACTGTATGGACCTCTTATATATTTGTACATGTTGATCATATCCCCCCTAATTCTCCTCTTCTCAAGAGTGAATAGATTTAGTTCTTCTAATCTTTCCTCAAAGCTGAGCTCCTCCATGCCTCTTATCAGTTTGGTTGCTCTTCTCTGCACTTTCTCCAGTTCTCCGATATCCTTTTTGAGAACTGGTGCCCAAAACTGAACTGCATATTCCAGATGAGGTCTTACTAATGATTTGTACAGGGGCAAAATTATATCTCTGTCTCTGGAGTCCATACCTCTCTTAATACAAGAAAGGACTTTGCTCGCTTTGGAAACCGCAGCTTGGCATTGCATGCCATTATTGAGCTTATGATCAACTAAAACCCCCAGATCCTTCTCCACTACAGACCCCCCCAGTTGTACTCCCCCTAGTACGTATGATGCATGCATATTCTTAGTCCCTAAGTGCATAACTTTACATTTATCAACATTAAACCTCATCTGTCACTCAGTCGCCCAATTAGACAGAGCATTGAGGTCGGCTTGTAAAGTGGCGACATCCTGCAAGGACGTTATTCCACTGCATAGCTTGGTGTCATCTGCAAAGACAGAAATGTTACTTTTGATCTCAGACCCAATATCATTTATAAATATATTGAAAAGTAAGGGTCCCAGCACTGAACCTTGGGGTACACCACTGATAACATTGGACCATTCAGAGTAAGAATCATTAACCACGACTCTCTGAATTCTGTCTTTCAGCCAGTTTTCTATCCATTTACAAACTGATATATCCAATCCTGTAGACCTTACCTTACACATGAGCCGTGTGTGCGGAACTGTATCGAACGCTTTTGCAAAATCCAAATATATCACGTCCACAGCCACCCCTCTGTTCAGGGTTTTACTTACCTCTTCATAAAAGGAAATCAGGTTTGTCTGACAACTTCTGTCTTTCATGAATCCATGTTGCCTGCTGCTTAAATAGTTTGTTTCCAGCAAGCACTCATCCATGTGGTCTTTTATTAAACGTTCCAGGATCTTCCCAACTATAGAAGTTAGACTAACAGGTCTATAGTTACTTGGTAAAGACTTTGTTCCCTAAGGTGTTACGGGCGGCAGTTTATGTTTGGAGTTTCTCCGTTGAGCAACTCCGGTTTTTGTTTGGGGTGTAACCTGGTTTGCTGTGTTACTTTCCCACCCCTCTAATTTTTTGACACTGCTTGGGGACGTCCCTAATGTCAATAAAGGCTGTGTCCGTCTATGAACAGAAGAGAAAATAGGATTTTTGTACTCACCGTAAAATCCATTTCTCTGAGTTCATAGACGGACACAGCACCCACCCCTCCTTGGTTTGTACTGCTTGTTACGGACTGAGGCTCCTAGAGCAGGGTGTGGATTATGCCTGGGGGAGCCACGCCCCCTGGGAGGAGCGACACGAAGCAAAGGTTTTAACACTTTAAGTGCTGTTAAATTCTGCCTAAACTCTCCTGGTAGGAAGAAGCATAACCCTAATGTCAATGAAGGCGGTGTCCGTCTATGAACTCAGAGAAATGGATTTTACGGTGAGTACAAAAATCCTATTTTTTCACGTCATGAAAAACGGTCGTGTGTCTGCAGCATTAGACTTCTGATATAAGTCTATTGCAGCTTAAAGTAAATGATTTCTAATGCCGCGTACACACCATCACTTTATTTCACTTTATGGCCTCTGTCCATTTTTACAAGGTGAATTTATGTGATGAAAACGACATTTTTTGTGAAGTAAAAAAACAACGTTTTTGAAACTTCATTTTCAAAAACGACGTTGCCTACACACCATCGTTTTTTCAAAATGCTCTAGCAAAGCGCGGTTACGTTCAGCACTCTTTTCCATTGAAGCTTGCTTCATAACTTGCTTCTGAGCATGTGCGGGTTTAAAAACGTCGTTTTAGCCTACACACAGTGATTTTTTGTGACACAAAAAACGACGTTTTGAAAAACGACACAAATTGAAGCATGCTTCAATTTTTTTTTGTCGTTTTTCACAAGACCTAAAACAACGTTTTCCCCCACTGGCGGTGATTTTAATTGACGTTTTTCAAAACCTCGTTTTTTTTCATCACATAAAGTGATGGTGTGTACGCGGCATTAGTCAAACTGAATAAACATCCTGCTGGTCAGGTGAGTAGCCGAGGTCGAACACCGGAAGCAAACAGACACGAAAACAGGAATATCACAGCGATAACGCACTGGAGGAGCCGAAGATCAACCAGCAACTGAAGCCACTAGCAGACTTCCTTTTATATATGCCCATGTGACCTGCTGGAAGAGATGTTGAGTCCTAAAGTCTTTCCCCTGCCATAAGTGCTGGCAAAGATGCTGGGCGTTAGAGCCTGTCTCCTGCTGTTGGTTTCCTGACAATGCTTCTAACCATTTGTCAATCATCTTCTTATGAGAAAGAGATTGCACACAGTAGATATGCTGCTTGGCTGTCAGAATATTTGTTCAGCTTCCCTCTGAAAGACAGACCCTTTGTCATCCAGGATTGTCCTCGAGGGGTACCTGGCTTTCAGTGGTACCCTCTATAGATGGTTTAGCTGGGTCAAATTTCAGGTTTACTCCACAAATAGAGTCCTCTGTTCTTGTTACCACCCATTTCAATAGGGTGGTAGGTCTTTTGGCACCAGACAGCCATCTCTTACATGAATGCAAAGCTACTTTGTGGCCATTTTTACATGGTGACACCTTTGGACAGAAGATGCTTCTGGCAGCAATGTAAAATCCTGTCTTGTGTCTTGGTAAATGCTGTGGGAAAGCAGGAGTTTTGTGGCAATCCCTGTACAGCAGTTCGACAATTCCCAAGCGCCAGGTTGCAATTGCGACTAGAATTTGCGACCTGGCGCCTGGGATATCTTGTGTCTCCGTTCCCCCCTGCCGCACGATCGTTGAGTGCCGCTCCGGCCACCAATTGCGGCCTACTGCAGGCCTATAATTCCTACGGGCCCAGATTCAAGAAGCAATTGCGCCCGTGTAACCATAAGTTACACGGCGCAATTGCTTACTTGCTCCGGTGTAACGAGTGATCCTGATTCAGGAACCTCGTTACACCGACTGCAGCCTAAAATCTGCGCGGCATAAGGCACTTATGCCTCGCAGATTTTAGGCTGCATTCTTGTGCTTGCCGCTAGGGGGCGCTCCCATTGTGATCAGCGTGTAGTATGCAAATTGCATACTACCAACTGATTCACAAACTTGCGCGTGCCCCGCGCAAGCCAGGTACGGAGTTTCCGTACGGCAACTTTAGCGCAAGGCTGCCCCTTCTAATAGTAGGGGCAGCCAATGCTAAAGTATAGCCGCCGCTCCCGCGACGTGAAATTTGAATTTCACGTCGTTTGCGTAAGTGCTTCGTGAATGGCGGTGGACGCCATTCACGTTCACTTTGAAGCAAATGACGTCCTTGCGACGTCATTTGCCGCAATGCACGTCGGGAAAGTTTCCCGACGGAGCATGCGTTGTACGCTCGGCGCGGGAGCGCGCCTAATTTAAATGATTCCCGCCACCGGGATCATTTAACTTGCGCGCGCTTACGCCGGGCAAATTTGCCGGCGCGCCCTCGCAATTCACGGAGCTACTGCTCCGTGAATCGAGGGCAGCGCAAAATATTTGCGGGGGCGCAGGGCAAAATCGTTGCCCTGCTCCCCCGCAAATATCGCGCAATTCTACCTGAATCTGGGCCACTGTAGTCTGGCGCCATCTTGTGGTCGCCGCTGGTATGAGAAGAGACAACCAGCAATACTAATGGGGATTTCTGCCTGTATTTACTGCCCGCCCATCTCCATCCCAAAGAGAAGAGCAGAAAGTGATTGTGGGACGGCCTTTTGCCTAATGGTGAGTGTGGGGGGGAGCTGGTTTAAATAGCTTCATATAGCCTTTTTTTTAAATAGCTTTTTTTTTTAAGTGAAAACTGTTTTTTTTCTTAATTAAAATTCTTTTATTATTTGTCATCTCCCTGCTTGGCCTCTTTCACCTCCTTTTTTTATATATATTTTTTATTCTAACACCCTAGAGAACAAAATGGCGGTCGTTCCAATACTTTCTGTCACACCGTATTTGCGCAGCGGTCTTACAAGCGCACTTTTTTGGTAAAAAATACACTTTTTTTTAATTAAATAAGACATCAGTAAAGTTAGCCCAATTTTTTTTTATATATTGTGAAAGAAAATATTGCGCCAAGTAAATTGAAACCCAACATGTGACACTTCAAAATTGCGTTCGCTCGTGGAATGGCGACAAACTTTTACCCTTTAAAATCTCCATAGGCGACGTTTAAAAAAATTCTACAGGTTGCATGTTTTGAGTTACAGAGGAGGTCTAGGGCTAGAATTATTGCTCTTGCTCTACCAATCACGGAAATACCTCACATGTCTGGTTTGAACACCGTTTACATATGCGGGCGCTACTCGCGTATGCGTTCGCTTCTGCGCGAATGCTTGGCGGGACAGGGCGTGTTTTCTGGCTTCTAACTTTTTTAGCTGGCTCCTAGATTCCAAGCAAATTTGTCAAACCCTGCTGTACAGTCGTTTTATCCATCAATTGTGGGCACAGCTCCTTTCCTTCATGTGATTGTCTTTTTGCAATATTGTCACAGTTGTCTGTCCATTTCCGTGGCTTTCTCGCCTGCTTGCTACCCATGATCTTGTACTGCATATGTAGGGCTATAGCCTGTAGAAGAGTCTGTGCCCTTTCTGCTTTGCAGAGTGTAACACATTAATACCACATAGCATATTTATAAGAGTCCTGTGTCACCCAATGAACTGTTGGAGAAAAGGATCGAATGGGTAGTATAATCATATTATGGTGACTTGAGCTAAAAGGATCCAAACGGCTTCCTACTTAATTTGTACAAAGCACAGTAGAGCCTTCTTGTAACAAAAGACTTTAAACATAAGTTTTATTCCAAACTTCATACTGCACTGGTGCCAACCAAATAGCTTGAAACTGCTCATATACTGAGGACATTTGAGCTTTGAGAAATGTTCTTATTAAATATAATATACTTCCTGTTATGTAAACATTTTCCCCCCTCCATTTAGGCTCTCCTTTTGGCGCATGACAAAGTGGCAGAGCAGGAAATGATGCCGGAGTCCATTTCTGAAGATGCGTTTTATGAAAACATTGGGCAATATGGAGATGAAATGGTTAAACTTGTAAGAATAGAGAAGGCAAAAGATATACCACTGGTAAGAAAATAGTCATATGCAGAAAATTAGGTTTTGAAGCATATACAAGTACAATAGTTGTGTTCCATTCTATGTAAAGGCTGTTTATACATGCATGTATACTATAATAAGTATTTTTTAAAAAGCTGTGTTTGTTTTTTAACTTTATTGGTCTTTCTTATGAACATACAATGCCCAGGACAATTTAGCAAATAAACATATGCATAACGCTATCATGACGCAGATTATATGTCAAATGTGGCTATATGAGAGAGACGGACAACTTTACATGAACTGAGCTATCATGGCGCTCAGATTTATAAAGCAAATATACAATGGTAAACCATATTTTAGGCAGATACCAACAAATACAGGTTGGAAGAATAAAACACATGTGACCAGTAATACAATAGTTAAAGCAATATAAGAGCAAAATAGCAGATGGTTGGTGAGTTAGTGGACTTGTGCTGGGGCTGGTAACACTTTATAAGCAAATAAGTCCCATTTGTGGTGAAAGCGAGGCAACTGCTGGTGATGCGACAGGAAAGGAAAGGAGAGGTTGAACCTGATGTTCAACCTTTCCTTATGTAGGAGCCCAAGTAGATCAGATTTAACATACCTGATTGGAGGAGAGGAGGATGACCCTTCTGGCAGCCATGTGGATAACAAAACCTTGTTTCTCTTCTCGTCCATGGATGGGCACAGCCTTCTCAAGTCTTGACCAGTGGTTTATGTTCCTGTTCACAGGAGAGGACTAGGCAGAAACATGTTAGATATTTTAAACACATGTTACTTTAACAGAGTTGAACAGCGCCACCCAGGGGGCAGTCCCTCCGGACATAACCTTCCTCCCTGCAGCATGCAGCCTCAGTTTCTTTCTGCCTAGCAAAGGAGAATGACGTATGGCTCCCTTTGGGCCCAGCGCCCTGAGGACATTTTTTTTTTCTTGAAAGAATCTTCTATCAACTGTCGGCTGAGAGACAGGCTGGATATATAGATCCTTGTAGTCACCTCAGTCCGGCCAGCGAGCGTGAGCACACCTTTGCAAAGAGGTTGGGTCTGCCACGACTTACCCCATGACTCCTGGGGTGGCCGGTGAGCTTTCTGCTCCAAGGTCCACATATGACTGGGCTGTGGTGTTGTCTCACTCACAGTGGACCGGACCGACCGCTACTTCCAACACGGTTGTATGCCTGTCGGGAATGTGTCAGTGGGTCCTCGCGCGGACGGGTAAGTACAGTCCCTCCCACTTAGGTGGATTACTACGGCTGAGCATTCCTGGGGTTCGGGGGTCCTCCTATCCTCCCTTCCCTGCTCCTTTTTCCCTCTACTGCATTTTTATTGCTGCTATCGCGCGGTGGGGTGCACCTCACCAGGGGACTGTGGTGTGTTTGGCCTGCACTTATTTGCTGTTTTTTTTTTTTTTTTTAAAGAGAGAGCTTTTTGCCACTGTATAGGCCCTAATGGGCTTTCTCTTTTTAGTTGCAGTGTTTCGCCGCCATTTTGGGGGCACTGGCGCCAATTTAATGTAGTTTTTCATTTGTATTGTAATCTCCCATTGGTGGCCATTTTGTTGTGGCTGCACTATGGCGCAGCTTACTATTGCGGTCGGCCATTTCACTGTGGCCATTTCCTGCTCTATCTGAGGCATCCGGCGGCCATTTTGGAAGTGATTTGGCCTCTAGTGCTGGTTCCTACGGCACGCAGCACAGGTCTACTCAGATTACCTCACAGCTTTACCTCACGATTTTTCTTCCTCTTACACACGCTGTGTACTGAGGGCGTGCATCAGTGCTGTACAGTCTCCTCTTGTGGTGGTGGAGTCCCCTGGGTAACCCCCGGGTCAGCGCAGCAGGAGGGTTGGTTGTTCAAGTCTGAATAGGGCCCTGAGAGCTGTCTGTAATGGAGTCAGTATCTGATTCTTCTTCCCCAAACATGCCAGAGGTGGCAGCTGGTGCTCCTGCACCTGCGGTTCCCATGGACACTTTGTCAGCAGTCCTGGAAACATTTGTTGCCAGGGTGGAATCGGCGTGCGGGCGTAAGGTGGGGTAAAAAGCGCCCCTTCCCCCGCTATCTCCTGGGGAATGCTCTGACTGCGGCTCAGGTCCCTGGTTCTGTTTTGTCTGAGGATGTGGACCAGAACCTTCCTTGTGAGGAAGACCCCTCACTTGGGTCGGTACATGACAAGGCACTTGTCAGTGCGCTTATCAATGCTGTAAGGGACTCCCTTAAGCTGGATAGTGCTGCTGAGGCTTCCGCTGAGGGCTCTGTCTTTTTTGGGTTACACAAATCGGACCGCTCTGTGAAGGTTTTTCCTTATGTACCCTTCTTTGACAAATTCGATGATACGGAATGGGAAAAGCCGCAGAAGGCCTTTTGTAGTCCCTAGCCTGGCGGTTCGGTACCCCTTTGAGGAGAGCCTCTTAAAAAAAAGTGGGCTTCTCCTCCGGTAGTGGACCCTCCGGTTGCCCAGTTAAATAAAGTGACCACTCTCCCTATAGAAGGGACCCCTGCCTTTAAGGACCAGACTCATAGGAGGTCTCAGGTTCTGACCCGCTCCGTGTTTACCATGCTGGGGTCTGCCTTGTGGCCACAACCCTGGTGTCTCAGACACTCACTGAATGGGCAAAAATTTTGCACCAGACTGTGGAGGAGCACCAGCTCCCTCCCGAGGTTATTAGGCTGGCAGACCAGCTGGTCCAGGGCCTTGTATATGTCTGTGATGCTTCACTGAATGCAGCACCCTTGATATCCAGGGCTTCTGTTTCGGCTGTGGTTTTGCGCCGCCTCTTTTGGTTGAAATGCTGGTCTGCTGACCAAGCTTCCAAAAAAGCCCTGGCGGATTTACCCTTCAAAGGTGGGAGGCTTTTTGGTTTCTCGCTGGACATTATCAAGGATGTCACTGGGGGTAAGAGCACTCTCCTCCCTCAGTCCACCAAAGGGGAAGGAGCCCTGCCGTAAGCCGGGTCCTTCTTTTCCCACGCAGAAGCGGTATTTTCATCAGTCAGGGCCCACGGGTAAACCCTTCCAGACCGAGAAGAGCTCTGCTGGGGGACCGAAACGTCCCTGGGTGTGTAAGCCGAACAAGCCGGCGTCCAAACCCGCCACTTCATGAAGTCTTGCCCCCGTCCGACTCATGGGTGGGGGGACTGCTTTGCAGGTGGACCTCCCTGCTCTCCGACCAATGGGTCTGCAAGGTGGTCTCTTCGGGGTACAAGATAGTTTCTTTCCTATCCCCCTGAACAGATTCTTTCCCTCAAGTCTCCCTCTTCTTCCGGCTCGTCGGGCTGCCCTGTTAGGGGCAGTGCAGGACTTCCTGAGTTGCGGGGTGATTTTACCCGTCCTGCAGGGCGTGAGGTTTCAGGGTTTTTATTCTTATCTGTTTGTGGGCCCGAAGAAGGACGGGGTCCGTCCAATCCTGGACCTCAAAGCCCTAAATGCCTTCGTGAAGGTAAGGGAGTTCTGCATGGAATCCATTCGTTCGGTCGTAGCTGCCCTCCATCCGGGAGACTTTCTGGCGTCCTTGGACAGCAAGGACGCATACTTGCATGTCCCAATTTGCACAAGTCACCAGAGGTTTCTGCGCTTTGCGATCGGGGAGGACCACTATCAGTTTGTGGCCCTTCCCTATGGCCTAGGGTCAGCACCAAGAGTTTTAATTCAATCTTATTTTATTCAGAAAAAAAAAAGACAGAAAGACAAATAACGTCTCAAGCATTACATACAGTAAAAGCAATTACATCAACAGTAAGCATCGTGTTTGACATAATAAAAGCATGTCTAAGTTACGTGAGAAAAAAAGGAATGAGAGCATGTGCGTGTGGACCACCATAAAGCCGTACGATTTAGCAATCCCCAGATATATAAAATAATCATTAATTGTATCTACCAACCTCACATTAGTGAGGGGTTCAGTGTTGCACCGCATGCGGCACATTGGGAGAGATTATACATGAATCTGCAAGTAAAATAAGACCTATGGGGTCACATAACGGATAAGTAACCATAGGTGGGTCGAGGCCATGATAAGTTGGCTCAATTAATTCCTAAGGAAGTATTTAGAGATCAAGAAAAGGATAAGAAGCAGGGGCAGACAAAAGGGGGGTAGAGAGACAGGGGACAAGAGTCAAGGGACAATAATCACTCCATCATGGCATCAGGGTCACATCATCCAGGCCACGCTCGGCCCAAGAGATAAACTCAGAAGAGTATCGGAACATGGACCATGAAGTCCAGGTGAGAGAAAACTGCTCGCTTTTACCACCCTCCTCCGCCAACAGACGCTCAAGGTCCCTTATGCGGTCCACTTCAACAGCCCAATCCTCCAGGGAAGGCATGATTGCCGATCTCCAATGACGGGGGATCACCACTCTGGCCGCCGCCTGGAAGTGTCGTAGCACATCATTTTTGATGGATTTGAACGTGCCAGGAAGTATAGGTAAGAGAGCCATCTCAGGGGAAGGGTGAATAGAGGTCACCATCAGTTTGCAGTATAGTTTGAAAATCCGCTGCCAGAATCCCTGCACAGGAGGGCATTCCCACCAGATGTGGAGCATGGTTCCCCCGGGATTTAAGACACCGCCAGCAGGCATCCGGCACTGCCGAATTGAAATGATGGATAGTTGTTGGGCATCTATACCATCTCGTTGGCAACTTGAACCCCTTCTCTTGGGTCTTAGTGGCCAAGGATAGTTTGTGTGTCAGGACAAAACACTTCTTCCAGTCAATAAGGGAGATAGTGACGTAGGTCCGTCTCCCAGGCCACCGTAAACGGCGGGGGGTCAGGGGAGAAGATACTGAGCAACAGGGAATAGAGTTGAGATACCACATGTGTTGGAGGTTCCGCCTGCAGAAGTATTGCCTCAAACTCTGTCGATTCAGCAAGGATGTCCGGAATGGATGGGAAAGTTTGAATGTAAGAAGTAATCTGTTGTCTCTGAAGATCGGTCGGGGTATCAGACCTCAAGGTGGGGTCTGCTCGAAGGACCTGGGCAAGTCTCCTATGATCCTCCTTTCGACATGGTCCGAATCTTGTTACGGACATGGCCGGCGGAAAGGCCGGGGTCCCGAAGAAGGGAGTCATGTGGTTCGACAAGCCCTTCCTAGATCGCAAGCGATCCCAAATCTGGATCGTTTGAAGGGTAAGGTCGCCGAAAGGGCCCGAACCCCCCCCCCGAACTGTGGGTAAGGTCCATGGGAGAGCGGAGAGTTCAACAGGGTTCATGTGGCTTTCCAACTGAACCCAGAGCTTTGTTGAAGAGTGATGGAACCAGTCCAGTATACGAGTGAGCACCGCAGCCCTATGGTACAAGGAGGCGTCTGGGGCTCCAGCTCCCCCCCTAACCTTTGGAAGAGATAATGTTTCATATCGTATTCTGGGACGGGCAGCATTCCAAATGAATTTGGAGAACATCCGGCGCAGCTTCTTGAAGTACGAATTAGGTATATGAATAGGAATGGTTTGGAACAAATATAGGAACCTAGGGAGAACATCCATTTTCAGGGCATTCACTCTACCTAGCCATGAGAGCCGTTTGGACGCATAAGTGATTAAATCTGCTTGGGTCCTAAGAAGCAGGGGGGTAAAGTTCAGAGAAAAGAGTTGGGATGGATCCGCCGGAATTTGAATTCCGAGGTACCTGATGGAGGTAGAACCAGTTTTGAAGGAAAAGGTAGTGGATAGTCTCCGTAGGTCTGACTTGGACAAAGATATGTTAAGGATTTCCGATTTAGTGTAGTTTACCTTGAAATTGCTAACTGCTCCAAATTTCTGAAACTCCTGCAGCACTGAGGGCAAGGATGTATGTGGGTGTGTCACGAACAAGAGCAGATCATCCGCGAAAAAGGGCGAGTTTAGTATGGGTGCGCCCGATTGTGATGCCCTGGACCGAGGGATTGTTACGTAGAGCAATGGCTAGTTGTTCCATTGTAAGAACATAGAGGAGGGGGGACAGTGGGCATCCCTGTCGACTCCCGTTAGATATAGAGAAGGTCGGAGATAGCGAGCCATTCAACCTAACCCTAGCAGATGGGGAAGAGTAAAGGGACATTATCCTCGCTATCATATTGGGTCCCAAGCCTATTTGTTGCAGGGATAGTTGAAGGAACTGCCAGTCTACTCGGTCGAATGCCTTTTCAGCATCGACTGTTAGGAGGCATAATGGGACATCATGAGACTGGGCATAATCAGTTAAAAGAAGGGTCTTTAGGGTATTGTCCCTAGCCTCACGGCCACTCACAAAGCCAACCTGATCTAGGTGTATTATCCCTGGCAACAGTGGCTGTAGCCTATTTGCCAGTATTTTAGCCAAGACTTTCAGGTCGACACCAATCAAAGAGATCGGCCTATAGTTGGCGCAAAGAGTAGGGGTCTTTGCCTGGCTTTGGAATGAGGGAGATGTGGGCCTCAAGTGTTTGTGGAGGAAACACTGAGCCCCCTGTCAGATAGTTGAAGACCTTAGTAAGAAAGGGTGCGAGGAGGGCAGAAAATAGTTTATAGAACTTGGGAGTGAAGCCATCTGGGCCCGGGCTCTTTCCACTTGGCGTCCCTGCTATGGCTTTGGCGACTTCATCCTCCGTGACAGGGGTTTCCAGATCAGCAATGGAGTCAGCATTTAATGTAGAAAATGCAGTATCCGAGATGTAGGACAATTGGTCATCCTCCCCAGTACAAGGGGAGCCTGTCGAGTCCTCTGTTATCATTCCATTTACAGATGAGGGAGGCCACAGTGCTCATCTGGATCTTCAATGCTGCAGAACTTTTTCTGTACCTTTCCTCAGATCTGCACCTCAAAACAATCCTGTCTCGGAGGTGTACAGACAATTCCTTGTACTTCATGGCTTGGTTTGTGCTCTGACATGCACTGTTAACTGTGGGACCTTATATAGACAGGTATGTGCCTTTCCAAATCATATCCACTCAACTGAATTTACCACAGGTGAACTCAAATTAAGTTGTAGAAACATCTCAAGGATGAGCAGTGGAATTTATTTATTTTTTTATAAATTTGCAAAGCTTTCAAACAAACTGCTTTCATGTTGTCATTATGGGATATTGTGTGTAGAATTTTGAGGAAAATAATGAATGTAATCCATTTTGGAATAAGGCTGTAGCATACCAAAATGTGGAAAAAGTGAAGTGCTGTGAATACTTTCCGGATGCACTGTAGTTCCATTCTCCCTGCATTTACTGTTGAGCACTAACTCATAACTGACTTAAGCCCCCCCGAGCTATTTACACCATTAAATGGTCCTTACATTAAATTTCAAGCTCCTCTTATTCATTAATGGTTTAGGCCTTTTATTTTCTCCTCCTTATTTGATTCCATTGGGCAGAATGTTCATTTTATTGTGGTCGTTGCAATGAATAAATGCCCAAGCGCTAAACGTATCCAGTTTTGAAGCATTTTTTCTGCTCAAAAGCAGATGTTTGTTTTTATTTTTTAAGCCTGCAAACGCTCCTCTTCTAATACGCCTGTAAAGTGTGCATGGATGCATAGGCAAACAGAGGTGCTTTTACAAGCTCTGTGCATGAAGCCTTGTGTAGTAAATATGTAGATTCCAAAAATTTGGCTTCTGCCTGGAGAGAATAAAATCGCTGGCCTGGGAATGTTTTTTTGAGGATTTAGGTATATCTCGAGCTTTAAAACAAATTAGGTGCCCTGTTTTTACAAATCCTCCTCTAATCTGGAAACGTTAAATGTCTGGAAGGCCATCCCCATTCAACTCGGTGAGTAGATTTACTAAAACTGGTGCACACAGAATCTCGCACAGCTGTGCATAGTACCCAATCAGCTTAAAAACGCCTCTCCATGTTAGCCTATGGCCTCATGCCCACCATGGCGTTTTTGAGCTGTAAATGGGATAGCGGTTTTTAAGCTGCAAAAAAAAAAAAAAACAGGACCAGTGTGTTCCGAGGCAACAATGCTAGAGTTGTAAAAACGTCAGACGCCGGCAAAAGGTGTTAAACACAATTTAACGAGACTTAACGCTGTGTTAAGCCTCGTCCGGCGTTTGTCTCTATTCAAAATCAATGGTTCCCTATGGGAGCCCATTGACTTGAATAGAGGTCGCACCAGAAGTCGGATCAAGAGGATCCGACCTGCGGTGCGACTTGTGTGCTGAGAATCTTGAGAGGCCCTTATGCGAGCATGCAGCTAGGCAGGTCAGGAAAGGGGGCGAGCGCTCCCCTCCTTGACCATACCAAGCCACGTACCCTCAACATGGGGGGTTGGTGCTTTGGAGCGGGGGCACTGTGCCCCCACCCCAAAGTAACTTGTCCCCATGTTGATGAGGACAAGGGCCTTTTCCCGGCAACCCTGGCCGTTGGTTTCGGGGTCTGTGGGCGGGGGCTTATCGGAATCTGGGAGCCTCTTTAATAAGGGGGCCACCAGATCCTGGCCCCCCACCCTATGTGAGTATGGGGTACCCCTACCCATTCACCTGGGGGAAAAGTGTCAATAAAAAAAAACACGCTACACAGGTTTTTAAAGTAATTTATTAGGCAGCCCTGGGGGTCTTTTCCGACTTCTCTGCTATCTTCTCCATGCTCTCCGGTTCTTCTGCTGCTGTCTTCTGCCGGGCTCCTCCGCTATCTTCTGCTCCTTTTGCCCACGGTTGCCCGGTCTTCTGTCGTTTTCTTCCCTCCGCTCTTCGTCCGATATTGATTCGACACACTCTCCCGCTGTAATGCCGCAACGACTTATATAAACATGGGGCGGGTCACCGAATGATGCCATCTGATGACCCCACCCCTTATGACGTCACAGTCCTGGAGCATGATGGGGCTGTGATGTCATAATGGACGGGGTCATTGGATGACATCACTCTGTGACCCCGCCCAATGCTTATATAAGTCATTGCGCACACGGCATTACAGCGGGAGAGATCGTTGAGTCAACATCAGAAGAAGAGCGAAGGGAAGAAGACCGGGCAACCGCTAGCAAAAGAGCAGTAGATGGCGGAGGAGCCTGGCAGAAGACACCGAACCCAGGGGTAGTAGAGCAGAGGGAAGAAGACGACGGAGAAGCAAATGACGCAAATGAGCAGAAGATGGAGGAAGAGCCCAGTAGAAGACCGCAGGAGAAGAACCAGAGAGCTCAGAGAAGATATCGGAGAAGTCGGAAGAGACCCCCGGAGCTGCCTAAAAAATTACTTTAAAAACCTGTGAAGTGTGTGTTTTTTTTATTGACGCTTTTTCCCCAGGTGGATGGGTAGGGGTACAGTGTACCCCATACTCATTCACATAGGGCGGGGGGCCAGGATCTGGGGGCCCCCTTATTAAAGGGGGTTCCCAGATTCGGATAAGCCCCCACCCACAGACCCCGACAACCAATGGCCAGGGTTGCCGCGAAGACATCAACATGGGGACAAGGTGCTTTGGGGTGGGGGACGCAGTGCCCCTCCTGCCCCAAAGCACCAACCCTCCATGTTGAGGGCACGTGGCTTGCTATGGTCAAGGAGGGGGGCGCTCGTTTGTTTCCTGACCTGCCGTGCTGCGTGCTTGGATAAGGGTCTGGAATGGATCTTGGGGGTACCCCCATGCCATTTTTTTTGGTGTGGGTTCCCCTTAAGATCCATACCAGACTGAAGGGTCTGGTATGCTCTTAGGGGGGAATCTCGTGCAATTTTTTTTTTTTAATTTACACGGGGTTCCCCTCTCAAGATTCTTGGCACACAAATCGCACCGCAAGTCGGATCATTTTAATCTGACTTCTGGTGCGACTTCTATTCAAATCAATGGGCTCCCGTAGGGAACCATTGATTTTGAATAGAGACCGAAAAATGCAGCTGAAAGCTAGCACAGCTTAAAGTGCATTGAATTCAATGCAAAATGCTGAAAAAAAAATCACGTTTTTAACGCCGCTTTTTTGCTGGCGTCTGTACTAGCTTTACAGCTCGTTTTTTAAAATGTCCGAGGGCATGAGGCCCAAATTCTAGAAGCCGATTTAGCAGTTTTTGTGAATCTCTCCCTTTTAGATCAAGAATGCCCATTACAGTCATTACAGTGATGGATTAATAGTGAGATGCAAGAGCAGGCAGGTCAGCTCTTGAAGATGTCACCAGATGCTTGTGCATGCATCCTAATACACTTTCATTCTGATGCTAGCTTGCTTTTTTTTTTTTGCAGGGTGCCACAGTACGGAATGAGCTGGACTCTGTCATCATCAGCCGCATAGTGAAAGGAGGGGCAGCAGAAAAGAGTGGACTTCTGCATGAAGGAGATGAAATTTTAGAAATAAATGGTATTGAAATTCGAGGAAAAGATGTCAATGATGTATTTGAGCTACTGGTAAGTTTGAAATGGATCGGAATTCATGAATGAAATTAAGAGGTTTAAAGTTGATCTAAAGCCAGTTTTTTCTTTTGTAAAATGTAAAACTCTTTTCCTGATTTTAATGTTGTGTCCTCTTTGGGGAGTTTCACTTTTTTGTTTTACCCTGGTGACCGTTGCCACTGTGTCACAGGGCAATGAAAAAGCTAAATATTACCCATATCAACAGAACTGAGGGAAAGTCTTCCAAAGTAACTGAACAATTTGAATGGCAACTGTCTAAAAGGGGATTTCTCCTTTATTTCATGTTGACTGGATGAAGTGAAGACAAATTTGTGGGACACAGACAGTGAAAAAATAAACCAGCTTTTTGGCGTGTTGCATTAACCCACAATGATTTAATTTTGTTACTATGTGTTGCATTAATGCCCCAGAATGCGCAGAAAAACATACCTGCTGTATTTAACATTGTACAGTAGTAGTACATTAGTTTTGCAGTACAGGGACCTTGGAAAGGTATGTGTGTTTTGGGGGGCACTGTTCAGAATGATGTAACACATTGGAATGAATTGGCCCTTTACCAGTTCCTATTCTGTCCACTACCTTAGGCACTTTATGGGCCAGGAAGGATTAAATTTAAAGGACAATTTTAAGCAAAACGGTGTCCAGTTTAAGGAACTGTTTTGATTAACACTGATTTTCCCCCATCATTTATTGGCGGATGCAGGACTGTTTTCTTCAATGTGTGGATTTAACTTTGACCTCTAGAAGGTTTGGAAATTGTGCAAATAAATAGGCACAGCTGCATGTACAGTATTGGCTGTATTTCTGCATTTGGAATACAACCTTTGTTTAGCTTGGTGTCTTGAGGAGTTAATACATCTCCAGCTTTGCTAGATCTGGACTTGGTTACTAAAGATTCTTCCATCAAGCAGTTGCTGACCTGGTCATACCAGACTTCCTAATTCCTGGACATTAACCCTAGCAGCCAACGCTTTGCAGGCATTACCAGATAGTTTTTTGGAAATTGTCACTGTGATGGCCATTGGGAATGTCCCTGTCATTGTATGAGTCATACCAAGCTCATTGTGTTCTACACTGATAGACTTGCCTGCATATGTGATGTCAAACCAGACCACCAGATAAGGAATTTTGCCACAGCAATCTGTCTAGACCAGACTCCTGTTCACAGGCTGGTGCTGAAGATTCGCTGAAGCAGCAAATAAGTCTGTTCACAGAACACCAGTCTGTGTTCTCTTGGGGGTTCTATGCCACTCTCTATTGCACTTCATGGCCCTTAGTTTCACTTTACTGAGATGTTTTCTCTGCTGCACAGATTCCACTATGCACATTGCCACAAGCCTTTTTGACAAGGGACATGGCACAGTTTTTCTCCACGGCACAGTATCCCTTGTGCCTTTTTTTTTTTGTTTGTTTGTATTTGTCAGCCTGACGGCCTAGCACCTTACCAAGGGATAAGACCTGTCAAAGGTCTTGTGCGTGAATAGCCCAATAAATTGCCTTTAACTCAGATTTGGCAATGTAATTTGGCATGAACTTTAAATTGACATCAGCTGCTAATTTTTAGTTTTTCCATTTTCCTGGCAACATGTCTGATTAATGTTGGTTAAGCTGGATGGACTTGTGTCTTTTTTTTTTTTTTTTAACAAGTTGCCAATTATCTGTGTTTTCTGCATGCACTGGTTTCAATCTTCAATTTAACAGCGCTTCTGCTTTTGTATCCACCACTGAGCCTTCCTTGGATCCTTCAGGTGTGCCTTATGGCCTTACAATCTAATACATCTCTAAATATGGAGGGGTTTGTGTTTCGTATATCTAAGGTATTAAACCAGTCAGGCCACCGGAAGCACCCTCGCATTTTTCTTTTTTTTGGTTTCATAGCCCCACATTTTCTTGCTTCTTATTCTAACACAAAACCAATGGTCTCAGCCAACTAACGAAAATAATTCCCTACAGGGCATGATTCTGAAGCTAGAATCCTTCCCTCCCTGAATGATGGGAAACTGTCAGAGGTTTAAATCCTGCACACTGGACAGTTTTATAGATGCTGTTTTTGGCTTCAGGCATTTTTTTTCTGCAGCCAATAAACTACCCAGAATTTTATCCTGTGTGTCCATGTACACATAGGCTGTTATCAGTGTTTTTTTGGTGGGCATTTTCTGTCTGGAAAAACCCCCCCAGAATAGTGGGTTTTAAGAGGTCTTTTCAGCTATAAAAACATTCTAACTGATAAAAGCTTAAATGCTGAAACACGCAGCTTTCCTGACAGACTCCATGGCAGCAACGTGTGGGTTAGCTCTGCCTCCATAACTACCCAATGGGACACCTCTCCCATAAATCTTTGGTCTGGCCAATATCCGTGTTCCTTTTTTGTCGCCCTCCATAGGACCAAGTTGTTTGTTCTCCTACCTGAAGATGACTCCCCTGCGATCAGGATCAGTCGTGCGCCAGGTGTGACACACAGGTCCCTTTAATAGGCCTTGACTGTTAGGCAAGGTATGGAGTGTATACGCAGAGTAGCGCTGAAGAGATGGAAGCCTGGACAGCTGCAGGCTAGTGTGCACGGCCTGTTTGCCTAATTGTTATTGGGCGGCCATTATCTGCCAAAAAAGTCCGGTGTGTGCCTGTTTTCCTCGGCCCAGGTGATCGTAGGTGGAGTGGTAAGATTATTTTAAGTATACATGGCAGCGGTGTTTGTATGTATTGTATTGTACCTTGCTTTTGTCTTTGTTTTTCCTCCGGTGGTGTTTCCTTCTCCTGTGCTGGTTCTTTCTGCGTTCCAGCCGCCGGAACGAAAATGAGGCCTGGTTCGCACATTCGTGCGAGCGTCTTGTACCTGATGCTGTTGGTGACGTCATGCGGCGCCACTTTTAAATCCTTGAGGGAGACTACAGAGCCCTGGGAACGATCGTGGACTTTGCAGCGACTTCCCCAGGCTTCTTGTTTGGCTTCCCCAGGTAAGCACTGGCTCTATTGGGCGTGGGTAGGTTCCTGCCTGGCAGCCGATTCATGTTTTCTCCCTGCAGTATCCTGCTCTGATATGGTTCCTTCACTGCTTCCTGGTGGCCAGCCCTATTGTAGCAGGTATGTCTTAGGTTTTCCTGCTTTTCTGCCTGCTCATGGGGGGAGGGATGGGGTAGGGCATTAGGGCACCAGCTTATTGCCTGACTTCTTTCTTTTTCTGCTCTGTTCTCACAGCCCTTCTAGGTCTGATCCACAACGTAGTTCCTGTAAGGGGAGTGGATCCTCAAAGTCACACTACCGGCAATCCTCTTCCAGGTCCAGCTACCATAGATCCTCCTCCAAATCCAAACGGCATTGAAGAGATTTACCCCCCCCCCCCTCATCTCGCTCTAGCAAAAGGCCAGAAAAATCATGCTTGGGGTGCAGGACTCCTGTTCCTGTCGGCAAATCTCTGTGATCATTGTTTCTCTAAAGCTGCAGATGAGAGGGAGGGTGCAGACCAGTGCCTTGAATCTTTGGTAAAGCGTGTCATAAGAGAATCTCTACAGGAGAGGGAGGCTCATCAGCCTTGTGGTTCCCCTCCGGAGCCGCTATGCTCTCAATTAGGAGGACTGGCCCGCGAAACTTGGGAGTCTTCCCAGCCAAGTCGCCCATCCGCTCCTCCCTAGTACAGTGAATCAGGGCTTTGAATACACCTTGGTTCCCTCTTTGGTGAAAGCTGTAAGGGAAACCTTGAGTTGGGAAGATCCTGTAACTTCTCCAAAGCAGAGAAAATGTTTCAAGCAGCTCAATAAGGAGCGTCAATACTTTCCCTTTCTTGGGAAGGCTTCCATTGATTTCATCTGACTAATGACCCAGGTTATGTTGGCTGTTTCAGCACGTCGTGCCTTATGGCTCCGTCCATGGTTGGCGGATCCGGATTCCAAACAAGCTTGGTGCAGAATTCCCTTTTGAGGAACTTCTCTTTTCGGCAACAAGCTTCATAGTGCCATAACCCCGGTCCATGGGTGGTAAGTCAGGTTTCCTCCCTCAGGATCGGCGCTTACAGAGCCAGAAATGCTCCTTTCCGAGAAGACAGAATACTGACCGTGACAGGCTTGGTCGGGAGTTTTCAAGATCCTGGAAAGCCAGGCAGTCCTCTTTCAAAAAACCCACGAAAGGTGGTTCCTCCGGCAAGAAGTCCTTTTGAGATTGGGCCCGCTTTGGCATGCCAGGTGGGGTCTTGTCCTCTCCGCTTCCGGCATGGGCGGCCTCAATCCAGGATTTCTGGACCGTCAAAACAGTCTCCTCTGGTCACACCTGGGTCTTCAACAGTACCTCAAGACTCGGATTCAATCCTCTGACTCTTCCAGAAGAGAAAAAGCAGGTCCTGTTGGCTTACGTAAACTGTTTATTGGAGAAAGGCACAGCCATCCCTGTTCCAGATGGCGAACAAGGCGAGGGCATGTATTCTCCTCTGTTCATGGTACAGAAAAAGAACGGCACATGGAGACCAGTCATAGACTTGACCCACCTCCATTTCTTCATCCGAAAATAAAAATTCAAGATGCGGTCTTTACTTACAATCCAGCAGTCAGTCCATCCAGGAGACTGGTTGAGATCAATCGATCTGAAAGACACCCACTTCCACATCCCGGTGGCAGTGGACTTCCAGCAATTCCAAACAGCACCTACAATTCACTTGTCTCCCCTTCGGTCTAACAACATCACCTTGTGTCTTTTCCAATATTCTGTTAGCTGTTGTTGCTCGACTACGTGTCAAAGGGGTCCGTCTTCTTCACTATCTGGATGACCTAATTCTCCTAGCTCAAGACAAAGATCTTCTAGAGCACAGGAGCCTAGTCATTTCCACCCTTTAAGAATTCGGGTGGCTTCTGAATCTGGAAAAGAGCCACCTGCAAACCAGCACAACCCCTTGTGTTTCTCAGTGCTCACTTGAACATATTGGAAGGCACTATCTCGCTGCCCGAGGAGAAGATTGGGGTAATCCGAGACAAAATCCGCTCAACCTTTGCTTCGTCTCACCTCTCCGCTCTCCAATGTCTAAAGGTGATTGGCACTATGGCAGCCACTATTCCCATGGTGTTCCCAAAAAGGGTTCCTCCAACAATGGAATTCTTTCAGCCAAAACCAGCGCATCCACCTCACTCCAGCCATGAGAATGCCTCTCCTTTGGTGGCTCCAGGGAAAAAAAATTGCTAACCTTGGATGGTAGCGATCGGGGATGGGGCGCTCATTGCTTATCGGAGGTGGCTCAGGGCAGGTGGAACTCCCCTTTTCTGGGGATGGTCTCCAACATACTGGAATTGCGGGCTGCCTTTTCAGGCACTCCTGTCATTCCGCCATCTAATAAAGAACTCTTCAGTGATGCTCAGGTTGGACAATACAACTGCGGTGGCCTATGTAAGGAAGCAGGGTGGAACTCGCAGCTGGTCCCTGCTTCAGGAGGTGGAGCCATGAGCTGGGCTCTGCGGAACTTGTCCAACATCTCAGCGGTCTACATTCCTGGGATTCAGAATGTACAGGCGTACTTATTTTCTTGTGTTCAGATGAATGTGTGGTCTCTCCACAAAGAGGCGTTCGAATGGCTCTTGACCCTGGGAGTGTCTCCAGAAGTCGACCTCTTTGCATCCCCATGCAACTGCAAGCTGACAAAATACTACTCGAGGTTCCGAGACCCTCAGACATATGGGATAGATGCTTTCACGGACTAGTGGAGGTTCCACAAAGCCTACGCCTTTCCTCTGGTGCCGGTGATACTCCAGTTTCTCTGAAGGCTCAGAACAGAGAGGGTGGAAGTCATAGCGGTGATTCCTTTCTGGCCCAACAGGCCATGGTTCCCTCTTCTAACACTCAGTTATCGAGACCCAGTTCCCCTACCTTTCAGGCCGGATCTACTGTCTCAAGGCACAACCCTACACCCTTGTCCATCCTACCTGCACCTCAGGGTTTGGTTCTTGAGAGGGAAAGGCTCAAAGCTCTAGGAGTAAGCTCACTGCGGGTACAAGTATCAGCCATCTCGGCCTTCACAGGAGTTTCATGGGCAAATCACCCCCCTCAGTTTTTCAAAGGTTCTATCAGGCTTGGACCTCAGAGGGAGCCAAGGTTCCCCAAATGGGACCTCCCTCTTATTCTTGATTTCCTTTCTATTCTCGGACCAGATCTCGACAAGCCTCTTTCAGCGAAAGATCTTACACTCAAGACAACCTTCCTGGTAGCTGTTACTTCAGCCAAAAGAGTGTTTGAAATTTGGGTTTGATGAAGCCTTTTCTTACCTTTTTTCCCCGGACAGGGCAGTGTTGATTCCCATGTTGGGGTCAAACCCTAAAGTGACCACCATTTTTCATGAAAATCAAGAGATTGTGTTCCCCACTTTTTGGTCAACAGAAAGACAGGTTGTCCATCCTCTTGATGTGGGGCACACTCTAAAACAGTACCTGGAGGTCATGGCTCCATTCAGACAATCAGATTTTCTTTTTATCCTTCTCCACGGTAAAAACAAATGAATGCGGGCTTCGGTTAGATCCATTGCTGTTTGGATCGTACAGACCATTAAAAGGGCTTACTAAGCAAAGTGTGTGGTGAGTGAATTACGCTCCCCTTCTTTTTCCCTTTATTTATCACCACCTGTTTCTAGGTACTGATTAGATTATTGATCATCAATACATAACACCTCTGTTCAAATAAGCAAATGTGCTAATATTCTTCTCGTGGGGAATATAAGTGCACCCAAAAGTGACATGAACCTCTATACAATTTACGTGAATCTATCTATACAGTTATGACATAGTGCTCATATAGTGCTTTTATCCAATACGTTAAAGGTGGTTGCCCATCCAAGGCAAACAAGTGTTGTACAAAGACCAAAAAAATTTATAGTAATAAAAAAAAAAAATCAATCTTATAAAACAGTATATATGGTGAAACAACATATATATATATATATATATATATATATATATATATATATATATATATATATATATATATATATATATATATATATATATATATAATCAATTAGATGGAGGATTACAAGATAAATCCTCTGTTCATTAGAGTCCCAATGTGCTGATTAAATATTCATTTAAGTGCTTTTCTCGTGGGTTTGTAATACAGCAATAATGACACCACTTTCTGTGATATTCCCGTCACCGCTAGAAATGGCCACTCACCAGATCTCAATCAATCAAAATGCCTTTGGTTCATTCCCAGGATAACCACTCCTTTTACATGTCTGTTCACCAATCGCCAGATGCCTTGAATGTGCCAATGGGGTCTCTATCTCTCCTACAGTAGCTCATAAAAAAAGAAGAGTGCCCCTCATGGTGTAGTACGTAAAAAAATGTATTGGCTACTTAAAAACAAACAGATATTGCACTCACATTTAAATGTGCCCATATGCCGGCACCAAGCTTCTCCAACCATGTATGCCAAGCCAAGATGGAAGGTAAAAGTTGTTCCTCTCAGGTTCCCCCAGTGCCTGCCTCACGATCAGCGCGCAGTTCTGTGGGTATCAGCAGCCTATACGCGCTTCGCAATCAATGTTGCATCCTCAGTAAGCTGCTGTACTTCTATCATATCTCTATATTTATAGTCTTCCGAGTTCGTTTGTAATTGGAAATTCCCGCCCCCACTTCCTCCCGGAAGTGTTTCCGCCGCCATATTGCTATCTGGAACCTATGCCCAGTTATTTCAAACTTTATTCCCCTTTGTTCCCCTTTTGTATTTCCCCCATCTTATATATTTTATATGTAAATGGCCCTTCTCCATTATAAAGGGTCTAAGTCCTTTGTTCACCATCGCGGAGATCGCTATCCGCGTCTGACCGGATGTTGACATTCCGCCAGACCGGATATAGCGTCTCCGCCATCTTAGTACTCCCTTTCAGTCTTATTCACGTCCAGCCGGAATTTGATGTTCCGTCCGGCCGGATGTGTTGTTTCCGCCATCTTGGTGCTCCCTAGGTTATCATTTACTAGGTGTAGAAGCCACTTCCTGCACCCCACCGAGTGTGGTTAACCCGCCTACTCGGAAGCTGTCCTGTCACCATTTGAAATGTCCCCGTTTAGTTATTTGAACTAAGGATCTGTGTATTCTGCATGATCTAAGTACTGAACTTTGTAACCCGGCCCCGCCCCTCCTCATTACAATTAAAATTAGGAACGATCCGCTGTCACTTATGTATATATTTATTTTCTAATATCCATTTTGACTCCTGGCATATTTTGCCCTTCTTAATGCCCGTTTTCTGAATTGCTCTTATTGCATACTCAGTTGGGTCACTTTTACAGTATATTTACATTGTGAAATGTTCTAAAATAAAATTGTCTAAAAAGTGTATATGGTAATAAATAATAATAATATATTTGGGTACATACATGTGCCCCCCATTATACTGAATAAATTGCTCATGCATATAGAGCTTATTTATTTGGATTTAAACTGTTTCACAGAGCTGAGCACCAAAGTAGATGAAAATAAATAAAAATAAATAAGAATAAATAAAAATGAAAATAAAATATAAATAAAAAAATATATATATAAAATAAAAAAAAATGAAGTATAAAAAAAAAAAAAGTTTTAAAACTAAAAAAAGGAAAATTAATAATCATCTATGAAACAATTGACGTCCAACTCTATGTTCATCCCATACGGTTTCATTGTATTTAATTTAAATATCCAACATTTTTCATTACGGGAAATTTCCCTCCTCATATTTGAGTTTCTCCAGCTTTTCTCTATTTTATCTATGGCAAAAAATGTAAGGTGCTTAGGGTCTTTCTGGTGTACATCCTGAAGTACCTGGAAACACTATGGTATTTATACCCTTTTTTTATATTGTTAACGTGTTCCCCTATTCTTACCGCTAGCTCTCTTTTTTTGTTCGCCCCACATACTGTAGTCCACAACTACATTCTAAAAGATAAGTCACAAGTGTGCTCCGAGATGTTATTAATTTTTCAATTTTATATTTTTCTTTCGTGGTATTTGATTGAAATTACAGAACTTTTTTATTTGTTTTGTTGGTAAGCTTGCACGGTTTGCACTTTCCGCATCCATAAAATCCTTTATGGTCCAAAAATGTTGTAATTTTCTGTGGGGGGTCTGGTACATTTTTAACAATCACATCATGTATTCGTTTAGCTCGTCTGTAGATAAATATAGGTTTTGGGGGAAGAATTTTATTCAACTGTGGGTCATTGCAGATAATTGGCCAATGTTTCTGTACAATTCCTTTCAGTGCTTTGTATTGTGTGTTGAATCCAGTTATGAATGGGATTCTCTCTTTTCCTGTATTCTTTCTGCTTTTACTCTGTAGTAGGGAGTTTCTATCTCTGTGGCCTATTTTTTCTCTGATTTCTTCCAAGTTACTTTGTTTGTACCCTTTGTCAATGAATCTGTCAATCAGTATTCCCGTTTTGCTTGTAATAGTCTTCCATTGAGTTGCAGTTCCTTTTTATTCTGGTGAACTGTCCTTTCGGTATGGCCTTTTTCCATTATGGGTGGTGACAGCTATTCATCGGTATATAACCGTTTCGGTCAGTATCCTTAAAATATGTTCTTGTATGTAACTTATTGCCACTCTTGTTCGACATTTACAGTAAACTTAATATCATATTGGTTCTCACCTATATGCTGAATGAATTTCTCCAGTTCCTCCCGGTTGCCTTTCCAGACAATCAAGATATCATCTATAAATCTTCTGTATGTCAATATTTGTGGCCAAGGTTTGCCGAAAATCTCCTCTTCCTCCCATTTATTAAGGAAAATGTTTGCCACACTTGGGGCGTATTTATTCCCCATTCCTACCCCTTTTATTTGTTTGTAGTATTTGTGGTCATGCCAGAAAAAATTATTCCCCATTGCCATCCGTAACCCTTCCAGTATGAATTTTCTTTGTTTCAATTTCAGCTCTGATTGATTCTTCATTGTCCAGGCTACCGCTGCTAGTGCGTCCACCTGTTTGATATTGGTGTACAATGATTCCACGTCTATTGTAACAAGTAGCGTTAATGAAGGCTTGTCCTTTTCCCGTCGAGGGCTGTAGGAAAACATCAAGATACTCTCCTAGTCTTGAGTGGACCGATCCTATGCCGCTAATTATCGGCCTGCCCGGAGGCTTGTTTTTGTTCTTATGTACTTTAGGTACTTGATATATGATGGGTATCCTAGGTGCTTCTGGCAATAGGTATCTTCCTTCTTTTTTGTTTATTATTTTATCTGCAATGCCTTTGTTCAAAAATTATTTTAATTTGTTTCTTAGTTGTTTATTTGGGTTCTTCTTAATTGCTTCATAGGTTGTTTTATCTTGTACTAGTCTTTCTAGTTCCGATTTATATTCTTCTTTAGTTAGAATCACCAGCCCTCCCCCTTGTCTGCTGGTCTCCCCACTCTATTTTTGTGTTTTTCTAGTGCTCTTATACCTTGCCATATTCTATTGTTTTTTGCTGGTTTTTCCAGTTTTATAGTTTTAATTTCTTTCTCCACCATTTTTTTTTTTAAACTTCAATATATTGATTAGAACCCAATTTGGGATTAAACGTAGATTTATTCTTTAAATTACTGTGCTCATATACTCGGCTATGTCGTATGTCATTAAAATCCCCTTTCTCTAGGAATTATTTCTTCAAGTTCAGCTTCCTGATACATTTCTGTAGGTCAATGAAAGCTTCGAACTGGTTAAATGCTTTACTGGGGGCAAATTTGATACCTTTATCTAAAACGGCCAATTCCTCTTGGGAAAACTCTGTTTGTTTGTTAATTTAAATATACCCTCCCCTAATTTACTCTTTACCGGCCCGCACACTTCCAGGAGGAAGTGGGGGCGGGAATTTCTAATTACAAACAAACTCGGAGGACTATAAATATAGAGATATGATAGAAGTACAGCAGCTTACTGAGGATGCAACATTGATTGCGAAATGCGTATAGGCTGCTGATAGCCACAGAACTGCGTGCTGATCGTGAGGCAGGCACCGGGGGAACCGGAGAGGAACAACTTTTACCTTCCATCTTGGCTTGGCTTTGCATACATGGTTGCAGAAGCTTGGTGCCGGCATATGGGCACATTTAAATGTGAGTGCAATATCTGTTTGTTTTTTAAGTAGCCAATACATTTTTTTTACGTACTACACCATGAGGGGCACTCCTTTTTTATGAGCTATTGTAGGAGAGATGGAGACCCCATTGGCACATTCAAGGCATCTGGCGATTGTTGAACAAATGTGTAAAAGGAGTGGTTATCCTGGGAATGAACCAAAGGCATTTTGATTGATTGAGATCTGGTGAGTGGCCATTTCTAGCGGTGATGGGAATATCACAGAAAGTGGTGTCATTATTGCTGTATTACAAACCCACGTGAGAAGCACTTAAATGAATATTTAATCCGCACATTGGGACTCTAATGAACAGAGGATTTATCTTGTAGTCCTCCATCTAATTGCCATATATATATGTTGTTTCACCATATATACTGTTTTATAAGATTGGTTTATTTATTTTATTACTATAATTTTTTTTGGTCTTTGTATAACACTTGTTTGCCTTGGATGGGCAACCACCTTTAACATATTGGATAAAAGCACTATATGAGCACTATGTCATAACTGTATAGATAGATGCACATAAATTGTATAGAGGTTCATGTCTCTTTTGGGTGCACTTATATTCCCCATGAGAAGAATATTAGCACATTTGCTTATTTGAACAGAGGTGTTATGTATTGATGATCAATAATCTAATCAGTACCTAGAAACAGGTGGTGATAAATAAAGGGAAAAAGAAGGGGAGCGCAATTCACTCACCACACATATTTCTTAAAGGACCAGACACCAATAGGTGCCCTGACCCTCTCTTCTTTGATTGCAGCACACCCTATATAATAACATAATATAATATATTTTCACTTGCGCCAGCAATATCTTTACTGTCTTACTAAGCAAAGGGCTTGGCTCCTCCCAAGGCAGTGACAGCTCATTCAACTCTAAGTAACTCGACCTCTTGGGCAGCTTCTTGACATGTCACTCCCGAGATAATCTGTAGAGTGGCTTCTTGGTCTTCTATTAACATATTTGTTTCTCACTACTGTGTTGAGCCAGCTGCTTTGTCATCTGTCAATTTTGGTTTGCAAGTTCTGTCGGTTGACCATGTTAAATACATTTTGGTTTCTTTGCTCAACATTTTGCCCACCTGGGTGTGTATGGCGAGTCATTTCCCACACGTTGCTGCCATGGAGTCTGTCAGGAAAACTGAAATTTTCCTATCAAATACTTACCGTAATTTTCCTTTCCTGATGGACTCCATGGCAGCGGGAGTTCCCTCCCAAATGTCTGGAGTAGGCTAGTTACAGAACATGGATAGTAGCCCATATCTTATGGGAGAGGTGTCCTATTGGGTAGTTATGGAGGCGGGGGAACCCACACGTTACTGCCATGGAGTCTATCAGGAAATGAAAATGATGGTAAGGTTTTGATAGGACATTTTCTGTTATTCTGCGTTGATCAGCATTTTTGAGCCATAACCTTTTGTGGAAGTGTAGTTTTGCTAAGAAAAGCTAAAAAAAAACGCTGAGACACTCCTGCAAAACTCATTCTACAGCTAACACTACTGTGCATGAGGCCTTAAATGGAAAGAGATTGTGGATAGCTTTATCCAAGTGGCTATTTAAAACCTTAAGGCTGGATGACCCTTCTGTTTCTGGCTACTCTGGGCTCCCTTAGATCTAAACACTCTGCCTGTGTCTTTCCCAACCATCCCCAATGCATTGGTTTGCTATCTAAGAAATGGAAACTACCTGAAATACTTTCTTGATCATGCATCACGGGACACAGAGCCTTAATTACTTAATGGGTTATGTAGTCACCACAGGTGACTGGCACTGGACACTGGCAAACCCAATTAAAATTGAGTTCCTCCCCTATATAACCCCACCCAAATGGAGAGTACCTCAGTTTTTTTTTTCGCCAGTGTTAAGGTGGTTGGTCACGTTCAACATGTGCTAAGAAGAAAAATGCTCTTTTGATGGTCTGGCTGCGGAGACCTAGGAGCTATAAGGAGTTATGAGGGGCCGAATTTTGTAGAGCCGACCAAATTCAGGGTCTCCACGAGGACGACAAAGTTCATTGTTGAAGTGCATGAACCGCAAGATCTGCTTGTTTCGTTCCCTGGACATGGAGGCAGAGAACATGGGCAAATGGTAAATTAGGTCAATATGACCGAAACGTACTCATTTTAACTATGCCCATGTCGAGGGAAAGGACCAGAAAGGTCTTAAAATCCATTCTTTGGCAAGAGAGGACTGGGGATTAGCAGCAATGTATTCACCAGCATACAAATTGCTTTGGTCCACAAATAGATCTATAGAGATCTTCTGTGAAAAACAGCGAATAAAAATCAAGTGCCTTAAAATCAACTGTTTCCACCTGAAATCCGGGTTGGCCAGTGAATGGGGGCAGTACTGGTGGTGCAGAAGTGGTGGGCTCAAACAAGGAGAGAGACGCCTCTGGGTGCAATACTTTAAAACAGTTTAATTTGAAAAGAACCACAAGTTCTCCAGAAGGAGAGGTGGGTGTCATCTGGTGCATCTGGTGGGTTTCTTCCCCGGGTCCCTGGTATAGCGCTGTGAAGTGGAGGGGATCAGTCCTTCTGCCGCTGATGTTTTTTTCCGGTGGTTTGCGGTGGACAGGGGGATCCTAGGCAGACACTGCATGCGCGTGGGTACCGATGGACGATCGGAGATGACGTCACCAGGAAAGCGACGCGTTTCCGAATGCTGGCAGCGAATGACAGGGCTGCCGCATTCCTTTCTCAAGCCGTCAGCGGCAGAAGGACTGATCCCCTCCACTTCACAGCGCTATACCAGGGACCCGGGGAAGAAACCCACCAGATGACACCCACCTCTCCTTCTGGAGAAATTTCTTCTACATGCCTTTGATTGACCACCAAAATGTGAGTGGTTTTTAACTTGTGGTTCTTTTCAAATTAAACTGTTTTAAAGTATTGCACCCAGAGGTACCCCCATCTAAGCATACCTGCACATCTCCCATCACCACCCTAACAGCTGGAACTTTTTCTGAATTCAAATACTTGTTCTATGTGCTGCTTTTTATACTGACTATGCTGCTCCAATAACAATATCCTGAAAAGTCCTTGCGCATAATTTACTTGTTATACAGAAGTGGTGGGCTCCCTATTAGGATTGGCGAATTCTGCAGGAAGGCCACTATGAGCACTATGGGCCTGTCTTTTTTTTTTTTGTCTTCTTTTTAGTGGCAGCGGGACACTACTCGCCAGCTTGAACTGCACTTATCGGACTTACCACGTCACCAAGTGTTACTGCAGTGCTGGATGTACGTATAGGGTGTACTAGGCCGCTGGTGTTCACCAGAAGGAGTTCACCAGAAGGATGAGCAGCACTAGTACTTCTCTGCTCCGTACGAGAGCCCTGCGATTCTTGCACTTCAACAGAAGAAAAATAATGGGGTCGGGTACGCCTGACCTTAGCACGGATGACTAAGTTGAGGTCCCTGCCATCTGTCATGGAGCCGCTGTCTACAGGGTCATATTCTGAGCCTAATTTTGACAGATGAGTGACTTCCTCTTCACTATCTGTCATGCTCAGAAACATGTAGGCCTCTTTACTAGTGTACCTTCGATTTGCCATTTTGGGCTCTAAATTTACTGGTACAACTAGTGAGATTCATGGGTAAAAAAGCACCTATGCTGTCAGCAACTAAGTCAAACGCTGCCAAAAAAAATGTTAGCGATCGCAGGGATCAGGCCTGACTCTGCAAATGCTGCAGTTATGTGTTTAGTGTTTTGCAAATGACAGTGATCGATACTTGGCTTGGCTGATCCCGCTAACAATGCGTTTTTGGGAACCCTAAACTGATGGGGACGCTAGTATAGATCTGATCAGATCAGATATTGATCTGTTCAGATACTATACCACTACGGGTGGTGTATGCTGCGTGCATGGGTTTTGGCGCTACTGGCACTAATCTGACGCTGCCTGGGGCGACGCAGACCCTAACTGACCCTAAAACCTGATATCACCCGCCGGGCAAACAGGGGGTTAAACCTTTATAGGGGAATAAACGGCAGGTGCCCTGACACTATTAAAAACAAACTAACCAGCGTCACCTGTAAGACTTATACAGCGATCACTGGTAAAAGGGTTGACTAGGGGGCAATCAGGGGGTTAAAACTTGGGATGTCCCGATACCGAGCATTTCCCCAAGTACTTGTACTCGGGGAAATGCTCCGATGCTTCACCCGATACTTGGGCAGTCAAGGGTGATCGGTGCGGCAGGGGAGTTACAAGCACTGATCTGCCCCCTTTTCAGCTGTTTTAGTGAAAGTTATACAGTGGTGATCGGTGCTTGGAACTTCCCCCAAAGCGGCACCGATCACCGCTGACTGTCCCCGTTCTGTCCCGTTCTGTGCAGCTCTCCCCCCTCCGTGCAGCTCTCCCCCCTCCGTGCAGCTTTCCCCCTCCGTGCAGCTTTCCCCCTTCAATTTGTCAGGATGGAGAGTGGAGGTAGGAGCCGCTAAACCCGGCTCCTACCTTTTCAGAATGAACAGAGTCAGTGATCACCGACTCTGTTCATTCACATAACTGAGCATTGTAATCTGTGTTTACAATGCTTCAGTTTTATGAATGAAGAGAAGTTTCTCTCCATTCATTTCATCTGAGGCTGCAGAGAAAGGGACTGGGGAATCGGTGTCCTTAGTCCCTTTCTCTGTCTCAAAGGGGAGATGTCAGGGGTCTGTTAAGACCCCTGATATCTCACCAAAGCCCCCCCAACAGACCTCATAAAAAAGATAAAAAAATTGCAATAAATAATTTTTTAAAAATAAAATAAAAATGTAATTAAAAAAACCCGACAATCCCCCCCCCCCCAAAAAAAAAAAACAACAAAAAAAGAAGAAAGCTCTGTTAAAAAAAAAAACTATAAAAAAAAAAAACTGCCACATGACACAAAAAAAAAGTATCGGTACTTGTACTCGGTCTCAAAATAGTGGTATCGGAACAACCCTAGTTAAAACCTTTATTGGTTAGTATATGGGGGCACTTAACACTATAAAAACCTGACGCGAACCTTAAAGGAGTTCTCCAAGCTAAAACTTTTAACCCCAGCTGTGCCCGGGCTGTAAAACTATACAAAATAAACTTTCACTTACCTGCCTACGATCCCCCGTTGTTCCGATATCGCCGTCCTGTTCTCCGGTCCCGGTCTCTTCCACTTCCTGCGGGTCGGTGACTCACAGTGCGCTCAGCCTATCAGCGGGCGCGGCGGGACATTGCTGCGGCCGCTGATAGGCTGAGCGCACTGTGAGTCACCGACCCGCAGGAAGTGTAAGAGACCGGGACCGGAGAACGGGACGGCGATATCGGAACAACGGGGGATCGTAGGCAGGTAAGTGAAAGTTTATTTTGTATAGTTTTACAGCCCGGGCACAGCGGGGGTTAAAAGTTTTAGCTTGGAGAACTCCTTTAACCACTTAATCGCCGCCTTATAGATGAAAGACGTCTACAAGGCGGTTCCTTAACTCTGGGAGGACGTCCATGGACGTCCTCCCAGAATCGCGCTCCCGCACGCCCCCTGGGGCGCGCACACGGGAATGTCCGGATCACGGTAAATCGCCGCCGATAGCGGCGGCTTACCACGTGATCGCTCCATCCAATGATGGAGCGATCACTTGTAAACAAACCGGCGTCATGTGATGACGCCGGTTCCTCCCTCCCCTCTCTGTACTGAACGGTACAGTGTGAGAGGAGAGGGGAGAGAGCGGAGGCAGCAGCAGTGCTGTGGGCTGGATCTGTGACAAATGCGGTCACAGATCCAGCCATCCATCCCTGCTCAGCCATCCCTGCCCCATACTAACAATACTCTGCTCCATACCCATACTGTGCAATACCCTGCAATACCCCACAATACTCTGCAATACCCCACAATACTCTGCAATACCCCCACAATACTCTGCAATACCCCCGCAATACTCTGCAATACCCCGCAATACTCTGCTTCCCAGCCTAGAAGTGAGATATGGGGTCTTATTGACCCCATATCTCACTGTAAAGAGGACCTGTCATGCCATATTCCTAATACAAGGGATGTTTACATTCCCTGTAATAGGAAAAAAAGTAATCAAAATGTTTTATTTTTTGCGGAAAAACGTGTCAAACTAAAATAAAGTAAAGTAAAGTGAACAATAAAATATATATATTTTTTAAAGCGCCCCTGTCCTCGTATACACTTAAGTCCCGCCCACATATGAAAACGATGTTCAAGCCACACATGTGAGGTATCGCTGCAAACGTTAGAGCGAGAGCAATCATTTTCGCCCTAGACCTCCCCTGTAACTAAAAACATATAACCAGTAAAAATATTTAAAACGTTGCCTATGGGGATTTTTAAGTCGCAAAGTTTGGCGCCATTCCACGGGCGTGTGCAATTTTGAAGGGTGACATGTTGGGTATCTATTTACTCGGCGTAACTTCATCTTTCACTTTATGCAAAAGAATGAAGAAAAAATACTAATTTGCTAAATTTTTTAACCGAAACAAAGAAAAATTCATTTTTTTTACAGAATTTTCAGTCTTTTTTCTCTTGTAGCGCAAAAAAAAACAAAAAAAAACGGTGATTAAATACCACCAAAAGAAAGCTCTATTTGTGTGAAAAAAAGGACGAAAATTTCATTTGGGTACAATATTGTATGACTGAGTAATTGTTATTCAAATTGTGAGAGCACTGAAACCTGAAAATTTGTCTGATTATTAAGTGGGTTTACGTGCCTGGTGGTCAAGTGGTTAATAACTAACAGGCAAACTAGCGTCACCAGTGAAACTAATACGGGGATCAGAAACAATCGCTTAGTGACACTGGCCACGGGGTGAAAGGGTTACCTGGGGGGCGATCAAGGAGTTGAATGAATGAAAAACTTATATAGCGCGGCACATGCGAACTGAATCGCCTCTGGGCGCTTGTTGTTCCTGTCTCTTGACATCAAAAGAGCAGAGTTTTAATCTGGGGTAAACCTTTATTGGGGGGGGGGTTAGGGGGGTACCTTACACCTAAAGGGGCCTATCACCAACTGCCCTGTAACTTTTTACAGTAACAAATTACACCAAATGCTGTAATCGGTAAATAAATGAACACCGGATACGGTGACACTGTGACTGACTGGGGGTGCAGGGGGTGATTTTGGGGATTAAAAGTGTGCCTACGTGTACTAGTGTCAGTGTAGTGTTGGTGCAACTCACTGTGAGATGTCTTCTCTCCTCGGCTGGCGCCAGACCAAAAGACCACCACAAGCAGAGTGACATCACTTCCTCTGCTTCTGTTTACAGTTACAGAAGCAGAGAAAGCATTCCATTCATCAGGAGCGATCGTGAGGGGGTGGCCATGAATCGGTGGCCTCCCCCCTCGGGACAGATCGCTCCTGTAACGATGCCGACCGCTTTGGGCCTTGGCGCAATCACGCCCCCCATCCGCGGGAGGAGAGTAACGTTACTCTGCCTGCCCGTGCCAGTGTGCCAACGTATATGTACATGAGGCGGTCGGCAAGTGTTTAAGGATCTGATGAATAATAAGCTGTCCAAACTGCTTTCTTCATCGCATGATCCCTGCTGTGACTAATATTTTCGCTTAGCCATGCTCTCTCAGGGAGTGAGAACTTGGTCAACTTCATTAGGAAATGGCTGTAGAGATTAACTCCCAAGCATGATATTGACCTGATGGATCCGATTGTACAGGTGATCATTTACATTTCGTGAGGCTTCCATAGATTCTGGTTGTCAGCGCATCGTCCACAGCATTATCTAGTTGAAATGTTGGCAAACTGACCAGGCCTCTTAAAATCCTCGGTCTAGTTTCTGTTTTTACCAGTGTAGCGCTCACCCCCGAAGGAGCCGCTGATTAGTTTGGGATCGGCGTACTAAGTTGCCCTCTTGTTTTGTCTAGGGTGACACTTGTGAGTATAGATAAAGAGTGAGTGTCCAGACAGCAAATACGTTTTCAATGCTTTTATTCCAAGGCCCGACACGGCCAACATCAACATGGTACACAATAGAGAAAGGTTGATGAGCAAGGAGAGAACTTTGGTATCAGGCCTTGGATATGAAGGAGAGCAAACCCGCTCTCAGCAATAATAAAGCTCAACTCGTCGCCACTCCAGCCAGAGTGGGTAAAGTGCCCCCGGACAAGCGACCATCATAGGCCTGGCAGCCGGAGCGCCACTTGTAAATCGCTGGGAGGAAACAGGCCTCTGCCACAGGCTTTGCAATTTGAAATATAAGAGATTAGGTTGAATGAATCCTCCCAGACAGTTCAGATAGTGTCACCAATTGACAGCTTTAAGCATACCTGTCATGCAGTGTGGTGACTGGATCCCGATGGTTCATCTATGCCTCTTGGACAACCCCTAGTTCTAGGTTCTCCCCGGGCCGATACCCATCGCACAGCTCTCAGCTTAGGATCCTACCAGCAGAGGGTTTGGGACCCAGCAAGCCGCTGGGGCCTCTCTCAGTGTTAGGTTGAGGCTCCGCATGGTGCGCAACCTCTGTGAAGTAGGCCACGGTGGCGGGGCCCATGGATGCGCGCACCCTGAAGGTGGATGCCGCACCTGGAACTTGGGCCCCGCACAGAACAGGCTAGCTCATCGCCGCTGCCACAGATATGCCCCCCCCCCCAGCATGCCCAACGAGGGAAAAACCTCCTCTAATTGGCTGCTGGGGAAGGTGGGTCCATCAGAACCCCTCTAGCGCCAACTGTCGCCCAGGGGTGGTAACGCACCCCTGGAGCGCAGACTGACCCACAGGACAGTTCTGAATTGACAGCAGCCCAAATTTCAATAAATTGTGAATGGAAGTAAACTAATCCTCCCATTCCCCACTAACTTTGGCGTAGCACCCATACTGAAAGTAATGGGGCGCTACACCAGAAATGCTTTTTTGATCCTTTTCTTGATGAGATCATCAAGAATGACCTTCAAGGTCAGTGTAGAAGAGTGCACAGTTTTAGGGAGTTCAGCAAGACCTCCTGTTCTTCCAAGCCAGCTACAATGGCTAGCTCTAAGCAATCCTGCAGTGCTAATGCAGTGTACATATTATACGTATTTTTTCCCCTGGGTTTTTTCCGTGCAAAAAAATAAAGAAAAGACAGTACAGTGATCTATCACTACTTGTGTTAGTACAACGGTCTCCCCCGCTGTGCTATTGTGTTCTGACAGAGGGATTCCCCCCCCCCCCCCCCCCAGCCAGAACACACTGATCAGATGCCCAGGAAACCAGGCAGGCTACTGTACACACTGGCTGGATAATGGCTGGTTTCTGTTGAACTGCTGATATTTGGCCCGTGTGTGCTAGCCTTTAGTCCCCCCAAATCACCAAACAATGCCTCCTTTGAATGACCTTCCACCTACAGATAAATAATAGGGGGACGTGTTAAACTTTGCAAGTTTTGTGCGTTTCTGATCTCCTGTTAGAATCCGGTCTGTTGCTTTTAGTCTCCCATTTTCTTGTGTTCATGAAAAGATTATACCTGTTCACTATCAGGAGCAATTTAAGGGGTGTTATTCCAAGTTCGGGGCTCCTGGTAAGTATAACATGTTTGTTTATTTTAATTTAAAAAAAAAATCTAGACCTTGCAATAACTTTAAACTACCATCATTGCCATGTGATAGCGCTGTGTGCCTTTCTCCTGATTTAAGACTGCACATTTTCATATCCATGTGACATTATTGAGATTGATTTATAAGACTGAATGTGCTAAATATTTAATCTGTTACTTTTAGGCTGAAATGCATGGGGCACTATCTTTTGTACTCATTCCAAGTCAGCAGTCAAAGCCTCCACCAGCAAGGGAAACTGTGGTAAGTTTTAATATTTTATGTGTGCCTGTGCATTATAAGTTCATATACAAATTTTGTTTCATTACAAACTAGATCCCTGGTGCACAAGGGCCACATGCCAGCCCTTTGGTATTTGTTGTGTATCCATTGCATCCCAGTTGTCTATAATAGGAGCATTGATTTGTAAAAGAGTGGCACTGATCTGTAGAAGCTTTATGTAGCCTGCGCCCAGTTTCTCCTAATTTTTCTGCAGCAAGCCTCCACTTTGACAGTCCTCTCTAGCATAAAATATACTGAACATTTATGTACTAGCCCGTTGATTTCCACTACTGCTTTAAAAGATTTTTTTTTAATTTTCTGATTTCATAAAGTGTCTGTAAAAGCAAAATACATTCACAGGCCACTTTATCAGGTACACCTTGCTACTACCAGGTTAGACCCCCTTTTGCCTTCAGAACTGCCTTAATTCTTCATAGCATGGATTCAACAAGGTACTGGAAACATTCCTCAGAGATTTTGGTCTATATTGACATGATAGCATTGCACAGTTGCTGCAGTATGATCCATGATGCAAATCTCCCGTCCCATTCTATTGGATTGAGATTTGGTGACTGTTGAGGTCATTGGAGTACAGTGAACTCATTGTCATGTTCAAGAAAGCAGTGGTGCGATGATTTGAGCATTGTGTCATCATGCATTATCCTGCTGGAAGTAGCCATCAGAAGATGCTTACACTGTAGTCATAAAGGTATTAACATGGTCCGCAACAATACTCCAGTGGGCCATGGTATTTAAACCTGAACAGTTCATGCAAAGCAGGATGGATCCATGCTTTCATGCGTTGTTTATGCCAAATTATGACCCTACCATCTGAATGTCGCAGCTGAAATCGAGACAGACCAGGCAACATTTCTCCAATCCTCTTTTGTCCAATTTTGGCGAGCCTGTGCAAATTGTAGTCTGTTTTCGGTTCTTAGCCGACAGGAGTGGCGTCCGATGTGGTCTTCTGCTGCTGTAGCCCATCTGCTTCAAGGTTCGATGTAGGGATGCACCGAAATTTTGGCCGCCGAAACATATCGGCCGAAAATTGTGTTTTCTGCACTTTGCCGAAAGAGAAATGTTGCTGATTATGGTGCCGAAAAAGGGGCAGGGCTATCCCGCCGGGTGCCGCACATGTTTCATCCCGGAGTGCCCCTTAGAGTCTCCCCTCCCTCCTCTTCTCACTCCTGTCATACACAGCCTCCCCAGTGCCTGGTAATGCATGTCACACCGTGTGTCAGAGCTGGATCTGAATCGCCGTGCAGCCAGTTTCATCCCGGCGCACCCCTCAGACTCTCCCCTCCCTCCTCTTCTAACTCCTGTCATATACAGTGCCTGGTAATGCATGTCACGCTGTGTCTCAGAGCTGGATCTGAATCGCTGTGCAGCTGATGTAACAATGACCCCGCCTCCTATGACACACGGCACAATGATTCCTAGCATTGGATCAGAGTGCTGTCTATCACAAGAGGCGGTCTAGGAGGCGGGACATCGTTACATCGGCTGCACGGTGATTCAAATCCAGCTCTGAGACACGGCATGACATGCATTACCAGGCACTGTGTATGACAGGAGTGAGGAGGAGGGAGGGGAGACTGAGGGGCGCACCGGAATGAAACTGGCTGCACGGCGATTCAGATCCAGCGCTGACACACAGCGTGACATGCATTACCAGGCACTGGCGGGCTGTACGTGATGAGCACTGGCGGGCTGCACGTGATGGGCATTGGTGAGACTGCATGGGCATGGGAATTGGATGAGACTGCATGGCATTTGCACTGGTGGGCTGCTACATAATAGGCACAGGCACTGGTGAGGCTGCATGACAGGCATAGGCAGGCTGCTGCATCTGATGGGCACAGACACTGGTGAGGCTGCATGAGGGGAACAGGCAGGCTGCTACATCTGACTGGTAGGTTGCATTGATCTCCTGTACCACCATGTCTGCAGTCTCTGCCCATCTCCTGTACCACCATGTCTGCAGTCTCTGCCCATCTCCTGTACCACCGTGTCTGCAGTCTCTGACCATCTCCTGTACCACCATGTCTGCAGTCTCTGACCATCTCCTGTACCACCATGTCTGCAGTCTCTGACCATCTCCTGTACTATGCAGCTACAGGCATCATTCAGATATAGGCATTTTCAGCCAGCGATTCCCTACACCATAAGACTGATCATAGTGGCTTTTCCGCCACTTGATCGTTCTTACGGGCGGCAAAAGGGGACATCCTCCCGCCACCCTCCGATGCTTCTACCAACTCAAAGTGTCAAAATAAAAATATTTAAGTAAAATTAACAATAAATAATAATTTGAAAGTGCCCGTGTGTTCGCACGCAGATGCGAACACATATGTATGTTCCGCCTACATATGAAAACGGTGTTCAAACCACACAGATGAGGTGTCTCTGCAAACATTGGAACGAGAGCAATAATTCTAGCCCTAGACCTCCTCTGTAGCTCAAAACATGTAACCAGTAAAAAAAAAAAAATTCCCCATAGGCCACGCTTTAAAGCGGTAGTTCCCCCTCAAAAAAAATGTTACCCTTAGATTGATGCTCATTTTGTCTATGGGAATCGGCTAGTTGTTTTAAATCGAAGCTGTACTTACCGTTGTAGAGAGCGATCTTCTCCGCCGCTTCCGGGTATGGTCTTCGGGACTGCGCGTTCCTATTTTGATTGACAGTCTTCCGACAGGCTTCCGACGGTCGCATCAATGGCGTCACGAGTAGCCGAAAAAAGGCCGAACGTCGGTGCGGCTCTATACGGCACCTGCGCACCGACGTTCGGCTACTTTCGGAAAATCGTGACGCGATAGATGCAACTGTCGGAAGCCTGTCAATCAAGAAGGAACGCCCAGACCCGAAGACCATACCCGGAAGCGGTGGAGAAGATCGCTCTCTACAACGGTAAGTACAGCTTCGATTTTAAAACAACTAGCCGATTCCCCTAGACAAAATGAGCATCAATATAAGGGTAACAATTTTGAGGGGGAACTACCGCTTTAAGTACTGAAGTTTTGCACCACGAACGTGTGCCATTTTGAAGCGTCAAAGATTGGGTATCTATTTACTGGGTGTAACTTTATCTTTCACATTATGCAAAAGACTTTACTGTTTTTTTTTTTGTTTGTTTTTTTATTAAGCATGTTTCCAAATGTGTTTGAACAATTGCTGCGCAAATACAATGCGAGATAAAAAGTTGCAACGACTGCCAATGTATTCTCTAGGGTCTCTGCTAAAAAAAACATAGATAGTGTTTATATATATATATATATATATATATATATATATATATATATATATATATATATATATATATATATACATATATATACAGGGAGTGCAGAATTATTAGGCAGATTAGTATTTTGACCACATCATCCTCTTTATGCATGTTGTCTTACTCCAAGCTGTATAGGCTCGAAAGCCTACTACCAATTAAGCATATTAGGTGATGTGCATCTCTGTAATGAGAAGGTGTGTGGTCTAATGACATCAACACCCTATATCAGGTGTGCATAATTATTAGTCAACTTCATTTCCTTTGGCAAAATGGGTCAAAAGAAGGACTTGACAGGCTCAGAAAAGTCAAAAATAGTGAGATATCTTGCAGAGGGATGCAGCACTCTTAAAATTGCAAAGCTTCTGAAGCGTGATCATCGAACAATCAAGCGGTTCATTCAAAATAGTCAACAGGGTCGCAAGAAGCGTGTGGAAAAACCAAGGCACAAAATAACTGCCCATGAACTGAGAAAAGTCAAGCGTGCAGCTGCCAAGATGCCACTTGCCACCAGTTTGGCCATATTTCAGAGCTGCAACATCACTGGAGTGCCCCAAAAGCACAAGGTGTGCAATACTCAGAGACATGGCCAAGGTAAGAAAGGCTGAAAGACGACCACCACTGAACAAGACACACAAGCTGAAACGTCAAGACTGGGCCAAGAAATATCTCAAGACTGATTTTTCTAAGGTTTTATGAACTGATGAAATGAGAGTGAGTCTTGATGGGCCAGATGGATGGGCCCGTGGCTGGATTGGTAAAGGGCAGAGAGCTCCAGTCCGACTCAGACGCCAGCAAGGTGGAGGTGGAATACTGGTTTGGGCTGGTATCATCAAAGATGAGCTTGTGGGGCCTTTTCGGGTTGAGGATGGAGTCAAGCTCAACTCCCAGTCCTCCTGCCAGTTTCTGGAAGACACCTTCTTCAAGCAGTGGTACAGGAAGTCTGCATCCTTCAAGAAAAACATGATTTTCATGCAGGACAATGCTCCATCACACGCGTCCAAGTACTCCACAGCGTGGCTGGCAAGAAAGGGTATAAAAGAAGAAAAACTAATGACATGGCCTCCTTGTTCACCTGATCTGAACCCCATTGAGAACCTGTGGTCCATCATCAAATGTGAGATTTACAAGGAGGGAAAACAGTACACCTCTCTGAACAGTGTCTGGGAGGCTGTGGTTGCTGCTGCACGCAATGTTGATGGTGAACAGATCAAAACACTGACAAAATCCATGGATGGCAGGCCTTTGAGTGTCCTTGCAAAGAAAGGTGGCTATATTGGTCACTGATTTGTTTTTGTTTTGTTTTTGAATGTCAGAAATTTATATTTGTGAATGTTGAGATGTTATATTGGTTTCACTGGTAAAAATAAATAATTGAAATGGGTATATATTTTTTTTTTGTTAAGTTGCCTAATAATTATGCACAGTAATAGTCACCTGCACACACAGGTATCCCCCTAAAATAGCTAAAACTAAAAACAAACTAAAAACTACTTCCAAAAATATTCAGCTTTGATTTTAATGAGTTTTTTGGGTTCATTGAGAACATGGTTCTTGTTCAATAATAAAATTAATCCTCAAAAATACAACTTGCCTAATAATTCTGCACTCCCTGTATATTTTTACACGTAGGAGCGAAGTGTCAGAATTGGCCTGGATGCTAAGTGGTTAAATAACAAACCTGTCATACTTGCCTGCTCTGTGCAATAGTTTTGCACAGAGCAGCCCTGATCCTCTTCTTCTGGGCTGCTTCTCACTTCTGAGTGCACCCATTGCAAACCGTTTGCTAGGGTGGCACTTGTGCGAACTTGATCCTGAGCCAGGCTTTGTGTCAGCCTGGCTTGGCCCCACTTCCCCTGCTTGCTTCTCCCACCTCCATGTCCACTAAGAAGAGAGATAGAAAGAAGCAGCACTGAAACGAATTGGGTAAGTATTGGGGGGAGGGCATGGAGCTGACCAGGGAAGGTTTTTCTTCTTTAGTGCAGAAAAGGTATTAAAGCGAACTTCCGCTTTAAGTGAAGGTGAACACCCCCCCCCCCCCATGTCATTTTTTTGGGGGGGGGGCGATATCCTCCTTCCTCCCAGGGTCGGAAGGAAGTTCACCTCGCCTCCCCCTCTCTCCAATCTTATGGGACACGTCGCAGGTCCCATTAAATTGCCCGGCCAATTACAACGTGTAGCATGGCTCTCGCCCACAGTCAGAATGCTGGTGCCGTGGAGGGGGGGAGGAGTGGGGCTTTTTTACGCCCGCATCGTGGGACAGGTAAGTGTTTGATTATTAAAAGTCAGCAGGTACGCTTTTTGTAGCTGCTGACTTTTATATGGGTGGAACACTGTTTTTAAGGTAAAAAATAAACTTAAAGCGGATGTGCCACGGGAAAAATATATTAAAAGCCAGCAGCTACAAATACTGCAGCTGCTGACTTTTAATATAAGGACACTTACCTGTCCTGGAGTCCAGCGCCGATCGCAGCAGATGACGAGCCGATCGCTCGTCACCCTGCTGCTCCCCCCTCCATCCGCGGTGAGGGAACCAGGAAGTGAAGCGCTCCGGCTTCACTGCCCGGTTCCCTACGGCGCATGCGCGAGTCGCACTGCGCCCGCCGATTGGCTCCCGCTGTGTGCTGGGAGCCGAGTGTTCCCAGCATACAACGGGGGACGGACGGGAAGGAAGGAAAAAACCCGTCCTTTGCCCGTATCGTAGGGCCGGAAGTGGGTGCAGATACCTGTCTGTAGACAGGTATCTGCACCCCCCTCCCCCCTGAAAGGTGTCAAATGTGACACCGGAGGGGGGGAGGGTTCCGATCAGCGGGACTCCACTTTAGAGTGGAGATCCGCTTTAAGCCTTTAGAACCACTTTAGGCTCTCATAGCTCATACTTTCAGAAATAAGTTCTAAAGAGAGGTAGGGTTATGTTAGATTATTTTTATTTTTTTATGGCTGTTCTTTCAAAAATCCTTTTGTAAGTGAGACTTTTGACAAACTTGCACCACTAAAATATACTCTACTTTAAATAATACATATACCTTTTCTTCGGAAATATTTGCAGAGGTTATCTATCTTGTTTTTTTATGTGAAGAATTTTTTATATTGCTTATTTTTTTTCACAGAAGGTTTTCGCCATAATTATGAGTCAGTGATGGAGTTTTAGGGACCCTCGCTCTTCCTTACCTGCACACATATTTCCAAAATATACTGAATGCCCCAATCTGCTATACTGATAACAAATTGGAACTACTTATCTCTATTTACTAGAAGTTTTTCACACTATCCAGCCTGCATAGGTTTCCAACAGATCGTGCTCTTGAACAGTTGGTAGAAACGGCCACTATGCAGTGAAGATAAATGGGGTGGAGGCTCCGCATTAGGATGGCCATTGCTTGCTGCCACTTTTCTCCATCCCTGTATAGTTGATCTTTTTTCTATATGCTACAGAGCCGTGGCCACTGTAGACAATTGTGGTTGCTCCATAAAGACTGGACAGCATGAAAAAAATTAACTACTTGCCCACTGGGCACTTCAACCCTTTTCCTAACCAGAAAAATGTTCAGCTTTCAGTGCTCGCACATTTTGAATGACAATTACTCAGACATGCAACACTGTACCCATATGACATTTTGTGTTCGTTTTTTTTTTTTTTTTTAACAAATTTAACTTTCTCCTGGTGGAATATAATTGCCAGGTTTTTTTTTGTTTGTTTTTTGCGCTATAAAGCATAATAAAAAAAATATTCTTTTGTTTCTTTTTTTTTTTTTTTCATTTAAGTTTATTTTTTTTTTAAAACTGTAAACAGTACAATAGAGTTCATACATCAAGGATATCATCACAATGCAGTACAGGAAGATACATTTCGGTATCATATATTCCTAACCATACTTTGGTCCCAGTCGAAGAATCATTCTTTATTCAAAAATAAATAGACTTGGAAGAAATAAAAAGAGCATGTGTCCACAAACCGTTATAACGGAAATATAGTATTTACCCGTAAGTTTCCTTATATAATGTTCCCCTGAGTGATATTCAAGTGCAACGTAAAAGTCGATACTTGTCATACCATAACATATGTTATATCAGTCAATAAAATAGATTTCATTCTTAAATGACCCTCTTATAACACCCTTAACTTAGTAAGAATCCAATCATTTCACTAAGAGCAGAATCCCACCTCCTTTCCAATTCTCCCACCGTCTTCTCTCTTTTTCTCCCTACATACTCATTATAGAGCAAATTCACTTGGTGAATTAGAAGTAGATTAATGAAAAAGTTAAAAGTGAGAAGATCAATATCATGTCTGACAACTCCTTATTTCCGGGTCAGCGTAATTACCTTACAAAACCTTAAAGCATCACTAAACATTTAAAGTAACAAAGTGTTTGAGGAATTGACACCAATTTTAAGATTAAGTCTATGGATCCCGATAACTCAAAAAAAAAATGGCAAGTCCGGAAATCTCAAAGTGCTCATGGCGACAGAAGGTTCCATCAGAATGGACTAAGTAAAATTATATAGGAATATAGATGATCAAATCCTCAAATAACACAATCATGTATTAAATGTACCTTACGATAGCTAATAAAATAAAAATAGAGTAAAGAACCCCAATCAAAAGAAAAAGATATAGGAAACCAAAAAGGAAAAATAGAATGGAAGTTTAAAAAAGAGAGAGATAAGAGTAGGTAGCCTACCTGCCAATTCCACATCACAATATGCAGTGAATCGTCTTATTAAACTATAAGTTGTTTATGATACCCAGGTATTTTAACCATGGTCCCCAAATTTCATTGAACTGGTCATCAGAATCTAACATCAAGCCTATCCTCTTCTCTTGCTCCATTATCCAAGTCACCTTCCTTTTCATGTACAATATCGAAACAGACGTCTTTTTCCATGCAGCAGCTATAGAAATTCTAGCTCCTACAAGGATAAACAATATCAGTTTCCTGGTAGACTTGTGAGCTTGTGGTATGAGTCCATTCAATAAAGCAATCGATGGAGATTGATGAATATTACAACCAGTTATCCGTCTAATAATATGAAAGACCATATTCCAGAATTTACGTATTTTCGGGCACTCCCACCATATATGAATCATAGAACCAACCCCACGACATCCTCTAAAACATAGAGGAGATTGAGAAGGATAAATATTTGCTAATCTCAAGGGCACTAAGTACCATCTTGTGAAGATCTTTAAATTTGCTTCTATAAGTGACACATTAGTAATCCCTTTTATAGATCTTTCAAAATTAGAATACCAGTCCTTTAAATCCCATTCAATCTGAAGATCCTTCTCCCAAGCTATCATATGTGGTAATTTTTGACTATTATCAGCTAGTGATCTATAAATAATAGAAATCCCCCCTCTCCTTCCTATGGCTTGGTCACATCTAGTTTCATAAGCTGTCATAGAGCCCGAAACGGTTTCATCCAACCAAAGCTTTGTAGCATAATTATAAATTCGAGAAAATCCAGTTTTTTCAGAGGGAGGAAGACCTAGGTTTTCCACAAAATATTGTTCGGTACGTGGACCCGAATGAGAGAAGAAACGTCCAATGCGGTACACCCCCTTGTCAAGCCACCATTTGAAGGATTCCCCATCTACCTTAGAGGTGAAGTCGGGTTCCCTGAATAGATAGGCTAAAGGATGACCCTTGGAAATTAAAGAAGGATCTTTTTTAAGGGAGTCCCATAGTACCATGGCTTGAGAGAGAGCTGGTGACATAATAGGAGGTCTACTTTTGGGATTGACCCACAATAAATCTTCTAATGTGTAAGAGGGAGTAGCCTGTTCCTCCAAACATACCCAATCTGGTCTATCCCCTCGGACGTACACATCTGAAAGTTGAGCCAATCTAGCAGCCTTGTAATACCACAGTAAATTTGGAAGGCCGAAACCCCCTTGATCAGGTAGATTAAAAAGAGATCGCAAAGAAACACGCGGATTCTTTTTTTTCCAAACAAATTTGGTAATTTTGCTCTGGAAGACTTTCAAATGGTTTGTCTTTATTGGTATAGGGAGTGAACGGAACAGATATAAGATCCTAGGTAAGAGAGTCATTTTAATGGAACTTATCCGTCCTATCCAACCTATGTTATGTGAACTCCACTCTTCTAGATCAGTTTCAAGTTTTTTGTACATGGGAGGGTAATTGGCCTGATAAAGATCTTCGAATTTCGAGGTCAGATTAATACCTAAATATTTAATGGACGATGTATTCCAGCAAAAAGCATAATTTTTCCGAATTCTTTTGTTTCTATTATAACATTTTGCTAGTCAGTAATTTGTCTTCATAAATTTTGGCCCAAAATTATACGGCTACAAATTTTTGGTAAAAATATCCAAAACCAGTGAAAAGTACAAATACCCCCCAAATGACCCCTTTTTGGAAAGTAGACATTCCAAGGTATTTAGTAAGAGGCATGGTGAGTTTTTTTAATTTTGTAATTTTTTCCCACAATTCTTTGCAAAATTAAGATTTATTTTTTTCCACAAAATTGTCATAACAGGTTATTTCTCACACACAGCATTTGCATACTTTCAAATACACCCCAAAACACATTCTACTACTCCTCCTGAGTTTGGCAATACCACATGTGTGAGACTTTTTTACACAGCCTGGCCACATTCAGAGGCCCAACATGCAGGGAGCACCATAAGGTGTTCTAGGGACTTAAATTACACATTTATAGCCGGATTCAGGTAGAGCGGCGTATATTTGAGCGGGCGTAGCGCATCTCATATGCGCTACGCCGACGTAACAGAGAGGCAAGAATGGTATTCACAAAGCACTTGCTCCCTAAGTTACGGCCGCGTAGCGTAAATGGGCCGACGTAAGCATGCTCAGAATCACGTTGCATATACTCCCTAAGATATGACGGCTCAATGCCTTCGACGTGAACGTAACCTACGCCCAGCCCCGTTCACGTACGACTTGCGTAAACGACGTAATATCCAACGGCTGTTCCGACGTCCATATCCTAACATGACTTACCCCTGCTTTATGTGGAATAACTTTACGCTGGACGTACGCCTTACGTAAACGGCGTAGACTACTGCGACTGACGTAAGTACGTTCGTGAATCGGCGTATCTAGGTAATTTACATATTCGATGCGTAAATCAATGGAAGCGCCTCTTGCGGCCAGCGTAAATATGCGCCCAAGATACGACGGCGTAGGAGACGGCGTATCTTGTTTGCTGAATAAGGCGCATAGATACGACGGCGCATCCGTGGACTTAACCGGCGTATCAGAAGATACGTCGGCGTAAGTCCTTTCTGAATCCGGGCCTCAATTTCTTTACTACCTCTTTTCACTTTTGAACACACTGGAGCACCAAAACAATGGAAACGCCCCAAAAATTACTCAGTTTTGGAAAGTAAACGCCCCAATGTATAATCTATGAGACCTAATGAGTCTTTTTTTTTTTTTTTTCAATCAATACGTTTTTATTAGAAATTTTTCAGAGTAAACAAAAATAATAGGGTGGGAGATACACACAGTTCTTGATACACATTCACAGGTGTCGTCAATGACTATATAACATACTTATAAAAGCTTGGGCCAAATAGACCAACATTTGTCAAACCTTTTTACAATTTAAAGAGTTAATGGCTATGAGACGTTCAAATGTATAGTTTCTATGTACTGCTGTAATGACATCAGAAACATTCGTAGCTCTATTGGATTTCCAATTGCGCAAGATCAGTAGACGTGTCTCGAAGAGTATGTGAGTTATGACGGGCCTGAAGGCATTTGGAAAATCGTCTATATTCAGATGTAGTATTGCTAAGGCTGGATCGGGGTATGAAATTTTTCCTGTTAGGGAAGAGATCAGTTGGAAGACCTGGTTCCATAAACTACGTATGGTAGGGCAGTGCCAGAGCATATGTAGTAAATTTCCTATATGTCCACATTCCCTCCAGCATTTCGATGATGTTCCTGGAAAGTATGTGGCTAAGCGGGACGGGGTGTAGTGCCATCTGTTTGCTATTTTGATCATTAGTTCCCAGTGTTTTACACAGTGGGAGGATTTATGTGTTTCTGTGAAGGCGCGTTGCCATTGAGTGTCTGAGAAGGTAATGTCCAGGTCTACTTCCCATTTTAGCATTGCTGCTGTTTTTGTGAATTCCAGTTTGTCATGTAGCATATTGTAGAAAAAGGATATGCCTTTTGTATCTGCCTTTGCTGTGGAGTAGAATTGCCAAACTCTATTCGGCAAGACCACAGTTGGGGGAGCTTGGTGTTTTAGGAAGTGTGTGATTCTTAAGCATTTGAATATAGCAGTGTTTTGGAGGTGATATTGTATCATAATTTGACCTACGGTTTTATGTTGTGATCCCTCGAATAGGTTCTATATATGACAAATGCCCTTATCTAGCAGATCTGTGACGTCCAACATTGGATTCTTGGACTCCAATATGGTTATGGGAAGTTTGAAATCTATGGGCCATGTGTCCTGGTGTGTTTGTCTCATTAGGAATCTCCATGCCCCCAAGGAAGTCTGCATAGGGGGTGAGAAAGCGGTTACGTTCCAAGGGGTCCATCTATCGCCCATGAGAAGCAGATTAAGATCCTTCGTTGGAGAAATAGTAGTTTCTATATCAACCCAAATAGGTGCGTTAGACTTGTGTATCCAGAATTTGATCTGGTCTAGGCGTACCACCCAGAGATAGTCAAATACATCCACTAGACCCACCCCCCCTGCCTTTCTGTGGGATGTCAGGTTGTTTATCGAGTACCTAGCCTTCTTCCCATTCCATATATATTTCCAGCTTAGATTAGTGATGCTCTTGAGGTAGTGATGTGGTATGTGTATTGGCAAGGTGCGGAGCACATATAGGATTTGTGGTAATATCAACATTTCTTTCTCGTACATCACGGGACACAGAGCAGCATATTCATTACTATGTGGGTTATATGGAGTACCTTCAGGTGATGGACACTGACAATCTCAAACAGGAAGTGCCCCTCCCTATATAACCCCCTCCCATAGGAGGAGTACCTCAGTTTTTTCGCCAGTGTCTTAGGTGTTGGTCATGGTTTAGCTTACCTCCACATCCTTGGGATTAAGGTGGGCTAACCGGTTCTGTCCAAAGGCCTCAGTGCTAAAGTGGTCAGCAACCGGACCCCAAACCATTGGGGTGTAGCCCATAATGCTTTCTGTTTAGAGAGCTGGACCCTGGGCCCAGAACTTAGAAACCTTTGGGGGCCTAATGTTTCTGTTGCCAGAGTGCTATATGGGCCCAGGACAGTGGATCCTTCATAGGAACCCAGGGCCTGAAGGTCTAGACGCCACCCACGGAGATGGGGGAAGATTGGACCTCTTGCTGTGCAAAAGTCCTGCGGCATGGAGCAGGTAAGTATTGGGGGAGCTTGCGGAACTTGGTTCTTAGCGGGTTCCCTACAGGGGGTGCACAGGGGGGACATGCCTGGGTATGCTCTGCATTGGCAAGGAATCACTATGTCTATGACAGAGACAGGATGATTCAAACTTTTTCCCCAGTAAGATGTGACCTCCCTGGTAAGTGTTGCTTAGCTGGGCTGCTGGCGCTAGGTGTGGGATCTCTGTGAGAGGGGAGCCTTTTTCCCATGCTAAAAAGGAGGTCTGTGACCTACCTAAAGGGCTTACCTGCCTGGGTGCCTGCGCTGCTCCGTCCTCCTCCATGTGTGATGGCCCCCGCCGACGGGCGCGCGCGCGAGATATAAACGATTTTCGCGCTGTTTTCGTGGTGGGGGCGCGTCCCTGTGGGCGGCGAATCACAAATAAAGGAAGGGGAGGCCCTTCCATTAGCTGCCAATACCTCAGTATCATCCTGAGCTAGAGCAGAGGAGGACACAGAGCGGAGCACGCCGAGGACACCCGGTGGCGAAAGGAAGGATTGCAGTCTTTTCTAAGGACTTTCAAACCTACAGATAGGTTTTCTTTTCCTTTTTCTCAGCAGATGGCTATTGGCAATACTTAGTGGGAGACAGAGTGGTTTATTTTCCTCTTCAAAAAAAAAAAAAAAAAAAGAAAAAGAGAAGAAGGGAAAGAACTGCTGATCTCCCTTCTCAGTTTGGGCGTTAGTCTCTATCGCTCCCAAACCGACAGATCCCCTTAGCTACGTCTGTGGCTGGGTGATAGCAGGTGTACCTCGGTATTGTACCATGGCTTCTGGGTCAGAGGGTACAAAGGGTGGGGATTCCCCCGCAAAATCCGAGGGCTCAGACACGGCTATGCCGCTGCTCTCCCCACAGGACATATCAGGGCACGCCTTGATGGGACCTGGGGGATCTGGTGCTGGGGCTGATCCAGGTCAGTCCAACCCCGGCTTTGTCACTGAGAGGGTTCTTGCTGTTTCTTTAGGTGAACTAGAGAAAAGAATGGCAAAAAGGATAGCTAAGGCTATATCGGGTAGAAAGCGGACTAGGTCTCCGTCACCCGAGCAAGAAGCCTCAGACACAGAGATCCTTTCCCTAGGGGAATTGGATAGACTTGACGCTTTGGACCAGGGTGGTTCAGAGATCGAGGATCTGGATACTGAGGGGTCTGGTTCAGCCTCCCAAGGGGAAAGTTTGTGGGTTCAGGCCTGAACGGACATGGTCCATGAGGCATTTAAGTTACCCATACCAGAACCTCAAGTATCGGCGGTTTCAGCTTTAGGCTCATTAAGAACGCCTCAAAGCAACGCAGTTTTCCCGATCCATCCTCTACTCGAGGAGGTCATGTTTCAGGATTGGATTAAGCCAGATAGAGTCTTTTTACCACCTAAAAAATTCTCTGTTTTATATCCTATGGAGGAGAAATTCTCCAAAAGGTGGGCGCCCCCGGCGGTGGACGCAGCCATCTCCTATGTGAACAAATCTTTAACTTGTCCGGTGGAAAACGTACAGGTGTTTAAGGATCCGGTTGATAAACGCTTGGAAACATTACTGAAAGCCTCCTTTACTTCAGCAGGGGCGATAGTTCAGCCCGCTGTGGCTGCCATTGGAATTACCCAAGCATTATCAGATAAGACTAAGCAAATGCTTAAACTTATCCCTGCCCAGCAGGCAGAGGAATTTTCGGATATACCGAGGGCTATACGCTTTACGGTGGATGCTATCAAGGACTCCATCCAGCAGGCATCACGTTTATCCTTATTTCTAATCCATATGAGAAGGCTCTTATGGTTGAAGAGTTGGGAGGCTGAGCCCCCATGCAAAAAACTCCTGGTAGGGTTTCCCTTCCATGGAGGACGACTCTTCGGAGAAGATCTGGATAGATATATTCAGACTATATCAAGCGGCAAAAGCACTCTCTTGCCAGTCAAGAAGAAAGCCCGAGGGCCCGCGTTTAAGCGCCAGCCCTCCCCGGGACAGGGGCCCTCTAATACCAGACAGTATCGACGGCCTCCTGCAAGATCAGGCTTTAACAATAAGCCACAAGGCCAAGCCACTGGGGGCAAGAAGCAGTGGTACCGCAAGCCTGCGAAGCCAGCCCCCAAGTCGGCCTTATGAAGGGGCGCCCCCACCCACGATGGTGGGGGGAAGGCTACGTCTCTTTGCAGAAGTTTGGGAAGCCAGCATTCCCGACTGCTGGGTACGGTCTTCCGTGGCCACGGGCTACAAACTAGAATTTTCAAAATTCCCTCCTCCTCATTACCAGGAGTCAAGAGTACCAGGCGACCCTGTGAAGAGAGCCGCATTGATGGCGGCATTGAATCATCTACTATGCCAGAAGGTGATAGTAGAAGTACCAGTCCGGGAACAGGGATTGGGGTTCTACTCCAACCTGTTTATTATCCCAAAGCCCAACGGCGATGTCAGGCCAATCTTGGACTTAAAGGGAGTAAATGCGTACCTAAAGGTCCGCTCATTCCGGATGGAAACTATTCGGTCAGCTGTTGCCGTGCTCCAGAAGGACGACTTCATGGCGTCCATAGACATAAAGGATGCTTACCTTCATGTGCCAATTTTTCAGCCACATCAAGTATTTCTACGCTTCACGGTGGCTCAGCGTCATTTCCAATTTGTGTTGCGCTCCCCTTCGGGTTGGCTACGGCCCCCCGGGTATTCACGAAGGTCCTAGCCCCAATCCTAGCCAATCTAAGGATCCCAAGGGGTCACGGTCCTGGCTTACCTGGACGACCTTTTGGTCGTAGACCACTCGTTTCCTGGCCTGGAACGAGCAGTGGCCCTCACGGTTCAGTACCTCGAGAGGTTCGGCTGGGTCCTAAATCGAGACAAGTCAGCATTCCTGCCCTCAAGGCAGCTGGAATATCTCGGCATGAGATTGGATACAGAACAACAAAAGGTGTTCCTACCCCTATTAAAGGTCAAGGCCATCAAAGAGCTAATACAAATAGTTCTAAGAAAGAAAAGGCCAACTGTTCGCCTATGTATGCGACTACTAGGCAAGATGGTGGCCACATTCGAGGCGGTTCCGTACGCTCAGAGCCACACTCGCATCCTGCAGGCAGCCATCCTGTCAGCATGGAGCAAGAGGCCTCAGGCCTTAGAAATTCCTTTGCCACTCTCACCAAGAGTGCGGCAAAGTCTATCTTGGTGGTTAAACCCTCAGAATCTCCTGAAGGGAAAGACTTTCAGTCCTGTGACCTGGAAAATAGTAACCACAGACGCCAGCCTGATTGGCTGGGGAGCAATGTTGGATGGTTGCACTCGCCAGGGCACTTGGGCAGCGGCAGAGAAGCAGTTGCCCATCAATATCTTGGAGCTCAGAGCTGCTCGACTAGCCCTCAGGGCTTGGACGTCCAAACTGCAGGGGTTCCCGGTGAGAATACAATCGGACAATGCCACGGCGGTGGCATACATAAATCACCAAGGGGGAACCAAGAGTCAAGCCGCTCAGAGAGAAGTGAGCTTGATTTTCTTGTGGGCAGAAGCCCATGTGCCCTGCATATCGGCTATATTCATTCCCGGAGTGGACAACCTACAGGCGGACTTCTTAAGTCGCCAGACTCTGTTGCCGGGGGAGTGGTCTCTGCATCCACAGGTCTTTCAGACACACTGCCAGAAATGGGGAGTGCCGGACGTGGATATCATGGCATCGAGACTGAACAAGAAGCTAGACAGGTTCATGTCCCGCACAAGGGATCCCAGGGCCTGCGGAACCGATGCGTTAGTTTGCCCTTGGCATCAGTTCAAACTTCTTTATGCATTTCCCCCGCTCCAGTTACTACCCCGCCTGCTGCGCAGGATCAGGGTGGAGCACATACCAGTTATCCTGGTAGCTCCAGCATGGCCCAGAAGGGCATGGTATTCACTAATCCTAAAGATGGTAGTGGGAGACCCTTGGACTCTTCCTCTACGGCCAGACCTGCTATCGCAAGGTCCGATCCTCCACCCTGCCTTACGGCATCTAAATTTGACGGCCTGGAAGCTGAATCCCTGATTCTCAGGGGTAGAGGTCTGTCTCAGAGAGTAATCTCTACCCTAATCAGAGCCAGGAAACCGGTCTCTAGGGTGATTTATTACAGGGTCTGGAAGGCCTATGTAGGCTGGTGTGAGTCCAAGCGATGGCTTTCTCGGAAGTTTACCATCGATAGAGTATTAAGTTTTCTCCAGCTAGGAGTGGATAGAGGACTGGCATTAAGCACAATCAAAGGACAGATTTCAGCTTTGTCAGTATGGTTTCAGCGGCCGCTGGCCACCCACTCGCTGGTTAAGACCTTCATGCAGGGGGTCTTGCGTATTTATCCTCCAGTTAAATCCCCGCTTTGTCCGTGGGATTTAAATCTTGTTCTGTCAAGTTTACAGAAACAACCTTTTGAGCCGTTGGCTGAAATTCCTTTGGTTTTACTGACAAGGAAGTTAGTATTTTTGGTCGCCATGGTTTCCGCCAGAAGAGTATCGGAACTGGCAGCCTTATCCTTTAAGGAACCATATCTTATTTTACATAAGGACAAGGTCGTTCTCCGCCCTCATCCTTCCTTCCTACCGAAGGTTATATCCAGTTTTCATCTAAACCAGGATTTGGTATTACCATCCTTCTTCCCTAAACCTACTTCCAGAAAGGAAGGGTTGCTGCATACCTTGGATATTGTCAGGGCCATGAAGGCCTATCTTAAGGCTACAGAGAAGATCCGGAAAACAGATGTGTTGTTCATTTTACCGGATGGGCCCAAGAAGGGGCAGGCAGCTGCAAAATCCACCATCTCAAGGTGGATTAAACAGTTAATCACTCAAGCCTACGGCTTGAAGGGGTTGCCTCCTCCGTTATTATTAAAGGCTCATTCTACTAGGGCCATGGGCGCCTCCTGGGCAGCACACCACCAGATCTCTATGGCTCAAGTTTGCAAGGCGGCAACCTGGTCTTCTGTCCACACGTTTACAAAATTCTACCAGTTGGACGTAAGAAGGAATACTGATACAGCCTTTGGGCAGGCAGTGCTGCAGGCTGCAGTTTGAGACCCTCGATTTCCGGGGGCTCCCTTTTGAGTAAAATTTAAAATTTAAAATTATTTTTTCTCAACTAAGTTGGATTTATTATGATTTGAGTATATCTCTAAATTAAATCCTTTTGTCTTGGGAAGATGTTCTCCCTCCCCTCATTGTAAGCATTGCTTTGGGACATCCCACATAGTAATGAATATGCTGCTCTGTGTCCCGTGATGTACGAGAAAGAAAAAGGGATTTTTAATACAGCTTACCTGTAAAATCCTTTTCTTGGAGTACATCACGGGACACAGAGCTCCCACCCCTCTTTTGGGGACCATTTTGGGAGGCATACTGCTTGCTACAAAACTGAGGTACTCCTCCTATGGGAGGGGGTTATATAGGGAGGGGCACTTCCTGTTTGAGATTGCCAGTGTCCATCACCTGAAGGTACTCTATATAACCCACATAGTAATGAATATGCTGCTCTGTGTCCCGTGATGTACTCCAAGAAAAGGATTTTACAGGTAAGCTGTATTAAAAATCCCTTTTTTGTATGCAGAAATTCTACCCAGCCATGAAATCTCCTCTTTCGATATGTCCCTGAACTGGGCTTTCAGTCTGGCCACGAGCGGTACCATGTTGGACTTGGCAAGAGCGGCTATTTTACTAGTGAGCGAAATTCCCAAGTATGTGATGCTACCAGTGCTCCAGGTATAGGGTAGGTGTTCTTGTAGAAATCTTTTTGTGTGGGGGTGAACTCCCAGGTCTAGAATTAGAGATTTTGTAAAGTTAACTTTGTAGTATGAGACATCCCCAAAGGTAGTGAGGATTTTATGTGCTTCAATTAGGGACTGGAGCGGGTTGGTTAGGAGCAGGATCACATCATCTGCAAATAGGTTTATGGTATGCATGTTGGGGGCCAAACAGGAAGCCCGAGATCGAGGGTTGCGTCCGAATTGCTTCGGCCAGGGGTTCAATCATTAAGTTAAAAATGTCTGGTCCCATTTGATATGTAAAGGACATAGACAGAAAGCCTGTAGAGTATACCTGGGTGGACAGGCACGAGTAAAGGGACATGACAGCCTTCAATATTGGTCCCTCAAAGCCAAACTTTGCTAGCACCAATTTCATATACGTCCAATGGACCCTATCGAACGCCTTCTCCGCGTCAATAGAAAGCAGCAGAGAAGGCGCTCGAGTCCGTTCAGCATGGTGTATTATATTTATAATCCTCCTAGTAGCATCCGAGGTCTGTCTCCCCTTCACAAAACCCATCTGGTCACGTTTGATGATTAAAGGTATTATATTAGATAGTCTGCTAGGGTCTTTTCCCGGTTTTGGTAATGTGACTATGTGTGCTTTCAACATCTCCCTTGGGAGCGTTGCAGACTCGGTGGCTTTGTTAAAAACTTTGGACATATGGGGCAATAGTATATGTTTAACCTCCTGAGACCCGCGCTATAGCCGAATGACGGCTACAGCGCGGATCTGAAAATCCAACTAGACGTCAATTGACGTCAGCCCCTTTGGGCGTTCCCCGTGCTCGCTCCAGAGCGTGCAGCGGGGAAACTCTGTGTTGGCTGTGTCCCTTGGACACAGCCAATTACAGATCGCCGCGAACGGCCAATCAGAGTGGCCGTTTGCGATGCGATCTGTGCGGCCAATGAGAGATGATCTCATATGTAAACATATGAGATCATCTCTCATTGCTGGCTCATACAGAGACCGCGTCCTGTCTCTGGAGAGGAGACCGATCTGTGTCCCTTGTACCTCCCCCAGTCACCCCCCCTCCACCTACAGTTGGAACACTCCAAGGCTACACATTTAACCCCTTCCTCACCCCCTAGTGCAGGGGTCTCAAACTGGCGGCCCTCCAGCTGTTATGAAACTACAAGTCCCATGAGGCATTGCAAGGCTGACAGTTACAAGCATGACTCCCATAGGCGGGGCATGGTGGGACTTGTAGTTTCGCAACAGCTGGAGGGCCACCAGTTTGAGACCCATGCCCTAGTGTTAACCCCTCCAATGCAAGTCACATTTATACAGTAATTAGTGCATATTTATAGCACTGATCGCAGTATAAATGTGCATGGTGCCAAAAATGTGTCAAAAGTGTCCGATGTGTCCGCCATAACGTCGCAGTCCCAATAAAAATCGCAGATCGCCGCCATTTCTAGTATAAAAAAATAATAATTCTGTCCCCTATTTTGTAGGCGCTATAACTTTTGCGCTTATTGCGATTTTTTTTTTTTTTTTTTTACCAAAAATATGTAGAAGAATTTGTATCGGCCTAAACTGAGAAAAAAAAAGTCTGTTTTTTTTTTATAAATTGGCATATTTATTATAGCAACAAGTAAAAAATATTGTATTTTTTTTTCAAAATTGTCGCTCTTTTTTTACCACCAAAAGAAAGCTCTACTTGTGGGGAAAAAGGACGTCAATTTTGTTTGGGAGCCACGTCGCACGACCGCGCAATTGTCAGTTAAAGCGACGCAGTGCCGGAAGCTGAAATTTCACCTGGGCAGGAGGGGGGTATATGTGCCCAGTAAGCAAGTGGTTAAATGTTTTAAAGTATTCATTGGAGAATCCGTCAGGGCTTGGCGATTTCCCAGACGGCAGAGAGTGTATATTTTCTACGTCTTGGACCGTGATCGGGGCATTAAGGACTTCCAGCTGTTGCTTGGACAGAGATGGGAGGTTTAATTTGTGTAGGAAATCCTGTATTTTTTCCTCTGTTGGTTGGGGCGTATTGGGGTCATTATGTAGGTTGTATAGCGAGCTATAGTATTCAGCAAATTGGTTGGCTATATCTTGGGGTTGGTGAGTTTGTGTGACGCAGAGGGGTGGTTTAAATATGTTATTCTTGATTTGATACGTGCCGCCTTAAGTCTGTTCGCAAGATATTTACCTACTCTGTCGGCATTGTCGTAATGAGTTAGTCTTGGGCGCCTAAGATGCTTATCATATTGGTGTGTCAAGATTTCTCAAATTTTTTCTCTGAGGGTGTTTACATTGTTGGTTAAGGACACTGACGGAGATTTTTTATTCTGGAATTCTAGAGTACGAAGTTCATCAAGAATTGTGTTTAGTTGTTGTGCCTTTTTTCGTTTTTCCCTAGCCCCAATTTGGATTAGTATACCTCTCATGTAGGCTTTGTGCGCATTCCATATAACATAAGGATCCGAAACAGATTTAGCATTCTCTGTGAAGTAGTTTGTCACGTGCTGGGTAAGGGAATTTTGGAGGTGTGGTTCCTGAAGAATTTTGGTGTTACATCGCCAGATGGCGGTAGAAGAGGAGACACCCTTTTCTGCCACACACATAGAGATAGCCGCATGGTCTGACCATGTGATGTCATGTATACTAGATTTCAGTACATTTTGTAGTAACCATTTGTCCGTTAAGAACATGTCTATGCGAGAGTATGAGCCGTGTCTGTTCGAGAAAAGGGTATAGTCTCTTTCGTTCGCGTGAAGGCATCTCCACGCGTCGAATAGTTCCTCTTCGTGCAACAATGACTGAAGAGATGGGGAACCTTTGCTCCTACCAGAGGATGTGTCCAGTAGCGGGTTTGACAGTACGTTAAAGTCTCCGCAGATCAGGAGGTTGCCATATTTCATGGCTTTATAGCCTTGGTCATTGTTCTTTTCAGGAAGCGAATTTGATGTGAGTTTGGTGCATACACCGAGACGATCGTGTACGGTCTGGAGTTGATGTCTCCTGTAACAATTATATAACTGCCTCCTCTATCAATGACAGTGTCCTTAGGTTGGAATGAAAGGGAGTTCTTGATGGCCAGTAGGACCCCCCCTTTTTTGCTGTTAGGCGTGCAAGCCATATAAATATACGGGAAATCTCTGTGGGAGCATTGCGGGGCATTGTCCAGTTGGAAAGAGTTTCCTGCACACATAATATGGCACCTCCCTGAGAGCAGGCCTCCTTCCACATAGAGAACCGCTTTGCAGGATGGTTTAGCCCCTGTGCGTTAATGGATAGGAATGTGATTGTCATTGTATTGGGTATGTAAAGGGAAGTGTGGTGTTGCGGTGTATGCACGTACTCTTCCAGAGGAGCAGATTCTGCGAAGCTTCAGTGTTGTAGGGAGGTAGCATCTTACGTTCAGCATTTTCAGCAATACCAGTCATTGCGCTGTGGGCGTAGCTGTGCATATCGAAAGGATGAACAGAAAAATTAAAAAGAACAGTAACGAAAAAACAAAGATGGGAAGTCAACTGGGGTTCCATAAGAAATGGATCAAAGAATCGATCCTCGAGCAGTCGTAGATGCTAACTAAAGCGTAGGGGTGTAAAAGAGTATCAACAGTGATATCTCTATTCCCGAGATAAATGTGGTTGGTAACGAGTCTATTTTACTGAGCTCCACCAATTTTCTTCTTACCAGAGCGCTTGTGGGATACTACCTGCCATTCGTTGGACATAGGCAGCAGTCCCGCCGGCTGTTGCGGAGGTTGGTCGGGTATAATACCCCATTGACAATTGTCCGTTAAAGTGACGCAATGCCACAAGCTGAAATTTCACCTGGTCAGGAAGGGGTATATGTGCCCAGTAAGGAAGTGGTTAAATTACCCTACTGTTCTTTACATGCAAGTTTACACTTTTCTAAGAGACTTTAATATTCACAGTATGGTGATATTAAAAACAGTTCTGAAATTTTTTTTTACATGTAAAATACATATATATGTAATATTGTCTGTTTTCATTTTTTTTAAATAGCAATTTAAAATCAGCGTGTACAAAAATAGAATGGTATACAAGCAATTGTCATTAAAACAGGTTTGTGTTCTAGCATATGCATTGGGTAAATAAACTGGAGTGTTACAACTTTTTCCTCTGAGTAGTTGACTTGCAGATTGTGAAAAACCCTATTATTTTTTTTTGGGTCTAGATTATTTCCTACTTCAGTTATTTCTTATGTGAAAAAAGATAGCGCTGCGCTGTGTGGAATATAATAGGGAAAATGTGGAAATCCAAAGCAACATGTATTGGGTAAAATACCACTAACATATAAACATCCAAAATAAAAGCTTGCTGGTGATAGTAATAAAACTGACATCAAATCCAAATTAAAGTGCTAGAAGTGAAACTGAAATAATCAACGTGCACTGCTATAAAAAATCCACAAAAACAGCAAAAATACAGCATAAAATATACAACACACATAGGTGATAGTGATGCACTAGAATCTTTCATCAGTGTCCATGCAAGGAAATGGCCAAAAAACAGATGCTACTATAAACTGCAATCCAAAATAAAGTGCTGGTGCTTGTGCCCAAAATTCAACGTGGAGGTTGTGAAAATGGGGATTCCAATTTCTTTCCAAATTAGTGAGGGCGTCCCCTTACCTTACTGCTTTAAGGTAACAGTATATATAATACATCCAAGCACATTTCCTGTTGTTTCTAAATGTAGTGTATCCAAATGAACTGTAGTCTCTATCTGTGTATAGAGCCCCTCTCGGGAGTCACGTCAAATGGACGACAGTGACCCTCACCCAAGGAGAAAAAAAAGCGCCAATAGTGCAGTATCGTTTAAAATATTTAATGTTAAAAACATACACTATGGTACATGCATAGATGTAGTATAATCGGGCATAAAAGTAACTATTGAGTTCGCCAGCGTCACCTGCGGTACCTCTTGGTGGACTCTTGCGCGTATTCGTCACTTCACGAGACTTCTTCAGGAGTCTTTCTTATGTTTTTGATGATTGCAAGGTTTAATGTAGGGAAGGTTCTAAGGATGTGTTGTGTAAAGAGCAGGCGTGGGATGGGTAGGGGAAGGTAGGTGTCCATTTTGTTGTTAGCAATGCAGTCTTGGTCTTTGTAAGCGATTTGTATTGAAGCTAACAAAAAATAAAATAGGGGGTGGGGGTAGTGATGGGAAGGGAAAAGGGAGGGGTTAGAATGAGAAATTGGAATGTTGGCTAAGGCACACATTCTACAGGTTCTAGTAAATGCCTCCTTCATTTTAGTAAATGCCTGATCCATTTTAGGGAAAGGTAATTATCAGGAACATACCCAAACCCATGGCTCAGCTCTACACTTGATCATTTCAGCCCACACATGACCCAGGTGCTGGCTACCAAAGCCCATCTCCACTCTGTCAAAAGAAAATATAAGCCGCGCACCAAAACTTGGCTCTTCTTAATTTGCCAAAAGATGAAAACTTCACATGTTGTCTCCTCCTGAAACCTCCTTCCTTGATATGTTTCACCACTGCTGGCTTGCTTGGAAGGACAGGGGAAGTCTGCAGCGATCCGCAAGAATTCACAGGCTGTATGGAGAACCACGAATAGCTGTGGCTGCCAGCAACCTGTTATAGTGAACAGGCTGGTAGTTGCATGCAGCTGTTCAAATAAGATTTCTGCCACTACCTTAATCGCCGTTATAAATGTAGCCTTACTGGCAACTATTGGACATAAAGTCCCATATTAGGAAATTATCTCTTTCCAGGATAAAATCTTTATCTTATGTTTTGGTAAGCTTTTGAATCTTCCTTGTATAACTATATATAACACCTGTATAAAGCTGCTTGAGTTTTTGCCACATTTTATGCTATAGAGTAATATAAATTGATGAGAACCATAGGCATGTGCCTGGACATAATCTAATCGCCTTGTGTGGCACATATTTCCAATGTTTAGACCCATGATATTTCTCTAAATAAAAGGAAATCTTCTTTCTTCTTCCCCTACTCCCACCAATCTCTGTCCTTATGACCCCATCCACTGCTCTCTAACACTGTCCGTATATATGCACATTCATATGTGTTTGAGCTTTGGGGTGCACACCTTAAAGCGGTCCTCCACCCTAAAGTGGAGTCCCGCTGATCGGAACCCTCCCCCCCTCCGGTGTCACATTTGACACCTTTCAGGGGGGAGGGGGGTGCAGACACCTGTCTAAAGACAGGTATTTGCACCCACTTCCGGCCACACGCTACGGGCGAAAGACGGGCATTCCGTCACATCCCGTCTGTCGCCCGTTGTGTGCTGGGAACACTCGGCTCCCAGCACACAGCGTGTGAGCCAATCGGCGGGCGCAGCGCGACTCGCGCATGCGCCGTAGGGAACCGGGCAGTGAAGCCGCAGCGCTTCACTTCCTGGTTCCCTCAGCGTGGATGGCGGGGGGAGCAGCAGAGTGACGAGCGATCGCTCGTGCTCTGCTGCGATCGGCGCTGGACTCCAGGACAGGTAAGTGTCCTATTATTAAAAGTCAGCAGCTGCAGTATTTGTAGCTGCTGACTTTTAATATTTTGTTCCCATGGCACATCCGCTTTAATGAAAAAGGGTGGACACACCTATGATGAGAACTAAAACATTAGAGAGCTCGTATCTGCAAACTGTTCTCTTTAATGCACCACAAATCAAGTTTTTGCTGAGGATTTGCATTTAGACTTTTCAGCTTGCTATAATTGTTGTGCAAGAGTGCGTCCTTTGTAAAGCTTGTGTACAAGATATGCATCTGTAAATTTCATGATTAGCCCTTTATGTAGCAACTAAATTGCAGCTAAGATTTGACCATCAAAGTATTACATTCTACCCTTTTGTTACACTTTCTTGCATTATGCATATATAATAAAACTTTTTTTTTTTTTTCCCCAAGATACATGTGAAAGCACATTTTGACTATGACCCTACTGATGACCCATATGTGCCATGCCGAGAACTCGGTCTATCGTTCCAGAAAGGAGATATTCTTCATATCATCAGCCAGGATGACCCCAATTGGTGGCAGGCTTACAGGGATGGAGATGAAGATAATCAGCCTCTTGCAGGGCTTGTACCAGGTAATGGTGTGTTTTGTTTTTTTTAATTGCCTTTTGGAATTTTTGTGATGGCTTGATAAACTATATACCTTAACTCATACTTGTTTATTATCTATAAATAATAACTTCATGATAAAAAAAAAAAAAACTAACTCCATAAAAGCTGTATATTTTTTCTTTTATATTTTTTTTATATTCATATTTGATCAAATTTCATTTAAGCAGTGTCTGGAGAAAGATAGACGCTGATATGCTTTATTCTTGGATTTATCACACTGTAAAAGTACCCTCTAAAATTTACCAATACTTCCTATCGTGGAAATGAGCATCGGTTGTTTTTATCATAAACAAGAATTAGAACCTTCTTAGAATACAGCTGGATCCTCTGTTATTAAAACCTTGGATATCTATGAGGGTCTGGTGTTCTTTGCTATTTACATGTGAGGTATCCTCATGCCTAGATCAAAAAAAAGATATCTGAAGCCGCTAGAAAGAGGGTTAGGAGTCTTACAGGGAATTTAACAAAACTATTTGAAATTAATTATTCCACTGTAAGAAACCTCTATAAGCGACATGGATTTCAAAGAAATGCATATTTTTCCAGGACTGGGCAGCCAGCAAATTCAGCCTAAGTGCTATTTCGGTGCTATAAGGCTTAATGTACTCGGGACGTTTTTTCAACTGCTTCTGAACGATTTAACTTGACAGATAGTAACCCACGTTTTGCTGTGTTTACATGCCGCGTTTAGCAGCGTTTTCTTTTAAAAGCGGTTAAGCGTGGGTTACCATGTTTAGCATCTGAAACGTGGAAATCTTTGGCGTCTGAACTAATTTTTTTGCTTTCAAAGAAACGCTGTTAAACACAACTGCCTAAAAACGACAATAAACAAGAGTGTGTATATGGTCACATAAGATAACATTAATTGAGTTCAGGGGCAGTTGAAAAAAGTGTCCAGCTGCCTCTGAACGTCCGTTTAACAGCAGCAGTGTACATGAGGTCTTAGGCTACATTCACACCTGAACGCGGCGCTTTGTACCGCGATTTGCCGTGACAAATTGCGGCGTTTTGTCCCGCCAATTGCCGTGACAAATTGCGGCGTTTTGTCCCGCCAATTGCCGTGACAAATTGCGGTGTTTTGTCCCGCGATTTGCCGCGACAAAACGCGTGTTTTTTTACAGCGGTTTTCGCTAGAGGGGTGATTACACATTGTCGGCTATGGCCGAACGCCGAAGCCGCCTGAAAAATAGGGTCAGGGACTTGTTTTGAGCTTCAGGCATACAGCGTTCGGCGTGGAGATGTGAAACATCTCCATAGCCGACAATGTTAAATCACCCCTCCAGCGTATGTCAGGCTGCAATAGCTTTGGGCGTCGGGTGTAAAAACGCCTAGGTGTGAATGGAGCCTTAATGTACGGCACCAGTCTGTAAACAAACTATAGCAGCCAGGAGATTACATTTTCTCTTTCGTTCATGGACGGACACAGCCTTAATCTTGACATAGTGGGTATTGGCCTTCCTTTAGGAGTGACTAGGCAGAAACTTATAGAAAAGGTTAACTTATCATACACACCCTACAGCCCTGCCCAGGGGGCGGGCCCTCTGGGTATAACCCCTCGCTCTGCATCTCGCAGGTCAGTTTTTTTCTGCCTAGTTTTAGAAGACATGGCTCCCTTCAGGCCCATGGCTTGGAGGCTGTTAGTTCAAATTCTGTTTTTTGGAGTTTTTTTTTTTCCTGCGATCTTCGATCAACTGCTGACTGGGCGACAGGCTGGATCCTAGATCCTTGTATTCTTCCCAGTTTCAGCCATCGAGCGTATGCCGACCGTAGTTGCGTGCTGGGTCGTCCACGACATGCCCGTCGCTTTACGGGTGGCCGTGAGCTATGCGCTCCAGGGCTTGCATAAGGACCGGTCTGCAGGGCCGAGTCGCAGTAGCCTGGCCGACAGTCACTACCATCACCATGCGGTAGTTGTACTGTCCAGGATGCTCCAGCATAAATCCACAGGAGGGTAAGTAGCTACTACCTTGCCATGGCAAGAAGACAGAGCTGGAGAGGTGAGTAAAGGGCTATATTTCCCTTCTCTCCTCCTTCCCCCTCCCTCCTCCCTAGACTGCTGAGGTGGGGGTTCCCCTGGGGAGCTCTACCTGAGAACCAAGATAAATGTAGTGCATAGAAATTGCTTACTTGTGTCCATACTGTCAGCTGCTGCTTTCCCTCTTGCAATGTAGAGAGCTGCATAAGAAATTCTGCTACTGTGTGTCCGGCGACCATTTTTTCTGTGACCACATGCTGGATTGTATACTTGGCGGCCATTTTCTTGTAGCCGCACTGTATTGGCCTCTACTTGGCGTTCGGAGGCCATACTTTTGGGGTCTACATGTTACTTACGGCGGCCATTTTCTTGTAGCCGCCCAGCGTTCTGGAGGTGTTGCACACTCTGCGCCCAAGGGGGCTGTACCGCCTCTCCCAACCGCTCAGCGCCCTGCGCGGTGTGCCCCAGGAACGCCGCTTAAACTGCTACGTTTCCAGCGGCATTCCCATGAAGCTGGGGCCTGTAGGTCCAGCTCGGCGGCCATTTTTTGTAGCCTAAGCCTAGAACACTGGTGGCCATGCTTTTGGGTCCTCAGTATGGTTGACCTCTAGCGCCTGTGTGGCGGCCATCTAAATAAATCAGCAGCCAGACAGAGATTAAAGATTAAAGACAGCAGCCTTGTATTAATAGCAGCCATTTCAGCAGACTGACATAGATTCAGCGGACAAGAAGCAGCTCGGCTAAGTGGCACTACTGGTTCCGGGGTAGTGAGTCCTCTGGGGGGAACCCCTCATCTCTGCTGCAGTTAGGAGGGTGGGTTGTCGCACCTTGTTTGGAATCCCTGTGTCAAGCATGTGGACAGCATGACATCAGAAACAGACGTTTTTTCCCCTGAAACACCTGAGCTGGCAATTGATGCCCCTGCACCCGATGTATCGGTGGACGCTATGTCAGCAATCCTAGATGTCTTCATTGCCAAGGTCGAAGCAGCGCGTGAAAGAACGGGGTCTATAAAGCGCCCCCTTCCCCACCATCTTCTGGGGACAACGCAGATACGGAGCCAGGTCTATCTACGGCTCAAGACCCTGACTCTGAGGTATCTGACGATGCGGACCAAGATCGGCCAGACAGTGAGTATGATTCTGGACCCAGGCCAGCTCGCGAGAAGGCTCTGGTGAGTGACCTTATCACCGCAGTGCGAGATACCCTAAAGATAGAGGGGTCTGTAGAATCAACAGAAGCGCCGGTCCCCTTTGGGTTCCGTAAGGCGACCCGCACTGCTAAGGTGTTCCCTTGTGTGTCTTACTTAGACAAACTTTTATACAAGGAATGGGACAGACCACAAAAGACCTTTTTGTACCTAAGAACCTGGCTGTACGTTACCCACTGGAGGAGAGTTTCTTGACGAAATGGACCTCGCCCCCCACAGTGGACCCTCCTGTGTCCAGACTAAACAAGCTAACCGCCATTCCGGTGGAGGGGGCTCCTGCCTTCAAGGACCCGGGCGGACAAGAAGGCAGAGTCGATATCCCGTAACCTATACACTGTAGTAGGTTCGGCAGTACGCCCAACCATAGTTGGGGTGCTGGTGTCCCAGACACTCACGGAATGGGCAAAGATGCCGCTCAATGGGTTACAAACACATCACTCTTCCGCCCACGAAGTAGCCCTAGCAGAGCAACTGGTACAGGGCCTAAAATACGTGTGTGAATCAGCCTTGGACACTATTCCTCTGCTAGCCAGAGCTTCTGCTCAGGCGGTGTTGTTACCCCGTCTACTTTGGTTAAAGAATTGGTCGGCGGACCAAGCTTCCAAAAAGGCACCAATTGACCTGCTCTTTAAGGGCGACAGACTCTTTGGAGCTTGCCTGGATGACATTATTAGGGATGCCACAGGAGGTAAGAGCACCTTGCTCCCACAAACCTATAAGGGTAAGGAGCCACGCCGACGACAAGGGCCCTTCTTTACCGCACCCAAGCATTTTTTTCGTCCGCCCAGCACCGTGGGCAGAAAACCACATGCCAATAAAGCGCCTGCTCAGGGACAGAGCCCCCCCCCCCCCCCCTGGTTTCGCAAACCCAACAAGCCCGTTAACAAGACCACGTCCGCATGAAGGTGCGCCCCCCACCCATTTCTCGGGTGGGGGGACGTCTTTGCGAATTCGTGAACCGGTGGACATCTTGGCTCCCCGACCGGTGGGTTTGCGTGGTAGTCTCATCGGGGTACAAGATAGAATTCCTATCTTGCCCACCAAACAGATTTTTTCCCTCCAGCTACAACCGGCTCGTCGGGAAGCCCTAATTGGGGCAGTTCAAGACCTGCTGAAACGCGGGGTGGTTATCCCTGTCCCAGTACAGGAACGGTTTCAGGGGTTTTACTCCATTCTGTTCATAGTACCAAAGAAGTAGGGTTTTCGTCCAATCCTGGACCTCAGGGCCTTCAATTGCTTTTGAAGGTACAAGGATTCCGGATGGAATAAATCCGCTCTGTCGTTACTGCTCTCCAGCCGGGGGACTTTCTGGCATCCTTGGACATCAGGGATGCCTATTTACATGTCCCCATATGCGCAAAGCATCAGAGACTTCTGCGCTTTGCAGTCGGGGAAGACCACTATCAATTTGTGGCTCTCCCCTTTGGCCTGGCATCGGCACCAAGGGTGTTTACCAAAGTGCTTGCCCCAAAAATTCTCACCCTACTAAGACAACGTGGCATCGCTATCGTGGGCTACTTGGACGACCTACTTCTGAGGGCCGCTTCAGCCTCAGAACTAGAGGTGAGCGTGTCTATAACATGTCAGACCCTCAGACACTTTGGGTGGCTACTGAACATTCAGAAGTCAGTAATGGTACCGACTCAACGCCTAGTATATCTGGGATTGATTCTGGACTCGGAGGCAAAGGTTTTCTTTCCTGTGGAAAAGTTGCAGACCCTTCAGGCTGCGATGCGGCAGTTGACATCCCAGAAATGGTCATCACTCCGTTTTTGCATGCAAGTCCTGGGCCTCATGGTGGCCTCCTTCGAGGCGGTACCATATGCGCAATCTCACACACGAGTGCTACAGAGGGAAATTCTGTCCAGATGGGACAAGTGCCCATCATCCCTGGATTATCAGATCCGGATGAGCCACCTAGTCAGGGCCTCCCTAGTTTGGTGGCTGACCTCACCGGAACTTCTGTCCGGGAAGTCGTTCCTTCCTTATCACTGGACAATCATCACGACGGATGCCAGCCTTACCGTATGCGTTTGCTTCTGAGCGCGAGCTAGGCAGGATGGGGCGCGTTTTCTGGCTCCTTACTTTTTTAGCTGGCTCCTAGATTCCAAGCAAATTTGTCAAACCGTGTGTGTGTGTGTATGTATGTATGTGTATATGTGTGTGTATGTATGTATGTATGTATGTGTATATATATATATATATATCTTTTAGTAGACCCCCCCAGAGTATATTGCAAGTACAGGAATTTTGCATGGAACGGTGGTCTGAAAAATTAGTCAATGTCAGCGACCGGTGGGCAGTTAAACAAAACTTTGTTTTTATTGTAATTTCAAGGTAACAAAACAATACAGAGCCTATTGGGCATACCCAGGCTTGGTCACACACAAACTAAAATACAGGGGGTCCCCGACTTCCAAACAACTCCTACTTACGAACGGGACCGTATCCGCCGTTCTGCGCATGCGCCGCCATTTTCGGCGGCGGGCACATTCGACAGGACATCGGAAAGCAACGTATCTCTCGTTCTGTGCATGCGCAGCCATTCGATGGAACACCGTAAAATTACGCAATTGCCGTTTTGCGCATGCGGGTCTGACTTACGAACATTACCGATTTACGCAATTGCCGTTCTGCGCATGCGGGTCCGACTTACGAACATTTCCGATTTAAGAACAAACCTAAAGTCCCTGACCTGTTCGTAAGTCAGGACCCCCTGTAATAATAAACAACTGAACTACTGTACGCTCAACCACCTGTGCAGATTATCTAAAGCAGTGTTCCCCAACCCCCGGTCTGCAGCCGGGCCACGAAGGCAAGCATAGAGATGACATCTCTCGCCGCCCGCCCGAAACACGGCACTTCTGCCCACACAGCGGGGCTGCTATACTGTGGCTTGATTGGTTACAGGCCGCTCTGGGGGCGGGATCAGCTAACGTCACTCGTCTCCATGACGATGATGTCGTCAACATTGCCGCAAAACCGCCCCTTTCGGTATACACACACACAGCCTCCCTGCACATGGACGTCAGACGCCGTTTACGCTGGGAGCCCAGCACAGGAGCGTCGCTGGTTGCCTGGACACCGCCGCTGTGATACAGCAGTGTGGCTAGGAATCGCTGCTCGTTTTGAATCTTCCCTGCACTGGCGCCGATGCAATAGAGCAGCGCATACAGATGTCCCTCAGCAGCCGGAACATTCACTTAGTGACTGCGGTCACGTTTCAGGTACAATTTAGGCCTGCTTAAATATGCCTTTTTCCTGACAACCTCTTTTATGATATTGCTTTGTGTCACTTATGTTAACATACTAATGCATTTAGGTGATTTTACTGTTTTCTGGGGGGATTTAAGACCGGTGACATGGATAATAGCAATCCACACCTGGTGGCAGGTGATGTGGCAGGTGGCAAGCGATGTGGCAATACACACCTGGTGGCAATTATGGTGAGTTTGAACTATTTCATTTTACATTACAATGCAATGACAAATAATTCGCTTCAATCATCCCAACACCATATCAGCTATTGTTCTGTGATGATTGAAGCGCTAACACCAGCCATTTCCTCGAAAAATTGCCTGCGAAAAGCTACATAACAACCCAACCCCCCCCCCGGGCCTTGGCCCGATTCTATTCCACAACGCCGGTCCTCGGTGCCAAAAAGGTTGGGGACCACTGATCTAAAGCATTCTTCTATAATCTAGCAGAATGATAATTAGTCTCTGGTCTCTGGTTTATTGGATTTAAAGTGCAACTTCAGTCAATTGTTTCATCTTTCCATCTAATAAATTTTCTGCCCTTGGATAGTAAAAACAGTAAATACCTTTTACAGCCCACTTTCTGTTTCTTGTCTGGTAAAAAAGCCTAGGATTATGACAACTATGCACAGCTCTCTCTCACTCACTCTTGTGACAGTTTGCCAGGAACAGAGGGGGGGGGGGTCATAAGAGGGCCAATGAGGGCTGCAGAGCTGGAGGTGTGTCTCTCTATGTGTGTGTGTGTGTGTGTAAATCCAGGAAGTGAGCAGGCAGCAGCTTCAGCTGCCTACAGTTAAAATTATTGCAGCCAGAAGACTCGGTGGAGGGAGATTTCTGCAGCATATTTGGCAAGTACAGAATCACAGTATATATAAAATATGCAAAGTGCTTGGAGGGAAGCTTCAGAATGGCAAAGATGTTTTGATTACTAATTATGTGAGCAGACTGAATTTCCTCTTTAAAAGATTATTTGCTTAATTCAATAAATTCATTAGAGAAATTTATTAAAATGGAAGCAACCATAATCTGGAGCAGATGTGGATTGCAACCAGTCAGCTTCTTTCTTTTACTATTAACAGAACATGCTGAAGATAGAAGCCGATTGGTTGCTATGCACAGCTGCTGCAGATTCTGTATGATTCAGTTTTGATGAATTCCCCTATTCGTTTTTTATAATGTGTCCTCATGTTAGAAAACTGAGAATAGTGCTCTTGTGACTAGAATTGGCTGTAAGAAGATGGCAGAAGTAAAGCTGAAATGGTAATCTCTAAAAAGCTCATAACCACTGTAGCCATTATTCACAATTATTTAAAATGGAACTGTATTTGAATATATAAATATATATAAAAAAAATAAACTTACTATGATTTAGTTGCCCCTTATTTTAAATCTCAAACTGATTTAATTGTTGCTATTGTACTTACCTGAATTGTTTCCTACCATCCTCATACTTGGCAGAAAGTGGCTTTGTGGATGGACTTGTGTCTTTTTTCGACCTGACTAACTATGTAACTATGTGGCAGAGACCAGGTTGAAGGCTGGGCATTGGTAATTGCAGGTTTTCCACTCTCCTTCTCCACAGATCATACATGAGCATATTTTTATATTGTGGGGTCGATTCACTGAAAGTCAAATACCGCTTGCATTCTGGTGTCAAAAAATGAGTGCAAATTTTTTTTATTTTGCAGTATTTAGAAAAAAAAATTTTTTATGGCAGACCGGACCTCCGGTTGCAACAGGCAGTGAAGCATTTAGTAGTGGCACCCTATCAATGACTCATCCCTGCCTCCTGGCTCATTTAGCTGTCAGCCAGGAATTTCCAACTGGCAGGTGAATATAAACAAAGGAACAGCGACAATGTTAAGGGTGGTGACTGGAAAATGGGTTCCCCCACTATCCATACCGTGCCCTTCGGGCCTGGTATGGATTTTAAAGGGGAGGTTCACCCTATAAAACATTTCTAACACTACATCCAGCCCAGTTCTGCAAATAAAATTACACTGACCTTTTTTTTTTTTTTTGCCGTAGATAGCATTTAGCCTTAGAATTCACTGCAGCTTCCGGGTAGGGAATCCTGTGGGAGTGGGCGTTCCTATTGACATGCCAATTGATTGACATGCTAAACGACGGCGCACACAGCGCGTCACGACTTCCCGAAGGAAGCTCGGGTCGACTCGGCTCTATTCGGCGCCTGCGAATAGAGCCGAGCTTCTTTCGGGAAGTCGTGACGCGTTGGGTGCGCCGTCGTTTAGCATGTCAATCAATTCCCTACCCGGAAGCCGCAGTGAATTCTAAGGCTAAACGCTATCTACGGCGGAAAAAAAAAAAAGGTCAGTGTAATATAATTTGCAGAACTGGGCTGGATGTAGTGTTAGAAATTTTTTATAGGGTGAACCTCCCCTTTAAGGGGACGCAATGCCAGGAAATAGAATGTGGCCCTCTCCAAATTCCATACCAGACCCTTATCCGAGCATGCAGCCTGGCAGGCAAGAAAAGTTAGTGGGGATGAGCAAGTCGCCCCACATCCTGAAACATACCAGGCCACATGCCCTCAACATGGAGGGATAGGTAACTTGGGGCAAAGCACCTTGTCTCCATGTTGAAGAGGTAAATGGGCCTCTTCCCATAACTCTGGCACCTAGATAACGGCTTCTCCCTGTGTGAATAAAAGATTGTGTATTTATGAATGGGCCCCCACAAACACACACACACACACACTAGCTATAATGCAGTCCCTAGTGACCAGTAATGTTAACCCATCATCTCCCTTATTGTGTCCATCTGAACATTAACCCTTTCACCTGCCACTGTATCTGACCTTCAATGTCTCCTGGTTATCACCTGTACAAGAATGTATCTAGTGCACCAATCTATTTTATAATACACTAAAACCTTGGTTTGAGAGCGTTTTGCAAGACAAGCAAAATGTTTTAACAAATTTTGCCTTGATATACAAGCGATGTGTTGATAGAAGAGTAGCATCATGTCACAACTGAGTATAAAAAGGAAGAGAGGAGCCTCTAAGTGTAGCAATATGGTTACATTTAATGAAGGTACAACATTTAGCAACTTATTGCTACACTTAGAGGTGCCTCTCTTCTCTTTTCTACCCTGTAAAAAAAATGCTTTGATATACAAGTGCTTTGGATTGCAAGCATGTTTCTGGAACAAATTATGCTCGCAAACCAAGGTTTTACTGTACTATTTATTATTTTCCAATAAAAAGGGATTTTTACAAAACATAATGGGATTGACACATAAGTGCAATTGTCTCCCATACATAGAGTAAGGAATAAAGAACACATCATATAAAAGGGGTGGAAAAGCAAATGCACATCAAATTTCAGAACTTAGACTGTAGGCAGTGACATACAAATCAGCGTATGCGACTTCAAACGTTATGCCCTGTACACACGATCGGTTCGTCTGATGAAAACGGTCCGATGGATCGTTTTCATCGGACGAACCAATCGTGTGTGGGCCCCATCGTTTTTTTTTCTCATCGGTGAAAAAAAATAGAACCTGTTTTAAAATTTTCTGATGGTTAAAAAACCGCTAGAATAAAACGATCGTCTGTGGAGAAATCCATCGGTCAAAAATCCACACATGCTCAGAATCAAGTCGACGCATGCTCGGAAGCATTGAACTTAATTTTTCTCTGCACGTCGTTGTGTTTTACGTCACCGCGTTGGACACGATCAGATTTTTAACTGATGGTGTGTAGGCAAAACTAATGAAAGTCAGCTTCATCGGATATCTGATGAAAAAATCGATCAGTCCGTTTTCATCGGATGAACTAATCGTGTACATGGCATTAGAGCAGTGGTTCTCAACCTTTTAGTGACGCGACCCCTTGATAAAATTTCCCAAGTTGTGGGGACCCCTAACAGTAAAATTATTTTCGTAGCGTGGGTTGTTGGCACCCAAGGCAAGACAAGTAATTTGCGCCCCTAACCCACGGAAATTTAGCGCTCCCTGAGTCCCCTCCACTCGTACAGTATTAAAACCTCATATGGTACATTTTAGGATGTACCACTCTTCGTTCTCCTTTTTTTCCCTTTTATCTCTCGCTATCCTAATTTCTTGTTTTTTTTCCCCTATCCCTCTCTCTCTTTCTTGTTTTTTTCTCTTATTCTTTCTCTCCCTTTTTCTTTCTTCCTCCCCCTCTTTTCCTCTCCCTTCCATGTATTCTCTATTTTAATTCCTTCTCTTACTCCTTGGTGGAGGGGGAATGGGATGAGTGGCAATGCTGGGGGGAGTTCTGATCAGCCAACTTAGGTGCTCTTGATCAAGGTCATCTGCTGATCTGAGAACTGTAGTGGGGACTTTTAATGGCAACTATAATCGCATGTAGTGTTACCCAGTGTGTCTCCGACTTTGTGGTGTCTCGTTGTTACATAAGTGACACCTATGCTGAAATCAGGAGATAGGGTCTCCTCCAGCCCCTCCCACCTCACAATCCTCACCAGTCAGCAGACCTCTAGTCTCTGCCCCCCAACCCATGCCGTGAACTGAATGGGCGGCTGCGAAGAGGCTGAGTGGGCGGCCGTGTGCTCCCGGAACAGCACAGCTGGGTGGCCACTGACTCCAGAGACAGCCCTGCTGAGCAGCCGCAAGAAGGCTAGGAGGGTGGTGCAGGCTTCAGGAACAGCCCAGGATTTGGTGACCCCTGGCAAATCATTTGACCCCCGAGGGGATCCCACCCCCAGGTTGAGAACCACTGTGTTAGAGCCAGTGAGTCTTAAATCTGCAGGTCAACAATGTAACAGCAAGTGAATGGGACCCTACTGGCCCCATTTAATGTGTGACATGTTTTTTCCAATCCAATGTGTCAATCTGAGACAGAGTAAACCTGGTTAGTTTGGACATAATGTACTTCCCCCCCCAAAAAAATTGGGGGCTTTTCGTAGTATTCTTGTGTTCCTTTATTTTATTTTTATTTTTTTCATTTATTTTTATTTATGGTCTTCTTTTTTTTTTATTTATTTTTTATAGTGGGGGGGGGGGATATAAAATTAATTTGGGTACAATGTTTGCATGACGGCGTAATTGTCAGTCAAACTATAACAGTGCTGAAAAATGGCCTGGTAATAAAAAGATTATGGGTTGGTATAGAAGTGATAAAGTGTTTGTAAACCTTAACAATAACCTGCTCCTCCCTTTTGGTCAGTTAAATATACCATCAGACATAGTTCCCTGTTACCAAAAAACTGCCTTTGCAGGTAAGTGGCGTCTATAGCTGAAAACAAACTGTACAGCTTTGATCAAATTTGCTAAAAGCCTCCTGAATCCTGACTGAAAAACTCCCAAGGATTGCACTTTTTTGTCTTTACTTGCACAGCTTTCAGGACTTTTTTTTTTTTTGCTTTCACAGGGAAAAGTTTCCAACAGCAGAGGGAAGCGATGAAGCAGACAATAGAAGAGGATAAGGAGCCTGAAAAATCAGGTGAATGTAAAATATAGTATACTTCCCCCATGCTGGTTTGCTCCTACTTGAAAGCAAATTGGTCAAGTGTCTTAAATTACATGTAAGATTTTTAGATTCAGCTTGGTGTTCACTTTTTTTAATGTGTGTGAATATTTTAAATATGAGTCTGTAAATATTTACACGTTTACGTGGTACAGCCACATTTTCATTACTTAAAGCGGTGGTTCACCCTCCTTCACATCATTATACCATTACATTCGGCATCGTAGCGCGAGCTACGGTATGCCGGTCTTAAATTTTTAATCCCCGTACTCACTGTGCTATCGATCATTGAAGAATCCGACTCCCGCGGGGAATGGGCGTGCCTATGGAGAGGGAGGATGATTGACGGCCGGCTCTGGCACGTCACGCTCCCCGAAGACAGCTGGAGTAGGTCTCGGCTCTTCACGGCGCCTGCGCACAGGCTATGCGCAGGCGCCATGAAGAGCCAAGCCTATTTCGGCTATTTCCGGAGAAGCGTGACGTGCCAGGGCCGGCCGTCAATCACCTTCTCTCACCATAGGAACGCCCATTCCCCGGAATCTTCAATGAGCCATAGCACAGTGAGTACGGGGATAAAAAATGTAAGACCGGCATACCGTAGCTCGCGCTACGATGCCGAATGTAATGGTATAATAAAAAAAAAACATTTTTTTTTTTTTTAACAGGGTGAACCCCCGCTGTGAACACTTCACAGAGGTGGGGACGCCGAAGCTCCAGAGTGCTCCCCCTCCCTTCTCGTCTGTGTCCAGAGGCAGAGAGCGCATGTGGCGAGTGCTGCGGTTCCCCATCCAGCTTGCTGTCCGCCGACAACTGGGGACCCCTGCTGTAGGGGGGGGGGCTGCTGGGGGGGCTCTGATGGGGGACACCTGCTGGGGCGGGGCTCTGATGGGGGGACACCTGCTGGGGGGGGGGGGGGGCTCTGATGGGGGACACCTGCTGGGGGGGGCTCTGATGGGGATCCCTGCTGTGGGGGAGGGGGATCTGATGGGGACTTTTATATAAGCTGCACGTGCCGCAGGTCACTTTCTCCCCAGAATGTCGCTCATTCTCAACTGTAAAAGTTGGGAGATATGCAGGAGCGGATCAGGGGAGGAAAAACTGTGCCATTGTTATCAACAGGAAGATGGCTCTCTGTGTTTACTGCCCATCCCCCTCCCTCCCTCCTGTCAATGAAGGATAGCGAAGCAGCCGGAGATCAGAGGGCACATGTCTGAGTGGAGAGAGAGCAGCCGTGGGCTCTTAGACTCCCTCTCCTCCTCACACTGCTATACTAGTGAACGGCGCTTGCCAGGACAGCTAACTGCTATGTTTCTTCTCCCTCCTTCATATTGGCCAGGGAAGAAATACAATGAAAAAGGAGCAGAGAAGATTGTGGGACATATAGTCCCGAGGACTGGCATCCCCATTGTGACCTGAAAACTGCAGCCCACACAGTATGCCCAGCCGAATGGCAGAAGGGTGAGAGAGAGAGCCAGTAGCCCGGGAAAAGCTTTCAGGGATGTGCATCCAGGACTCCAGGGAGAGGACTGTGCTGAGGGGACGCCATCAGAGAGAGAACCCTGACCATCTCCTGTATCATGTCTGCAGTCTCTGACCATCTCTTGTATCATGTCTGCAGTATGTCTGGGGGCTCTTACTAACAGACGCCCTGGGCCTCTGTGTGCATTAGTGTACTCATTTTCATTATTGTTAAAAGATCATGGAAGGATCCCAGGGTAATGAAGACTTCTTAGGGAAGCATCTCTGTGTTTGAGTCGTAGCCATAGAAACGTGTAAAGGGGAGCAGTTAGTAAGATGACCACGCCCATGTGGGGGGCACCAGAAATATTTCTGCACCCAGGCGTCTGTGACCCTAGGATCGGCCCTGTGCCTGTTGTGCCATGAATTTGTATCATAAAGTATCCTGTTGTCTTGAATTCCTTTGTGTGAAATTTCTAATGTTCCTGTCAGTCCCTCTGCTTTCCTTTTAAAAACTGACCACGCTAAGCAGGAGAGCACATCGTGGTCAGTTCTCTGGCTATGCTGGAAACTCGGTGTGCTCTCCTCCAATGATCAGACTTGTCCTGATGCCCCCGCTGCACAGCCATTTACTGGGAATGTGCTGCTGCTTTTCTCTTCCCTCTAGCTCTTATGCAGCTGAGAACAGAGTGAATGTGATCACTTGTAAAAAAAAATTATTTTATATATATATATATATATATATATATATATATATATATATATATATATATATATATATATATATATATATATACCTTCTTTATATCTATACAAATTTTTTTTGCCTTTTTAACTGAATGGGTGTTTTAGAAGGTGATTGTTTTTCGCCATACATTATACAATTTTCCTGTTTAATTTTCTTTAGATATACCTTCAACTATGTAGTGCAAGGGCCTGCCTGATTGCATACACAGTAAAAGTGTTTAGGTTTGACCTCCATATTATATGGTTTTGGTAAATCATATGGTAATTAACCACTTAAGGACCTTGCCTTTTTTTCAGACTTGGTGTTTACAAGATTAACAATATTTACAAGATTAAAACATTTTTTTTTGCTAGAAAATTACTTCACACCCCCAAACATTATATATATTTTTTCTAACACCCTAGAGAATAAAATGGCGGTCATTGCAATACTTTTTGTCACACCGTATTTGCGCAGTGGTCTTACAAGCGCACTTTTTTGGAACAAATTCACTTTTTTTTTAATAAAAAAATAAGACAACAGTAAAGTTAGCCCAATTTTTTTTTTTTATTGTGAAAGATAATGTTACGCCAAGTAAAATGATACCCAACATGTCATGCTTCAAAATTGCGCCCGCTCGTGGAATGGCATCAAAATTTTACCCTTAAAAATCTCCATAGGCGACTATGAATATGCCTTTAAGAAGCATGGGCGGAAGTGACGTTTTGACGTTGTTTCTGCTATGCTATGGAGACGGGTGGGGGCCATCTTGCCCTCACTCGTATTCCAGCCGAGCAGGAGACAGGACCCGATCGCCTCCGCTGCTACCGACGGCTCCAGTAAGTGGCGGAGGGCGCGAGAGGGGGTCCCTCTTCCGTCGCCGATAACTGTGATCTTGCGGCGAATCCGCCGCGGAGACCACCGTTATCGTTTAAAGGACCGCTCACTGAAAAGATGGATATCTCGGTTGTGGCAGCGGCTGCTGCCGTTACCGAGATATCCATCTTTTAAAAAATGACATATATACAGTGCGCGGTCCTTAAGTGGTTAAAAATATTGTTTTTTTGTAGCTAATGTAAATAATGCTTTACTGTAAGTGTATTTTTGAGAATTTTTTTTACATATTCAGTACATCTCTGCAATAAAGTATATGCACAGTTCACAAGTTTTATCCCCTTAAAGCGGTGTTCCAACCAGGAAAAAAAAATTAAAAGCCAGCAGCTACACATACTGCAGCTGCTGGCTTTTAATAAATGGACACTTACTTGTCCTGGAGTCCAGCGATGTCGGCACCCGCAGCTGATGTTTCCATCAGCTGTCGGGTGCTCCGCCGCCATTGCGGATAGGCGAACCTGGCAGTGTAGCCTTTCGGCTTCACGCCGGGAACCCTACTGCGCATGTGCGAGGCCCCGCTCCTCTCTCCTATTGGCTCAGTGGCCAAGGGAGGAGGAGGGAGCCCCACGGAGACGTCACTGCTCCGTGGCAGGGACTCACGAAAGTGGGAAAGGATACCTTTCATACAGGTATCCTGTCCCCACTCCCCCCGAAAGGTGCCAATTGTGGCACCGGAGGGGGGGGTGGAATAAGATGAGCGTTAAGTTCCACTTTTGGGTGGAACTCCGCTTTAACACTGCAACTACAGATTCAATGCGACTAGTTTTCTGTTTGAGCTGACACCAGTGCCAATTCTGCACTAAATACGAAGAAGTGTTAACAACACCCCCAGTAGTCTCTGGTGGACTACAGAACACCTCCCGCTTTCCCATCTCCATACCGTAAGGGGGGGTTCAAATCCAGTAGTTGAGAATTCAGGCAGGGCTGATAACGCTGCTAAAGATTTCACTGCAGAGGAGGTAAGCCTCGTACACACGACCGGTTTTCCTGGCAGGAAAACTGCCAGGAGAGCTTTTGGCCGGGAATCCCAGCCGTGTGTATGCTCCCTAGCAGTTTTCCCGACAGGAAAACTGCCGGAAAAAAATAGATCGCTCCGCTGATCCCAGCTGAGCCGGCGGATGACAGGGCGGTCCCCGTACACTGTGCAGGGACCGCCCTGCCAGATCTTCACTCTCCCCTATGGGAGGATCAGATGAACACGGACCGTCTGTCCGTGTTCACCCGATCCGCTCTGTAGATGGATGGAAAAATAGTATTTTCCTCTGTCTGCAGAATTGGAGGATTGCGGACACTGATGAGATCGGGTGTCAGCGGATGTTTATCCGCTGACACCTGCTATCTCATAGGGATCAATGTGTGTCCCTTTTTCATCCGGCATGTGTGAAAGGGGCCTTAGGTGTATAAAAAAAACTTTCAAAATCTGCTCCCTACAAACCCACCCTAAAACACTTACATGAGCCCAATCTCGATCCAGTACCTCTTCTCCCGTCTCTTCTCACAGGAAATGCTGCAGGAGTGTGAAGCATTTGCTCCTTCTGCTATCGGTGAAATCCTGTGGGAAGAGAGCCGGGTGCGGGGCCAAGCCACACTCTGTGTGTCTATAGACACTTGCAAGCAACTTGCTATGGCATCACTTGAAGAGGAGGAGTAAACAACACCAAGGGGGGACCTCAGAAGAGGGGGTTCAGGTCTTCTCTGTGCAATGCGATTGCACAGAGCAGGTAAGTATTCACTGTTAACTGCCTCCCGCTGGCTGTATAGACAAATGATGGCGGGCAGGATACCCTCTTGTTCTGAGTTGATGTCATATGATGTCAACCAGTCTCACTGTGATCATGCGCCTGTGGGGGTGCGCAGTGTCCCATTGGGGTGTCCAATTAGAGACGATCACGTGTAAACACAGAAGTGCCGGTAATCATCTCTCCTTGCCTCACACTGACAGTGTGAGAGGAGAGTAGAGCTGATCAATAGCATCTCCTCACAGGGGAGACCTGTACAGATAATCAGGTCACTGATTATGAGTGCAGCCCCAACAGTGCCTAGCAGTCATGTCAGTCTGTGCCCATTAGTGATGCCAATTTGTCTTTTTATCAATAGGATGTCCTCTACAGGGACTGTTAGCCTTTTCAAGACACAGGAATCGGCCAGTCAATAACCAGGATGATGCACTTTTTTGAGCCCCTCCTCTATGGGCAAAGGTTTGGCAGGAGCAAAGACTTTATCAGGGTTTGGTCATTCACCCTCCAAGACAGGCTGCAATAGGGAATGTACTGGAAAAGTCTTAACAGGCTGTGAGGGTCATTTAGAGCAGTGGTTCTCAATCTCGGTCCTCAAGTACCCCCAACAGGCCATGTTTTGGGAACTTCCCATAGATAAAATGGCTCTTATCAATACCATGTCATTGATGATAGGATTTTAATAACGGCCTACCCATAAAATCCCTTTCTTTGGAGTACATCAGAGGACACAGGGCACTATAGTAAATACTATATGGGTTATACGCCCACCTTCAGGTGAATGGACACTGGCATAATCAAGACAGGAAGTCCCCTCCCATACAGGCAGTACCTCAGTTTTGTAGCAAAGCAATATATATATATATATATATATATATATATATATATATATATATATATATATATTCTCCCAATAAGAGGGGAGGGGCCTCTGTGTCCTGTGATGTACTCTAAAGAAAAGGATTTTACAGGCAAGCTGTTATAAAAAATCCTATTTTCTTTCTGGTATATCACAGAGCACTGTAGTAATTACTGTATGGGATGTCCAAAAGCAATGCCATCTGAGGGGAGGGAGACACACAAAATAAGCAAACCCCCGTCAGATCTGAGGACATATACTGCTGCCTGCAGAACACTGCCCCAAGGCGTCGTCCTCTTGTTGACCTACGTCCACCTGGTAGAAACTTGTGAATGTATGCACTGATGACCATGTTGCGGTTTTGCCACAGAGGCTTGGTGATGCACTGCTCAAGAAGCACTGACTGCCCTGGTAGAGTGTGCTCTCTAGGACGAAAAGGCGGAATCTTTCCCTTTTAAAACATAAGCCTGAGCAATAACCTGACAAATCCACTTAGAAATGGTAAATTTTAATGCTGCCTGTCCTCTTCTGGGGCCCTCTGGCAACACAAACAAAGCATCAGTTTTCCATATCTGGGCAGTTGTTTGCAGATAAAAATGAACTGCCCTTACTACATGCAGAGAATGTAATAATTCATCTGCAGAACATGGTTCTGGGAAAAATCGACGGTAGGGAAACATCCTGGTTCATATGAAAACCTGACACTACCCTGCCCCTATGAAAATCAAGTATGGCTCTTTACAGGAAAAAGCAGCCTATTCTAAACACTTTTTGCGGAGGTTAACAATGGAAAAGAGTACCGCTCCAAGCCCTGCGACCTATGCTGTGCTCCCGCCCTGTAGTACTGACAGGTGCGCTGATCCGTGGAAAAAAAGAAAAAAGAAATGTTCCTGGACTGCGGCACTCTGATAGGCGATTTATTGAAACAAAATGAACAAAGGATAAAATCAAAAGCTGTATAACATCCAAAAATTCATGCAACACTGCAATCAATGGTAGAAAGTGGACATAGGGGACACAAAAGCTAACATGTTTCACATCATTAATAGATGCTTAGTCATAGCTGGGTTGTGTGAGGATCTGAAAGGATTTAAATAGAAAACTTTGAACGCATCCAAACCAATTAAAGCTGGTCTGCACAGCATTAGAAAATTAGATACCTGATTGAAACTGACACAACCCATGGCCAGAACAGCATCTGCACAATAAAAACGAAAAACACACGTGTATGTGACATTCTAACCTAAAACACATTTTATGATATAGACTTTATAAGTGTATGTAAAAACATACAAAGAAATGCAATAAATGAATAAATATATATAAATCTACTGCAAAAATAAAGTGCTATTAAATAAATATAAATGAAAACCGATATGAATGATATTGTGGTAATAAAATGTGGAGACCGTGTGTGAATGTGGAGTTGTTCATAAATACGGTGCTGATCTGTGTTGGAAATAAAACATAACAACAATGAATTGTTGATATGCAAGTGCGCAAAAACTGCAATAAATATATGAATATAAACGTGTATATATATAATTATGAAAACATGGTCCAACATTAAGTGAAATAAATTAAATGGAATTAGATTAAATAAAATTAAATACAATTTAAAATTAAGCTCGGACCCATGTAGTGCAATGAATTAAATTAAATATTTGTATTTGTATTTGTGCAGACAAATATGTTCAATGTTTGTATAATATAGTCATGCCCATGATGTAATGTGGGCAAACCCCGACAAGCATGATGAGTATGCATGAAGAGAAATTATTTATAAATAAAAACATAAGTTGCTAAAATTTGTATAAATTAATATACTAAAGTTATAATTACTACCAACAACACTTGTCATATAAACGAATCCATTGCATCTAAACTTTTTGCGGAGGTTACCGCAACTAAGAACACCAATTTCTTTGCCAAAAGAAGCAAAGGAATCTTGTGTATTGGCTTAAAGGGCTGTCTTTGCAAACCTGACAGAACTAGATTTAGACCTCATGGGCACAAGGGTTATCTGACTGACAGACTTGTCCGAGTTACCCCTTGTATAAAGGCCCAGACCAAAAAAACGTGAAACAAGCGACCTTTGGAAAAATACTGCCAAGACCGAAATCTGACTTTTGACCGTACTCAAGGCCAGCTTCATTTCTACCTTAAACGGTAGAAAGACAAGAATTCTATCTATGACATACCTTCGAGGGTGCCAACCCTTGGTTTTACACCGGGAGGCATAGATCCTCCAAACCCTATAATAAATGGTCCTAGAGGCTGGCTCTCTAGCATTAATCAGGGTGGTAGTCACTGAACCTGAAAACCCTTAAATCTTTAGGATGTGGGTTTCAACACCCATGCTGTCAAATTTAATGACTGTAAGGTAGGATGGAATACCGGCCCTTGTGACAGCAGGTCTGGACAAGATGGAAGAGTCCACGAAACCCCTACTGCCAACCTCATGATCTCTCTGCATACCAAGATCTCCTGGGCCACGTTGGAGCTACTAGGATTACCGGATTTCCTTGCTCCCTTCATCCAGCAAAGAAATCACGGCAGCAGCTCAACTGGGGGGAATGCATAAATCGGTGAAAAAATTATCTCACGGGGTCATTAACGCATGTGACCCGAGTGCAAGAGGGTCCCTTGTTCTTGACACAAAGCTGTCCAACTTCTGGTGCCCCCTGCTGTGGCATAGTCGGACTGTAACCTAACAGAACAATTCCGTATCCTGAAAGTCCAGGCCATTAAGCCAAACGTATTGCCTCAACCTCTGGGATGTTGATGGGCAAGGTTTTCTCGGACTCTGACCATTTTCCTTGGATGGTGGTCTTCTCTAGGACTACTCCCAGCCCATAGGCTGGCATCCATTGTTACCACTTTCCAGATAACCGGAATGAAGGATCTTTTGGGGCCAGATTCATTGGGTAATCCAAAACTTGGGTTTTCTTGTACCAAGCAGACATAAAACTGTATTGTAACAGTCTTGAATTAAACTGGGCATAGGGAATTGCTTTGAATGAAGTCCTCATCTTTCATAGCAAACCTCATGCAAAGGCAAATAGAAGGACCCTTCCTTGCCCTGACCACCTGGACCAGCTCTCTTATAGCGTTGACTTTTGCCTGGGGCAAAACTGTCTTTCCTGGGCTGTATCTATGGCCAAGCTCAAATACTCCAGTCTTTTTACTGGTTGTAAGAATGATTTCTCCAGGTTGAGAATCCAACCTAGGTGTTCCAGTTACCTGACCATTCTGGACACCCCCTGGTTTAATCGTGCTAGTGATCTAACAGTAGCAGGTCATCTAGGTATTCCGTCACTGCTATACCCTGAGCCCTTAATCTTGCTAGTTCTGGGGCCAAGACCTTCGTAAATACCCGGGGTGCGGTGGCTAACACGAAGGGCAAGGCCACCTGAAAGTGGCGCTGTTCCACCGCAAAACGCAGAAACTTCTGATGAGTGGGGAAATTTGGCACTGACCGGATTGACTCCCAATGCGTAAAGAGCGGATGTCTGAGAAGCGATTCAGATCCTTGAGATCGACAAAAGGGTCTGACATCTCCAATCAGCTTCGGTACCGTGAAGAGATTTGAATAACCACACACCCTGCCCTTCTGAGGGGGTCTCTATGATTCCCTGAAACCTCAATCGGTCCAGTGCCAGAAATAAAGAACATTCTTTTTATTAGGTCTTTGGGGAGTAGACTAGGGCTACTACAGGGATGACCCATATAGCCCTTGAAAACCACATAAGTCTTGGAATTCTGCTCTGTAGGCTTCTGCCCTCAGGCAACATCTGCAGTCCTATACAAACACATAGGAAAATAGTTGCAGAAAAACATACATTAAACATACATTAAAACAAGTACACACGTATACAGTTTTAATGTATGCAGCATGTGTTAAAGCAATATACCTCTTATGGAAGTGTGTGTACATGGTTTTAGCATGAGACCATACAAATATGCTTTTAGGCAAAATATGAAAAGTGTGTGCTGTACACACGCATTCATGTAGCACGTGTGCCATGGAACAAGCATCTTTGCAAAGCAAGCATGCGTTTATGAAATGATTTATGCAACATTACTCAGCACATATCTATGCAGACATGTATTCCTATGCGATCCTGAGGAGTCATGTATATTTAAAGTGGAGTTCAACCCAAAATAGGAACTTCTGCTTTTCCGGTTCCTCCCTCCCTCCGGTGTCACATTTGGCACCTTTCAGGGGGGAGCAGATGCCTGTCTAATACAGGTATTCTGCTCCCACTTCCGGGACCAGATACCCAAGCCACCCGTTGGTAATTGCGCCCCTTCCGGTGCCTTCAAAACCCCCCCCCCCCCGCTGTCTTCTGGGAGACACACGGGTCCCAAAAGATAGCAGGGACCATGCGAGTCACGCATGCGCAGTAGGGAACCAGCTTCACTGCCTGATTCCCTTACCGAAGATTCAGGTGCCGAATCAGGTGCGGGCGAGCTGTCCTTATTTTAAAAGTCAGCAGCTACAGTATCTGTAAGTGCTGACTGAAAAAAAAAAAATAGGTGAACCTCCGCTTTAATTAAACATGTATTAACATGCCTCATTGTCCAACCATGCATCTTTAGGTGATCATGCAACTTTTTAGGCGATCATGCACTCTTATGCGATCCAGCATTTTTATGCAATCAAGCCTATACAAACATAACCATGCATCTTTATGTGACCGTGTATCCTTAAGCGGTCATGCGTTCTTATGTAATCAAAAACATTTTTTTTTTTACCCAAACATGCATTTTGTACACACATGATCATGTATCTTTATGCAAACGTGAACTGGTAAAAACAGTTATCTTCAGCAACCTGTTTAAGCAGCAACCGTGTGTTCCAGCAACTGTGCTATTTTAGCATCTGTGCATATCAGCATTTGTGTGTGTGATACATTTGCCTATATGTCTCAGTGTACTGCTCCCTGCTAGCCATATGGGTTAGAGGTAGAAAGGAATTTCATGTGTGATTCATTGCTCTGACAGGTTATTGACGTGCTAATGTCCCCTCACTATTCTAAACGTTAATTGATCTATTGTGTTGTGTAAAGAAGATCTGTGTTTACCCTTAAAAGATGTGTATTGTATCATCAGGCTAAATGATTAGAGAAGTAGTATGTTAATTATTCTGATTGCTTCAGTGTAGTAATTAACTCCAGTGATGTCTTTATCTAAAGAAACGTGTCTGCAGGGTCGGCTCCGACTTGTCTCCTATAATCTGTATGGGAAACCCCACTGTGTGAGGGGGGCGTTCCTAGCAGGCTGTAACCACATATAAGCTGAGTTTTTGTGTCAATAAACAGTCTTGGTTCCAGCATCCAGTCTTGACTCATGTGTGGGGAATCCTGTGATGTTCTTGTATGGAGAGGAGGGAATGCTTGACGGGGATATCATACCGATACCGTCACAGTGTGTCTTTAGCAACTGTGCATATCGGCATCTGTGCGTGTTAGTCAACTGGGCCTATCGGCATCTGTGCGTATTAGCAACTGTGCATTTTAGAAGTACAATGCAAGCTTTAAGTAGGTGATACCATATGTGGGATCTGAATTCATGGCCTCAGTTTTTCAAGGTAGGAGCCCAGACCACCAGGATACTGGGCCTTTGCTTAGCAACTGTGCGATTTATCAAGTTTGTAAGCAAGCACCTGCTCAACTGCAGTAGACCTGTAGGATACCAAGCACATATGCTCATGCCTATGAAACATGTATTATAAAAACATGCATTTAAGCACAAAAAATGCAAGCACGTATATTATGCTGTTCCTACCCACAATCATATAATGACACTTTCAAAGTGAACTGCTAATCATCCAGGGGTGTATCTACTACTTACAGCTGTACATGCCCCTTGGAAAGGCAGAAAATATGCAGCACGTAATCATGACTTGTCTGCACCCGTTCCTAAGCCATTACTCACACACTCACGGTCCACTGTTCTGTCTCCAAGGCCTATCTGACCTGTCAGCACATGGTAATGGCTGCTCTTCCTTTTCCTGCCTACAATAAACAGTAGGCTAGACTTGAAGAAAACCTGTGCCCTCTAGTTGCTGGGGAAAAAACAGCAGCATGCGTGAGCAAGAGTACAATCTTCACCCATCACGGCGGTTTGGTGTCATGCCAGACCTTCAAGGATGGGGTCCCTAAAGAGACAGATTGCTGCTCCAGGCAGGTCTTTGTTGGGTTCAAATCTTCTCAGGAACTGAGTAAGGATGAGCTCTGGCGTGTTCGCATAGTACACGTGCAGAGCCCGCCAGGAAGTGTGCACGGCGCTGTGCTAATCACAGCCAGGGAGACATTTCCCGATCTCTGCAGCCGATCCTCGCGACAATGTCTCCCTGGCTGTGATTAGCACAGCGCCGTGCACACTTCCTGGCGGGCTCTGCATGTGTACAATGCGAACACGCCAGAGCTCATCCTTGGAACTGAGGGTGCTAGAAATGCACATGGCAATCAAGAACAAAAGATGATCAGGACAGCCGCATTCCAATCCAACGTAACTTTAATGTAAAAAAACTGGAAACGGGCACTACAAGTCACAGCAAGGAAACCTAGGACACTGACGCATTTCACACTAACTTCAGTGTTTCCTCATAGGGGACGGGGTCCCCTCTGTACGTAGGATACACTGCCTTGGACCTTGTATAGCGCCCTGCCAGAGCAAACCTGTGGTATAGCAATGTGACCAAGGTGCTGGATCTCAGGGCCCAGCTCTCCTAAGAGAAGCGTTACAGGCTAAACCTCGTTCTTCGGTACCAAGGCTCGGGTACCACCCACTTCAGTCTTTGTTTTGGCTTTTTAAATGGATCTGATAGTGTAGTTCCCTGACCATGTTCAGGCCATCTATGGCGCACTCATTAACCGTGATTAACACCTTAGACAGCCGGTGGTCGCAGGATGGGTAAATAGTATCCCCTTGTCTCGGCAGGGTGTTTTCGGCTGGTGCATTCCTGGGGAGGTCGACTAAGGGTCCGCCCTGCTTTCCTCTCTCCCTTCCTCTCCCTCCTTCCCCGTTCTGGGTGGCCGCTGTGAGGTGGGGGGTCCACCTGAGGGGGGGGCTCTGCTACTGCCTGCTGCTGTGTGGTACTGTATTTTTTTTTATTGTGATGGTGCTGTGACAGTGTCTGCTGTGTTTCACAGGGTGTTTAACACGTGTACGGCCGCCATTTTGCCAGAGCCACAGTTCTATATGTCAGCGTCCATTTTCTTGTAGCCCGCATGCTGTTTTTCTGCATGTCGGCAGCCATCTTGAAAAAGTTTTGGCCTCTAGTGTCTGGAATAACGGCGCCTGAGGGAACGACACAGCACGGACAGCGCACTAAGCTCTGCACAGTGGTACAGCCTGGTTCTGGGTGGTGAGTCCCCGGGGGTCCCCTGCTCTCTGTGACAGCCGGGGGGGTGGCTGGTGGTACCCCAACCATGCCAGAGCTAACCCTTAGTGCCCCTGCTCCTGTGGCCTCGCTGGATGCTATGACGGCATTTCTTGAGGCGTTTGTTGCCAGGATTGAAGCGGCAAGTGGCCAGAAGGGGGGTAAAAAGCGCCCCCTCCCTGAGCCTGCTTCTGGGGATGTGTGACGTAGAATCAGGTGCTGCTTCTGCATTTGGCCCTGGTTCTGTCATGTCAGATGATGCAGACTTAGCCCACGCGGACAGTGAGGATGACTCTGCTTCAGGGTCGAAGCAGGATAAGGAATTTGTTGGAGCTTATATCACTGCGGTGCGGGATACTCAAAAACTTGAGGATTTGGCGGAGGCATCAGACATGCCGGTCCCTTGTAGGTTCCGCAAGCCACCCCGCACGGCAAAAGTTTCCTTGTGTTCCGTATCTAGACAAACTGTTATACAAGGAATGGGATCGGCCGCAGAAAGTTTTGCAGTACCAAAATACTTTGCGGTCCCTTACCCTTTTGAGGAGGATTTCCTAAAAAAGTGGGTATCTCCTCCGTCGGTGGACCCTGCGGTGTCCAGGCTGAACAAGGCCACCACGTTGCCTGTGGAAGGGGCTCCCACCTTTAAGGACCCCGCATATAGGAGAGCCGAGGCTTTGGCCCGCTCCTTATTCACAGTGGTGGGGTCGGCGGTGAAACCGGTTTTGGCCGGGGCTCTGGTGTCGCAGACACTTACCGAATGGGCTAAGTCCCTGGTACAGGAACTGGAGGCGCATAATGCTCCTGAGCTCTGTGTGGACCTGGCCGACCAGTTGGTGCAAGGTCTGAAATTTGTCTGAGTCGGCCCTGGATACGCTCCCCTTGCTCTCCAGGGCCTCTGCGGTGGTACTACTCCGCCTTGTGTGGCTAAAGTGTTGGTCTGCGGACCAGTCCTCTAAGAAGTCCCTGGTGGATTTACCCTTTAAGGGTGAATGGCTTTTTGGGGCGTCCCTGGATGACATCATAAAAGATGCCACAGGCGGTAAGAGCACTCTGCTCCCGCAATCCGGGAAGGGTAAGGAGCCTCGCCGTAAGCAAGGGCCCTCATTTACTGCCCCCAAGCTTTTTTTTGCCCGCCAAGTGCGGCAGGAAAACGTTTCCAGGGTGCTAAGGCGTCCACTGAAGGACAAAAGCGCCCCTGGTACCGCAAGCCCAACAAGCCTGCGGACAAGCCTGCCTCCGCATGAAGGTTTCCCCCGCCCACATCTCGGGTGGGGGGCCGGCTTCGCAAATTCGCGGCTTCGGTGGAGGTCTCTTCTTTCCGACCGTTGCGTTTGCGACGTAGTTTCCTCAGGGTACAAGGTAGAGTTTCTCTCTTGTCCACCAAACAGATTTTTTCCCTCCTTCCTCCGGATCGCCTGAAGGACCTGTCAGGAGCTGTCCAGGGTCTGTTGGGCAGGGGGGTGGTTGTACCAGTTCCCTCAACGGATCGGTTTCAGGGGTTTTACTCCAATCTGTTTGTAGTCCCCAAGAAGGATGGGGTCCGTCCAGTCCTGAACCTCAAGGCCCTCAATTGCTTTGTCAAAGTGCAAAAATTCAGGATGGAGTCGATTCGCTCAGTAATAGCAGCGCTCCATCAGGGGGATTTCCTAGCATCCTTGGATATCAAGGACGCGTACCTGCATATCCCAATATGCGCGAAACACCAGAGGTTTCTGCGCTTTGCGGTCGGGGAGGACCACTTTCAATTTGTGGCCCTCCCGTTCGGCCTGGCTTCGGCATCGCAGGTTTTCACCAAGGTGCTCTCCCCGATCCTGGCCCTGCTGCGCAAGTGCGGGATCGCTATCGTGGGATACGTGGATGACCACCTTCTGAGAGCTTCCTCAAGCTCAGAATTAGAAGAGGACGTGTCTATCACCTGTCAGACCCTCCGAGAATTCGGTTGGCTGCTGAATATCCAGAAGTCAGTGCTGGTACCATCTCAGCGGCTGGAATATCTGGGGTTGGTCCTGGATTCCTCGGAGGCGAGAGTTTTTCTCCCAGCGGAAAAGCTGCAGACTCTGCAATCTGCAGTGCAGCGGTTGGCGACCCAGAGATGGGCGTCGCTTCGCTTTGGCATGAGAGTGCTGGGTCTGATGGTGGCCTCTTTCGAGGCAGTTCCGTATACCCAATTCCACACTCGAGTGTTACAGAAAGAGATTCTGTCACGTTGGAACAAATTTCCTTCGTCTCTGGATTACCAGATTCGGGTGAGTCGACTGACCAAGTCCTCCCTAGTGTGGTGGCTGACGTCTCTGGTACTCCGGACCGGGAAATCGTTTCTGCCGTGTCACTGGACAGTGATCACAACGGATGCCAGTCTCTCCGGCTGGGGGTTGTCCAGTCAGCCCAGGGGCGCTGGACTCAGGATGAGTCCCGCCTTCCAATCAATGTATTGGGGCTCAGAGCAATGAAGTTGTGTCTCTCCAAGTGGTCTCTGGGTCTGCAAGGCCGACCAATCAGAATCCAGTCCGTCAACGCCACGGCTGTGGCATACGTCAATCATCAAGGGGGCACACGAAGCTCGGCTGCAGCGACGGAAGTCGCACACATCCTCCGGTGGGCCGAAAGCTGCGTTCCAGCTCTGTTGGCGGTGTACATTCCGGGGGTGCTGAATTGGCAAGCCGACTATCTATGTCGCCAAAAGCTAGACCAAGGAGAATGGTCGCTACACCCGGAGGTGTTTCAGAGTCTGTGCCAAAAATGGGGCACTCCAGACCTGGACCTTCTAGCGTCTCATCTCAATCGGAAGGTGTCACGATTCGTGACCAGGTCGAGGGACCCGTGGGAGGACGCTTCAGACGCGCTGGTGGCGCCTTGGGGGAATACCAACAATTCTGATCGCCCCGGATTGGCCGCGCCGTCCCTGGTATGCGGACCTGGTGTGTCTGGTGGCAGACGTTCCCTGGCGTCTACCCCTGAGAGAAGACCTTCTGTTGCAAGGTCCTATCTTTCACCCTGCTTTACATTCGCTGGCTTTGACGGCGTGGCTGTTGAGAGCCAGGTGTGGAAGGACAGAGGTCTGTCAGGCTCGGTGATCTCTACCATGCTACGAACACGGAAGTCTACTTCACAAAAGATTTACCATCGTATGTGGAAGGCCTACATCTCTATGTGTGAAGAGATGAAGTGGCACCCCCGTACATACAAGATGTCCCGGATTCTGCTGTTTTTACAGCGTGGAGTGGATCAGGCTCTCGCCCTAAGTACGGTTAAGAGTCAGATCTTAACTTTTTACTTTCAGCGACCCTTGGCGGCGCACGTTTGTGCAGGGGGTCCGGCATGTGGCCCCTCCAGTGCGTCCTCCACTGCCTCCATGGGACTTGAATTTAGTTCTTTCTGCGCTTCAAGAAGCTCCGTTTGAGGACATTCGGAAGATTCCTTTACTGACTTTGTCTCAGAAGGTGTTTTTTCTGGTGGCAATTACTTCGGTCAGACGAGTATCTGAACTGGCGGCCTTGTCTTGCAAGGCTCCCTACTTAGTCATCCATGAGGATAAGGTGGTGCTGCGGCCGCAGCCATCATTCTTTCCAAAGGTTGTTTCGGCTTTTCACATTAATGAGGACATTGTTTTGCCATTTGTCCTCGACCGAAAAACCCGAAGGAGGCCACTTTGCATTCCTTGGACGTGGTTCGGGCCCTACGGGTGTACTTGTCTGCTACGGCTCCGTTTCGGAAATGGGACTCACTGTTCGTGATGGTGACTGGTCCTAAAAAAGGTCTGGCCGTCTCGTCGGCCACCATTTCTAGGTGAATCAGACAGGTCGTGCTCCAGGCCTATGCCCAAAAGGGGCGGGCGCCTCCCTTTCAGGTCACGGCGCATTCGACCAGGGCGATTGGTGCCTCTTGGGCTTTCCGTCATCATACTCTTACAGGTATGTAAGGCGGCGACCTGGTCGTCAATCCACACATTCTCAAAATTTTACAAGGTGGATGTGAGTGCATCTTCGGATGCCTCCTTTGGCCGCAAGGTTTTACAGGCGGCAGTTGAAGTTCATCCGTTGAGGAACTCTGGTTTGTTTGGGGTGAAGCTTGGTTTGCTGTGTTTTCCCACCCCTCGAATTTTTTTGACACTGCTTGGGGACGTCCCTAAGGTCAATGCTGCTGTGTCCGTCCATGAATGGAAGAGAAATAGGATTTTTGTACTCACCGTAAAATCCATTTCTCTGAGTTCATGGATGGACACAGCACCCACCCCTCCTTTGTTTGTACTGCTTATCTACGAACTGAGGCTGGATGTTCCAGAGAGTGGGATGTACCCGGGGGACACGCCCCCTGGGAGGTGCTGTACTGAGAGAAGTGTTTTTAACACTTAAAGTGCTGTTTCTTTCTGCCTAGTCTCTCCTAGAACGAAGGTATATAACCCTAAGGTCAATGCTGCTGTGTCCGTCCATGAACTCAGAGAAATGGATTTTACGGTGAGTACAAAAATCCTATTTTAACGCAGCTGTGCAAAGTAAAGGAAAACCTGAAAACATGGCCAAGTGGGGGGGGTTCTTTAGGACTGTGGTTGAGAACTGCTGATTTAGAGAACTTGTAACTTTAGGTGTAGCTAATGCATAAAGCTCTAAGTCTAGGAGAGGGGCATAGACGCATGCTTACATCTCATCAGTGAGTCTGCTATCATGGGTGCAATTTTCTCATAAATTCAGAAATCGTAAAACACAGAATTCCTCCCTAAAAGAAAAAGCAAGGAATAGGGTTACCCTTTAAGAGGTTAAATACAAATAAATGTTAAGAGTCAGGCAGGAGACAGTGGGAGACCCCTTGACTCAGGATTTTAGCAGGCAAGGTGCCCTAGGGATACTGTTTATGTGCCTTCGATCCAACATACTAGATATAGACCCACTGAATAATCCCTTAGTGGAAGCCTGAGAAAAAGGACCCACACAGGAGTCTTCAGAAACGGGGTACCAAGAAAAACATGTGCACCACCTCCCTGAAGCTGTAAACTATTCTGTAGCTGCTCCACACTTTGCACACATATGCCTAAGTGAGTGCTTTCAGCAGAGTTGAATGCCCAGGGACGCTTTACAGGCCACCCCCACTTTCACTTTTTTAGCAAGGTCTGGTTAGAGCTTCCGCAACAATGTCAAGGGTCAGCTGATCTGGAAAGCTGCAAAATTAGCCCATTCTGGTTCTACAGGTACTGTAGAGACTTGCTAGATTAAAAACAATCAATGTAGGAACAGAATTTGCTGCTTTCACAAAAGAGTTGTCTGTTTGAGAACACTAGCAAAAAACTGAAGCCTGCTAAGAGTAGTGGGAGGGGTTTTACTAGGCTATCCTTACAGTTTTTGTCTTCCTGTGTCCAATATCCTGAAGACTGCAGCATAATCCAGTATACCTGAATATTTCATCCCATGTCTCTTAATGTATGGTTAATAAATATATTTAACAATATTCAACTGAATGGCTAGTTTTTGTATACGTTGAAAAGCAGAGATACCAACTTGCTTATTTGATCTCTCCTGGACTTCAGTAGCCAGATCCCCCTGTTGCTATACCTGCTTGATTGTATCCATATTAAATATTTTGCTGTAGTACATCTTAAATTAAAAGGTCAACAGGAAGAGTTGATGCTCTGTTAGGATTAAAGGTGGTAGACATAAGTGTTTCCTACCAGAATCTATGAGAGAAAGAATAAGCTTTGGTATATTTATGCAAGTTGCTGGCATCTACAGAAAACAGAGCCCAACTCTACATCTTAAATGTTTTTGGAAAAGTTGGTAAGGTTTTGAGCCCCTGTAAATTCTTTACTGTTGTCTATATCCTCATCCATCAAGTCTTCCCTTTACCTCCATTAAAAAGGGGTCAGATTGATGGGAAATCTCTCCAGTGATGACAGACAGCAATAACATATTTATATTTAAAGCGGATGTGCCACGGGAAAATAATATTAAAAGCCAGCAGCTACAAATACTGCAGCTGCTGACTTTTAATATTAGGACACTTACCTGTCCTGGAGTCCAGCGCTGATCGCAGCAGAGCACGAGCGATCGCTCGTCTCTCTGCTGCTCCCCCTGCCATCCACGCTGAGGGAACCAGGAAGTGAAGCGCTGCGGCTTCACTGCCCGGTTCCCTACAGCGCATGCGCAAGTCGCGCTGCGCCAGCCGATTGGCTCACACGCTGTGTGCTGGGAGCCGAGTGTTCCCAGCACACAACGGGCGACAGACGGGATGTGACGGAATGCCCGTCTTTCGCCCGTAGCGTGTGGCCGAAAGTGGGTGCAAATACCTGTCTTTAGACAGGTGTCTGCACCCCCCTCCCCCCTGAAAGGTGTCAAATGTGACACCGGAGGGGGGGAGGGTTCCGATCAGCGGGACTCCACTTTAGGGTGGAGAACCGCTTTAAGTACAATCTCTACAATCCCTTTGTTAGGTTTTATTATCTGTGCCTTTCTGTCCCAGTGACCCTTTTCCCTTGTACTCCTTGTCCTTCCAAAATATAACTTATTCTTCTTCTTGCAGGAAAACTGTGGTGTGCAAAGAAGAACAAAAAAAAGAGAAAAAAAGTGTTATACAATGCTAACAAAAATGACGGTAAGCTTCCAAGCATTTGAAAGTTTAATAGTATTTTTTTCCAGTGGATGCCATTATTCTTGGAATAAAGTCTTAATGGTAATTCCACTTTGCGTTCACCGCAACTCACATCTGCCGATTTAGCGATCCATACACTTCTAAATCCATTCACAGTCCCAGAGGCTGTATATTGGAATAATGCCAAGTTGAGATTTGTCAAATTATTCTTGTGACCATGCTCACGAATGAGAAATCACTTCTTTCTTCTGGGGCAGAAATAGCAATTCTCATTGGGCTTCTAAATCGGACCAGTCACCACTTGCCTTTGCCAATATTTTCCTGAAGCACTGTTTTTGGAGTTGTGTACAGATCAGTAAGGCCCCTTTCACACTGGGGCGGGAGGTGCAGTGGTGGTATAGCGGCGCTATACCGTCGGAATTGCCGCAGGATTCGGCTGCTAGCAGTGTGTTATTAACCCCCACTAGCAGCCGAAAAAGGGTTAATACTGCCCTCAATGCGCCTCTGCAGAGGCGCATTGCGGGCGGTATTACCGTGGTTTCCCATTGTTTTTGATTTTTCTCTCCCGCCAGCGCATCGCCTCAGTGTGAAAGCCCTCGGGCTTTTACATTGAGAATGCTGGGCAGGAGTTTTTTCAGGCGGTATTTAGGCGCTATTTTTAGCGCTATACCGCCTGGAAAACTCCTCAGTGTGAAAGGGGCCTAAATCGGACGTGGAACGCTTTGAACTTGCTAAATAGCATGAAAGTGCAGCAGCGTCTGGAGGAGTGTGGAGGGTGTTGAGAGGCAACATTCTCATTTTTGGATGCAAAAGTGGCATTTCCCTTCATGCAGTAAGATTCCTTCATCTGAATCCTCTGCACAGGTCACTTCCTAGCTAAATGTTAACACCCCCATTTACTGCATATTGACATATTTGCTTATTGTCTGTGAGTCACTGTTGTGTTGTGTTGTGATAAAATCATGATCCTATATTGTTATTTTACTTTTTTGTAATAAATGTGGAACAACATGAAAGAATCTTTTCAAATTTTGTTCTGGGATTCTTCTTTTCCCATCCAGATTACGATAATGAGGAAATCTTAACATATGAAGAAATGTCCCTTTACCACCAACCAGCGAACAGAAAGCGACCCATAGTTCTTATAGGACCACAAAATTGTGGGCAAAATGAGCTGCGGTTGCGCTTGTTGAACAGTGAGGCTGATCGTTTTGGCACTGCTGTACCTCGTATGTATTTTCTTTTCATTTTTAATGGGTAATAGCTTACAAAAGCAGTTCAAGCAGAAACTGATAAGAACCTACATGAAAGAAATCCCATGCTCAGAGAAACAAAAAATTCTAAACCGGCCCAGTATAACCTCTTACTACCAGCATGCCTTAGGACTTGTTCACACCTTTCAAGTCCAACAAAAATGTAATAAAAAATTGGCCCCTTTAACCACTTAAGGACCGCCGCACGACGGTATACGTCAACAGAATGGCACGGGTGGGCACATGGGCGTACATGTACGTCCCTGCCTTCCCGCAGGTGCGGTGCCAGCGGCGGTCCGTTTCGCTTCAGGAGCGATCCGGGGGGAGGGGCGGCCATTGGTTTCTGGCCACCCCCTCACGATCGCTCCTGGCGAATGAAATGCTTCCCCTGCCTGTGAACTGTAAACACAGGCAGGAGGAAGTGATGTCACACTCCTCAAGGAGATATTTTGGACCGGAGCTCGAGGAGAGAAGACATCCACAGTAAGTTGCACAAGCACTACACAGACACCAGTAAACATAGGCACACAAGTCACCCCCAGATCACCCCCCCTGCTGAGCCCCCAGTCACAGTGTCACTGATTGCAGTGATCATTTATTTACTGATCACTGCATTTAGTGTCATTTTGTGACTGTAAAAAGTGTCATGGCAGTTGGGCCCCTTTAGGTCCAGGGTAGCACCCTACCTCCCTAATAAAGATTTAACCCCTTGATCGCGCCCAGTATCACTAAGCGATCGTTTTTCTGATCACTGTATTAGTATCATTGGTGCCGCAAAGGTAGCCAGTTATTTTTTTAGGTTCGCCGCCAGGTTTTTATAGCGTCAGGTACCCTTATATATTTTCTAATAAAGGTTTTAACCCCCTGATTGCCCCTAGCGTTAACCCTTTCACCAGTGATCACTGTATAAGTGTCACTGGTGACACTGGTTAGCCAGTTAGTGATTTAGGTTCCCCGTCAGGTTTTTATATGACGTCAGGTTCCCCCATATATTACCTAATAAAGGTTTTAACCCCCTGATTGCCCCCCAGTTAACCCTTTCACCAGTGATCACTGTATAAGTCTTACGGGCGACGCTGGTTGGTTAGTTTGCCTTTTATAGCATCAGAGCACCCGCCGTATATAACCCAATAAAGGTTTAACCCCCTGATCGCCCAGCGGGTGATATCAATTAAATTTTAGCGTCAGTAAGGGTCTGCGTCACCCCAGGCAGCGTCAGGTTAGTGCCAGTAACGCTAACACCCACGCGCAAAGCATACACCTCCCTTAGTGTTATAGTATCTGAACAGATCAATATCTGATCTGATCAGATCTATACTAGCGTACCCAGCAGTTTAGGGTTCCCAAAAGCGCATTGTTGGCAGGATCAGCCCAGATACCTGCTAGCACTTGTGTTTTGCCTCTCCGCCCAGCCCCGCCCACCCAAGTGCAGTATCGATCGATCACTGTCACTTACAAAACACAACACACATAACTGCAGCATTCGCAGAGCCAGGCCTGATTCCTGCGATCGCTAAGTTTTTTTTTTGGTAGCGTTTCCTACATTTGCTGACAGGTCAGATATTTTTTTACCTGTGAATCCTTACTAGTGTACCACTAAATTTAGAGCCCAAAATGGCAAAGCGAATGTACACTAGTAGAGAGGCCTACGAGTTTCTGAGCATGACAGATGGTGAAGAGGAGGTCACGCATCTATCAGATTCTGGCTCAGAATACAACACCTTAAAAGACAGCGGCTCCATGTCAGATAGCTCTGACGACGAAGAGGAGGTCCCTGCTAAGGGCAGGCGTACCCGACCCCATTCTGCTGTTGTTGAGGTGCAAGAACCGCAGGACCCTCGTATGGAGCAGAGAGGCAGTACTAGCACCGCTATTCCTTCTGGTGGACTGGCAAGCACCAGCGGCCTAGTACACCCTGGTCGTTCATCCAGCACTGCAGTATCACGTGGTGACGTGGCAAGTCCCATAAGTGCAGTTAAAGCTGGCGAGGTGGCAAGCACAAGTAGTGTCCCACTGCCACCAAGAAGAAGACAGACAGGCCCGTCGTGCCCTTCCTGCTGCATTCGCCAATCCTGATTGGGTCCCCACCACTTCTGCAGCACCTGTACTTTTCCCATTCACTGACCAACCCGGTATTCAGGTGGAAACAGTTGATTTTACGTCACTTGATTTTTATTCACTGTTTTTCACAGAAGATCTCTATAGATCTATTGTGGACCAGACTAATTTGTATGCTGGTAATTTCATCGCCGCTAATCCCCAGTCCGCCCTTGCCAGACGATGGAAACCACTAACGGTTTCCGAATTTAAGACCTTTTTGGGCCTTTGCCTCAACATGGGCATACATAAATTTCCAAAGTTGCGGACGTATTGGTCCACATGACCATATGCCCGTGTTCTCTGCTTCCATGGCCAGGAAACGATAGGAGGCAATCTTGCGGTTCATGCACTTCAACGACGATGAACTTTGTCGTCCACGTGGGGACCCTGAATACGACCGGCTCTACAAAATTCGGCCCCTCATAAACCACTTCAAAGAACGTTTTGCTTCCTTGTTTACTCCCGATCAAGTTGTCTGCGTTGATGAGTCCCTAATTAAATTTTCTGGCCGCTTTTCTTTCAAACAGTACCTTCCCAGCAAGCGTGCCAGATACGGGGTCAAGCTCTATAAGCTCTGTGACAGGGCAACAGGCTATACTTGGAGCTTTATAGTTTGAGGGAAAAGCTAGGTAGAGCCGGAGAACTGCCCAGATTACATAGGGAGCGCTGGCAAGATTGTGTGGGACTTGGTGTCACCCTTAATTGGAAAGGGGTACCACTTATATGTGGACAATTATTGCACGAGCGTCCCACTTTGTAGTCACTTGTTTGATCATCAGATTGGTGCATGTGGCACCGTGCAACCTAATCGTCGGGGCTTACTCCAGAGGCTTGTAGATTCCCGTCTTAGGCTGGGGGGCGAGAGCCTGCTCAAAGTGTAATAATTTGCTCGCTGTGAAGTGGAGGGACAATAAGAATGTTTTCGTTCTTACCTCCCTTCACACAGACACAACGGTACAAATTTGTACGGCGATTGGTGTTGTGGAGAAACCCCTCTGTGTCCACAAATATAACCAAAATATGGGAGGGGTGGACCTCAACGACCAGTTGTTGGCGCCGTATCATATTGCCCGTAAGGCGAGACGGCGGTACAAAAAAGTGTCTCTAAACTTATTTCAATTGGCTTTACTGAATGCTTATGTGCTATACAGAGCTTCAGAATGGACTGGATCCTTCCTTCAATTCCAGGATGAGATCATCACAGAACTCCTGTATCCAGGCGGTTCTGCACCTCACCATTCCCAACCAGTAAGCCGACTGCATGAGAGGCATTTTCCTTTTGTCCTCGAGAGTACCCCTACCCAACGAGCCCCTCAAAGAAAATGTAGTGTCTATAGAAAGCACAGATAATTGGCGTGACACCCGTTATTATTTTCCCCGCTGTCCTGACAATCCTGGTCTTTGCATTGGGAAATGTTTTGAACGCTACCACACACTAGTGAAGTTTTAGCGTAGGGTACAGCATTTCACAGGCTAGGACACACTTAGACAGGGTCTCCCAAGATGCCATCGCATTTTAAGAGACCCAAACCTGGAACCTAAAAGTTGAAGTTACAGTTACAAAAAGTGTTAAAAAAAAAAAAAAAAAGTAAAAAATAAACACAAAAAAAAAAAAATAGTTGTTTTATTCTCTCCCTCTCTATTCTCTCTATTGTTCTGCTCTTTTTTACTGTATTCTATTCTGCAATGTTTTATTGTTATGTTTAATCACACTTGCTTTTCAGGTATGTAATTTTTTTTTATATTTTACTGTTTTCAGGTACGCCATTCAGCTGTTGCGCAGATTTATTTATCTTGACAGCAACAGCGTTTGCTCCCACGGTACATAAAGCCGAGACTCCAACGCTGTAGGAGGTGATTTCACCAACACAGTTAAAAAAAAAAGGAGCATATATGCCGAAGCATGGGGGCAGCAGGGGCGGAGGAGCGATTTTGCTCCTAATGCCGCGTACATACGGTAGAAATTCTGACAGAAGCTTGCCCGTGGAAAAGATCGACCGTGTGTACGCAGCATAACTTTTTTGCGGGAGGATGCCCCCATGCTTCGGCGAATATTATCATTAGAAGTGGGTGGATGAAGGGAGGTATTCTAATGGTGGGCATTCCCACCGATCAATCTTTTTTTTCATGCAGGCTGCATGAAAAAAAAAAAGATTACAATACATGTCCAACAAGGACCTTCAACGTATGGTATGTTGCTGGACTTTGAATGGTTATACCAGAATGATGCCTGCCGGTTTAGGTATCATCTTGGTATCATTCTTTTCAGCCAGCGGTCGGCTTTCATGTAAAAGCAATCCTAGCTGCTAATTAGTCTCTAGACTGCTATAACAAGCAGTGGGAGGGAATGTTGCCCCCCCCCCCCCCCAGATATAAACAGCGCCATTGGGAAAGCATTTCATCACACCGATCTTGGTGTGGTCAGATGCTTTGAGGGCAGAGGAAAAATCTAGGGTCTAATAGACTCCATTTTTATTTTATTTTTAAAAAGAGTACCGGTCACTGACTATTGCTACTATAGGGGATATTTACATTCCCTGAGATAACAATACAAATTGTAAAAAAAAAAAAAAAATGGAAGGAACGGTTTGAAAATAAAAGCAAAATGAATAATAAAAAAAAGCACCCCTATCCCCCCTGCTCTTGCGCAAAGGCGAAACGCAAGGGTTTGTTTGGTGTCATATGTAAACAGCAATTGCACTATGCATGTGAGGTGTTGCCGCAAAGGTCAGATCGAGGGCAGTAATTTTAGTAGTAGACCTCCTCTGTAAAGCTAATGTGGTAACCTGTAAAGGCTTTTAATAATGTTTGTGCTCAATTTTAAAGCATGTCGGGTTTGGTATTCGCCTAATAGCATCTCCAGCCTGTCTATGTGGTACAAAGCCTACTTGATCCTTCTTAATTAACCGTGGGAGCAAAGAATTTAGGCAATTGGCCAGAATTTAAGTCAAGATTTTCATGTCTACTAATATTAAGAGGGGCACCCGTCAGGGATGTCCACTCTCGCCACTTCTTTTTGTACTGGCTCTGGAGCCATTGGCGGAAGCGATTCGTTCACATCCGGATATAAAGGGTATTGAAGTGGCGGACTGTCCCCATAAAATTTCTTCATTTGATGGATATTCAATCTCACTTTAACAGGTTCGTTTGGCAGAATAGACCCCCGAGATTTGCTAGAGATATTTTATACCGCCCTGCTGCCAATGGCGGCCTGGGAGTTCCCCAAATCTGGCTTTACTATTTTGGCCAGCAGATTCACCCAACAGGCTCAGTGGAACATAATTAATTCTAGGGTCCCCTTGGTTAGATTTGAGCAAGACTCTATATCCCCCTTTTATCTCCCAGGGCTTTTATGGTCCTCAAACCGTTCCTGGCCAGGTTTGAACTCTAGGAACTCCATAGTGGATGTTGGTTTGAGGCTGTGGGGGGATTATAAAGATAAATTTAAGCTGGTGTCACTGACCCCCCGTGGCGCCTCATTTTTGGGTGATCCGAGATTCCCCACAGCCTATGACCACCCAGACTCTTATGCCGCGTACACACCATCACTTTATGTGATGAAAAAAAATGACATTTTTAAAAACGTCACTTTAATTGACTGTGTGTGGGGGAAAACGTCGTTTTATGTCTGGTAAAAAACTACCAAAAAAAATTGAAGCATGCTTCAATTTTATGTGTCGTTTTTCAAAAGTGCACTTTTTACTTCACAGAAATTGACCGTGTGTAGCAAAAAACTTCGTTTTCTAAGACGTTTTTTCATCCACGCATGCCCAGAAGCTACTTATGAAGCAAGCTTCAATGGTAAAACGTGGTGGAACGTAACCTCGCTTTGCTAGAACATTGTGAGAAAACAATGGTGTGTAGGCAACTTCGTCTTTGAAAATTGAAGTTTTAAAAACGTCATTTTTTACTTCACAGAAAGTGATGGTGTGTACGCGGCATTATAGGATCTGGGTGGACTGCGGGTTGACGAAGTTAGACGACTTTCTTGTAAACTCTACATTTGTTACTTTTTCCCATTTGCAATCACTTCACCCTATCCCATCTAATGAATTTTATCATTTCCTTCAGATTAGACATTTCTTCCAACAACACTACCCCTCCCCAATTGCTGATTCAAACTCTCCCTTTGAAGACATCTGTTATTCAGCTCCCAGGCAAAAGGGTCTCATCTCTGGGGTCTATAGATTAATGGACTCTGTGAGCGAGTCCCCCACATTGAAATATAGAGTGCAGTGGAAGCGGGAACTCAACCTGGGTGGTGATGATTTTGATTGGATAAAAAAATTGGCAGAACATGCGCAAGTGCACAAAGTCACTGACGGCTAGGGAGACCGCTGTTAAACTGCTGACGAGGTGGTACTACACCCCCCTCCGGCTTAGTAAAATCTATCCGCAGACTTCCCCTTCCTGTTTTAGCGGTTGTCCACAGCAAGGTTCGTTTCTCCATTTGTTTTGGGAATGTTAAAAACTGCAAAGGTTGCCTGTTTCTTTAACGTTAAACATTGCCTTCTATTTCAAACCCAGCCTGATATCCCCGGTCCTCTTATGAAATTAATCCACTCTATCTGTATTGCCATGCAATGGGCTATTGCACTACACTGGAAAAAATTGTCGGTCCCTTTCCCCCCAGTGGTTAAGTGAATAGATCGAATGATGCTGTCCGAAAAAATATTTCACACTTTACATGACTCTGTCCCAGCTTATGATTCTAAGTGGAACTGACCTCAGTCTTATTATTTGGTTTTATTTATTTTGATTTTGTTTGCTTGTGTTATCTATGATTCTTTAATTTGTTGTTTGGATTGCCTTATATTTTTGTCTTGTGCTGTTTTCCCAGGGCTCTGGGTTTGCACTATATGCAGGTTTTACTATCTATTCAGTGTTCAGTCTTATAGATCTTGAATCCCCTCTTATATCACCTGCTTTGAATATATTATACATGTTCTCTGTCTTCTTTTCATGTACTTGGTGATCCTTTACGTGTGATTTGTTTGTTTTATTCTCAATAAAATATTTTGAAAACAAAACAAGTCTTTATTTGCCGACGACATCATTCTAACTTTAACTTCCCCTAGAATTTCTTTACCAAATTTGCAGTTCCTTTTAGATACTTTTGCCTCTCTTTCGGTGCTCCGCGTTAACCCTTCCAAATCTAAGGCTTTGTCGGTCAATCTCTCTCCCATGTTGGAGGATTTACAGTCGGCTCTCCCATTCCAGTGGGTCTCCTCGTTGCCTTACTTGGGGATCCGCCTTACCCCTACGTATTCTGGATTGTACCAGGTTAATTTTCCACCTTTACTCAGAAAGCTATCTGATATGCTGTTGTCCTGGTCCCATTTGCCCCTATCTCGGTTTGGCAGAATAGCAGCCGTTCATATGTCCTATCTCCCAAAACTACTTTATTTTTTTTCGTGTCATTTCGGTTCTTTTGCATATACTATGTATACCCCAATGTAAGATTTTACAGTTCATCTGGGGACCAACTCGCCCCCGAATCAACAAATGGATCCTGTACGCTAAACGAGTTAACGGCGGCCTTTCGGTCCCTAATTTACGGGCCTACTATATAGCAGCAAATATAGCCCCACTTTCTCACCTTAACGAGACGTTCCAGCTCCCGCTGTGGGCTACGATTGACCTATTCCTATCTCCTCTTTGCCCTGGCTCCATCCTGCGCATTGCCCGACGGTTATAGGGCCCTGTTTAGCCCATTCCTTGTGATTATGGGACTCGGTAAAATACTCAGCAGGATTGATTTCACCCCATCTCCCACTTCTGCGGCTCCTACACTGCCCATTATTTCTTCAAGGCTGTGATAACCCTACCCAACTCTCCTGGTGGACTGCAAATGGGTTCACAGACGTTCATTCATTATTTAGGCCCACTAGAATTTTGACATTTGATGCTTTACATAGTTCCCATGGTATCCCCTTGCGGGAGCACTACAGTTATTTACAACTTCGTCACTTTCTCCAGAGCCTCATTAAATTTCAACCTACCCCTTATACTCTGACTCCCTTTGAGAGTCTAAGTAGAGCCAGGCCCAATTCCCTGGGCCTGATGTTTTTGATATGCACGGCAGTGATATCCACAAAGAGACCCCCTTTAAGGTCTTATCTTCAATGGGAGAAGGAATTGGGAAAACAGTTGGACTGGCAGATTATGACCATAGCTCTTTCCAAGTGCTCACGCAATGTGTTAATTTTGCAAAATGCCTATAAAGTATTGTACCGGTGGTACTATACGCCGGCCAGGTTGGCTCGCTTTATCCCAACTTACTCCCCACTCTGTTTCCGGAGATGCTCCCAGGAGGGTTCAATGGCACATATTTGGTCATGCCCGCTGGAGTGCAGGTTGTGGGTCAGGGCATACGCCCTTTTTCGCAATCTGCTTAAGACTAATCTTAACGTGAAGGTTCACCCGAAAATAATTTTTTAAGATTAGATTCATGCTCATTTTGTCTAGGGGAATCGGCTAGTTTTTTAAAAAACGAAGCAGTACTTACCGTTTTAGAGAGCGATCTTCTCCGCCGCTTCCGGGTATGGTCTTCGGGTCTGGGCGTTCCTTCTTGATTTACAGGCTTCCGACGGTCGCATCTATCGTGTCACGATTTTTCGAAAGTAGCCGAACGTCGGTGCGCAGGCGCCGTATAGAGCCGCACCGACGTTCGGCTTCTTTCGGCTACTCGTGACGCGATGGATGCGACCGTCGGAAGCCTGTCAATCAAGAAGGAACGCCCAGACCCGAAGACCATACCCGGAAGCGGCGGAGAAGATCGCTCTCTAAAAACGGTAAGTACTGCTTCGTTTTTAAAAAAACTAGCTGATTCCCCTAGACAAAATGAGCATGAATGTAATCTTAAAAAAAAAAATTCGGGTGAACCTCCACTTTAATAGGGACTCCTATGAAGCTCTCCTTGGTAAACTTATAATTGAATTACTACATACAGAACGGCAGTTAGCCCAGCATCTCTTTACTGCAACTAAATTGACATTTGCGAGGGCATGGAAAACCCCCACACTCAGCTTTGAGGCAGTCAAATATCGTCTGATGTCATGGTTAATGAGAAATTGACGGCTGTCCTCCCTGATACGCATGACAAGTTTCTTAAAGTTTGGCAGCCTTGGATTTCATATTCTCACCATTCCAGGTTTTGATACTACATTACTTTCGGTGTAAGACTCCTCTCGCTCGCTTTACCCCTCTACTCCTCCCTTCTCTTTGTTCTATTTTCCTTCCCCTTTCACTCTTTTTGTTGCTTTTTACTCTTTTTCTCGAGGTTGCGCAAATTCCTGTTCTACAGTTGTGTAACCTGCACTTATCGCACAGGTTTACAGGACACCAGGCATAGCCTGGGATGATATGGTTATATCACGCTTCCTATATAGCCTGATTTAGCTTATCTATATAGGAAGTTTTTACACCAATACGGTGACAATAGATCTTGATCTTCCAATTGGAAGGTACAATTACACATTACGGTCATCGTAAGCATCTTATGGCTTTCAGGACACCTTGGAAGGTTATTACTTGATTACTACTTGGCTAACTGGTTCCAAGGACCTTCACAATTGAGTTTTGTATGTAATCATGGCTCATGTTTCCTCTATGTTGGCGGTGGACTTTTGGTACTGATTTGGTATGTTTATCTTATGTTGTATAGTCTGATTGTAAACCTGTACTGATGGTTTGTATGATAATAAAAACTTTTGTTAAAAAAAAAAAAACACTCGCTTTACAGACACAGAAAGAATCACTGTCCTTAAAGCGGAGGTTCACCCTAAAATTCAACTTTATGTAAATCAAACCACTACCCATCTATGCACAATCCGTTGTTTTGTTTTTTTTAAATCCGATTTTTTACCTTTTGTAATGCAGCCATCAGTGTTGTGTCAGTGATCCTTTCCCTGCGGGAGTGGGCGTGTAATATCTTTTCCCCCCAACAAGCGCGATGTCTCCTGGGAGTGAGTGATGAGAATCCCAGGAGACGCGCTGTACTGTAATCCCGCGATATCTCGCGGGTCACGTGACTCGTGACACCTTTTCTATCAGCTGCTCAGTGAGTGTACGTTCTGAGCTAGAGCTGATAGAAAAGGTGGATGTCGTCGTGACCTCAGTACGCCGGCCGTTGTGATGGCAACTGTGTAGTGTTGACGGCGCCGCTCGCTGTCAACACTGCACATGCGCGGGATAGAGCGGTGAATGCTGGGACATCAGTATTCACCGTATCCCGGAAGCATTTGCTTGTGGGCTTCAGACTGCCCACAAGCAAGATGGAAATGTCCATCCCAAATTTTTATAAAGTATCTTTTCCTGCAGAATGACTTCGCGGACGGCTCAAGTATTAGGACACGCAAGTGCCGGATTAAGCAAGGTAACACCGGCAGAATCATTTAAAAAAAAAAAAAAAAACGAATACCCGCGGTACCCCCCGCTTTAAGTCGGCAGTACAATCAAATTGCAAATACAGAAGCGAAGGAAGAATGATGCCATTATAAACAGTCTATCTGTGAATATGGAAATAAACCAGGGGTTCTCCTAGCTAGGGCACTGAAAGGGTCACAAACAAAACTGCTCATCACTCAAATCTGAAGCTGGCACCAAGCTGTCAGCCCAGAAATTTCAAAAATTCTATCAGAAGCTTTATAACCTCCCTAACACCCAAATCCAGCAAGGTCCATCTCTGGCAGATTTGAGATCTACTTTCTTGACATCTTCAGGTATGCCCTCCCTCTCGGCCATGGCAATTGAATCCTCTAAATTAGGGAACGCCCCTGGCCCAGATGGCCTAAATCTTGCCTACTACAAAACTTTTCAGGATGTTCTATCTCCATAATTTTTTACGTACCTATAGTTCTATTTCAGCTAACTGTAAGTTAACAGAGGATGCTTAGAGGGCTCCTATTATGGTCATCCCTAAGCAAGACCAAGACCAAACTCAATGTGGGAATTATCGCCCGATAGCACTCTTAAATGCAGATTAAAATTATTTTCTAAAATCCTAGCGAATAGGCTATTGCCATATATCCCTTATCTTGTTCATGTAGACCAGGCAGGTTTTATCCCCCCAGAGAGAGGCCAGGGATAACACTGTAAGGGCAATAGAACTGATCCACTCCACTCGTTTGGAGGCCCGACCTTTTTTGCGCCTAGCAACAGATGCTGAAAGTGCCTTTGATCGGGTGGACTGGCAGTTCTTGCGATTTATACCCTTAGACATATTGGCTTGAAGTCACAAATGCAGTCCTGGATTCAGGCATTATACACCGGCCCCACAGCCGCTGTGCTGGTAAATTGGGCCCGATCAGAGTTTTTCTCTATGTCCAATGGGACGAGACAAGGCTGCCCTCTTTCTCCAATAATTTTTGTGCTAACCCTAGAACCCTTTCTTTGTTAGATTAGACTCTTTGATTAGCGCAATACAGGTCTCAAGTATGGAGCATAAAATTGCTGCCTATGCAGATGATCTTTTATTTTTTCTTACTAACCCAGAGGTTTCACTATCCTCGTTTTTATTTCAATGTTTTGCTCAGCATAAGGATCTCTCAAATTTTTCTAAATAATGTTAAAAGTGAAGTGATTAGTTTTCTTCTCCATGCGGAGTGTATTGCAAAGCTACAAGGCCTCTATCAGTTTAAATGGGCTCATTCTTTTCTGAAATACCTTGGGGTTAAAATAACTCCCGGATACTGCCTCATTATATGAGATTCATTTTTGCCCATTATTATCTGAAATGCGATCACATCTCCAACTGTGGCAAACACCCTTACGTGGTTTGGGCGGTGGAACGCATTTAAGATGATATTGCTCCCACAGATTTTATATATAATGCAAGCAAAACCTATTAAATTACCTCAAGCTTTTTTTCGTGCGTGTCGGACATCGTTAATTAAATTTCTTTGGAGCAATAAAGCCGCTAGACTTGGTTATTCACTGTTAGTGCTGCCTAAATCTTTGGGGGGCATTGGTCTTCCTGGCTTGATTTCATACGAGCTCTACACTTGTCTAGAGTGGTGTCATGGTGTACTTCCTCACAGCCCAAACCCTGGATGCAAGTAGAACAAGCTTAATTGATCGTATTGTCTGCGCTTCCCTGGGTTGTCTATTAATATTATCGGGGATTGAAGAGGCACCCTACGAATGGGGCAACAATTGCAGTCCTTATTCAAATGCTCTCAACAAAGGGCTTTCTCCCAATCCATCACCTTTAACACCAGGGATTCAGCCGTGGCTTTGTTACTGTACATAGACTATGATCTGGTTTAAATTCACTTGGTTTACTGCTGTGCTTTGTTTTTGCAGATACTTCTCGAAGTCGGAGAGATAATGAAGTGGCAAGTCGTGATTATCACTTTGTTTCGAGGCAGACATTTGAATCTGACATCATTGCTGGAAAATTCATTGAGCATGGGGAATTTGAGAAAAACCTTTATGGCACCAGTGTTGATTCAGTGAGACAAGTTATTAATTCTGGAAAGATTTGCCTTTTGAGTCTTAGTACACAGGTAAGTGGGATTGTTCTTATAGTAGAAAAAGTGACCTGAACTCTGCAAAATCTACTCCTTTCATAAAAAATTACCCTGATTAATTATATTTAATTCACTAAAGCACTGGTTACCCTAAACAACTGCCATGTTTTATTTTTGTTTGTTTTTTCAAACAAGGATTGCTCTTTTATTGAAAAAATGTGCGATACAAGCATAAAAGAACAATATAGCAACACAAAGCAGTTGAACATGCAGTGTCAGAGGTAGACAAGAAAACTTCCAATACAAAACCATAGAAGGGGATCCACAAAACAAAATTTAAATATAAATACATTTATAATAATGACCATGGTTGCCAGATCTTGTTGTATTTTCAGGGCAATTTCTACTCGTATACGTCAATGTGTACAAAGGTAACACCATTTTAATGGTAGTTTCCCATGAGACTATAGAGTATTGCATAATACAATAAGTAAAAAAAATAGTAACTTGATGTATCTAGGTCTCTGTTTTTCATCTTGTATTCCCAGAAGGGAAAGCTCGGGGGGTATAGGAAGTGATAACTGCAGTCGTATATTAACAAGGTCAAAGACCTCTGTCTAGAACTGAGCCACCCTGGGACAGGTCCAAAACATATGAAAGAATGTGTCAGGAATGACATCTGGTACATTCAGGGGACCTATTTGGGTAAATTTGATGCAATCTAAGGGGTGTGTAAGACACACAGTGCAGAGATTTAACCTAAATTATCTTCTCTTTAGAGGCGATTGCTAATTTACAGTTATTTTCAAAACTTTCCTCCCATAATTCTCTATACAAAGTAGGAATATTCGCATTCCATTTTTCCCATAGTTTCCCCATCGTAAGGGACTCCACACACAAGTGAGTCAAGTATAACATCGAGAGAGGTTTAGAGAGCTGCTCCTGTGCAAGTAGGTCTTCCACTGGATCAGTCTCCAACATAGGGGAGTTGGGGAACTGTGATCGAGCTGCATGATGCAATTGGTAGTAACAGAATTGCATCCATCGAGGTAGCCCAAACCCAAAGAGAGGTCCGAAAAGGACAACAGAGCACCCCCTGGCATAACAACTCTTGGAATTCTGACACCCTAACGTGCCCAAACAGATTGCAGCATTAGCTCTCAACCTCGAAAACCACCACCTAACTGTGACCAGGATTGCTGCTCAGTGATATATCTTGAGATTGGGTAGAGCTAGGCCCCCATACTGAATGGGCAACTGAAGTGTAGATTTCGGAAAATGAGTAGCAGTGCCATGCCATAGAAAAGCGCCCACGCAAACGATCATCCTCCCGGGCGAAAAAAGACTCAGGGATAAAGGGCACTCCTGGCGAGTCAGGATTCCATCATTTGTAAGTACCTTGGCTCGAGGAGCACGGTACAACAAACCTAGCGAATAAAAAGATATCGAGGACCAAAACCTAATCTGCACAGCACCTTTCCAGAGGAAGACCCACTCAACTGAGCCAAAGGCCTTCTCAGCATCCAAGGAGGCCACGACTCTTGTACCGGAGTTACCAGGCCAAGTTCAAATACAGGCAACGGATATTGATGTCAGTGCCCTTCCTCTGACCAACGTGTATAAGATCTTCGATTACTGTAGAAAGACATAAAGCCAGCAATTTTGAACCTGTAAGAGGCACATTCTTAGGATCCTTGCCGGGTTTGGGCACTAACACAATAAGAGCCTCCAACATCAATTTCGGTCTCCAAGGAGGTGAACTGCGCCAAAAGGGCCGTGACCCTGGATGCCAAGAGCTCCTGGTGCAGGGAATAAAAATTCAACAGGGACTCCATCTGGACCCGGAGCCATGCCAGACTGCGTATGGCCTAAGGCTACTGGAACCTCTTCCAGGGTGATGTCTCCATCTAACAGCTCACGCTTGGCAAGAGTAAAAGAGAGGAAAGGAAAGTGTAAAAAACGCAAAAACTGTCAGTTGAAGTTATCCGGAGAAGACACCAAACCCCCCCCCAGCAGAATCTCTTTTCCTCACTATGTGAGTGGTGGGAATCTAGCTAGCCAGGAGAGCAGGCACCCATTCGTATCCCCATACTCAAACACCTGTTGGGTGGTGGAAAGAAGGGACTTCTTAGTCATCTTTATCCGTACCAATGATACCTTCCACAAGACACATTGCCATGCATCATAACCAGCTCAAAAAGAGCTCCCAACATAAGCGGACTCCTGACAAAGATCACTCTTCAACTGCATAAGGGTACTCCTAGAGTCACACTTAACTGAAGTAATACAGAAAATATATCCCCCCCAACCACATAATGCTTCAGGGATTCCCTCCTGAAATTAAGGATTCGAAAGCCAGTACGCAGACAGTCTCTAGAGTCGGAAACTCCCAGAATCACCTGACCTCAAAGACGGAAGAAGTGGAACATGATCTGAGATGCCTCTAGCCAGGATTTCAACCACTACAGCACAGAGTAAGTGGCATAAGCCAGGTCAATGCGGGAGGAAGATCAATATGTGGCTGAATGGCAGGTAAATTCTTAGAGGCATGGAAATGTCCTCAAGGGCAAAAGTGGTCGTCAACTGAGAGTCTGGAAAGCCCAAGCGGTAGAGGTATGAAGTCTGTCTAGGCATTGGTCAGGCACCAATTTGAAATTACCCGCAATCAGTACAGTAGGTACCCCTTACTAGCCAAATGCTAGAATACAGCAATGATATATCCGCAGGAGGCAGACCCACCATCACAACAAAGGAATGTTAGCTATGTAGACATTGAGAAGTACATATCTACCTCCTGGGTCTGTCTTAACCTCCACAAGGCGGAACTGCAGGGATCTATGAACAAGAGCACTCACCCTTCCTGGCGTAATTAGAATAAGTAGCATAATGATGGGTACTCACCCAGGCCTTTTTGGGACGTAAATATATAATTGGGGATTAATTTATGCAAATTGGCGGATAATAATGACCGGGCTTAAGGCCCTTGTCGTTTATCTAAATGGAGGACAATGGAGACCCATATCCTTGCAGTACAGCACCGCAGTACCACATCTACCTCATACATTACGGCACATTTTAAAGAGCAATGCCAATCAAGTTGTAGAGCAAAAACAAAATGTAAATTTAACAATGAAGTCAGCAACGGCTAACCATCCCATCCTCCCCACCCACAGAACCCGGAGCACTGGGCAATACTTGACCCCAAAAACGTAGCCTTATAGGAGCCAGTAACTGTTTGAGGGAGTGAATCCAAAGGAATACAAAAATACGTCTATGGTCTAGGGCAGGGGGCCTCAAACTTTTTCAACAGGGGGACCAGTTCACCGCCCCTCAGACTGTTGGGGTGCCGGATCAAGGCAGCCTGACCAGTGCCAAGTAAAGCAGCCTGACCCCTTCAAAGCCGCCCCCCTTCTTGTATACCAGTGCCCTTCACAGCTACCCCCTTTCTGGCATACCAGTCCCTTGACAGCCCCCCCCCCATCCTTGCATCCCAGTCCACTTCACAGCCCCCTCCTTCTTGTATACCAGTCCCTTTACAGCCCCCCCTAATCCTTGCATCCCAGTCCCCTTCACAGACCCCCCCCCTTGTATACCAGTGCCCTTCACAGCCCCCCCTTGTATACCAGTGCCCTTCATGGCCCTCCCCTTCACAGCTCCCCCTTTCTTTTATACCAGTGCCCTTCACAGCCTCCATTTTCTTGTATTCCAGTCCCCTTCACAGCCACCAACTTTCTTGTTTCCCAGTCTCGCATAGCTTGTATAAAATGTTTCCAATCCTACCTTGCACCGTGGTTGATGGGCTGGGGTGTCTAGACGGGGGGTGGGACTGCCCAGATTTCCCTGTTGGGTGTGGGTGGTTGTTGGGACCACCCCGTTTCAGCCTTGGGGGTTGGGCTGTCCCAGCGTGCCTTGCCCTCTGTCTGCCAGCAATGACAGCGGGGGAAGGAAGTTATGACTGGGAGAGGACACCCAGGCTGCTGGGTGGTGGAGCCATGGCCTGGATAGGACTGTCATTCGGTCCAGGATGGTTAACTTGTGATGCTGGGAGAGACATTGAAGGAAATATAACTTTTGCTAGCCAAAGTAGGATTGTGATAAAATTTCAAAAAGGTGTGTAAATTAAAATTGTGTATAATGTGGCCCATGTCACAAGAACACTATTAAGGAATTCCACTTCTTCCTGACTCATATGTAAAGCCCCACCCAGCCTGGTCCAGGTTCCTCTATGGTTCAACAGTTTCATATGAACAGAAGGCGAGGGTTCTCTGCATAGTGTACAACTTTGAGCCATAGGCTTCTCAAGTGTTCAGAAATGGATTTAAGTATCGGAGTGTAAGTATGTCCAGCCATGTCCTTTTTCATTCATTTTGCATATCGTTTCGGGGGGGGGGGTGTTGGGAGGATATGTCACTATCATGTATTTACTTTAGAAACATTTTCTCTAACTTAATGTCACAGTAACATTGGTTTCACTTTTACCTCCCCTTCTCCACTAATAAAAAACGTTTCTTTATCGTACACTACGGGACACAGAGCCTTAATCATTACATAGTGGGTTGTATGGATCACCAGAGGTGATTGGACACTGGCACAACCAATGAAGACAAGTTCCCCTCCATATAACCCCTCCCATAAGGGAAGTACCGTTTTTGCCAGTGTCTAAGGAGTTGGACACGATTAGGATGTGCTGGTGGAAGCTCTACCAAAGAAGGCCCTGGGGCAAATGAGCTGCACTTCAGATCCATCCAAGACGCCTAAATAATTTTTCCTAAATTGCGATGGTATCCGGGCCTCATGGAAACCAAGGTGTCACCTGTAATGTCTCTCTTTGGAGGACTGGGCTCTAGGGTCCAGCACTTTCGCTTTATTAAACGCTAAAAGTCCTGGCAGAGTCTTTTACAAGGCCCAGGGGAGAGGTCTCCTTTAAATAGGAACACACATCCCTGAAGGTTGGCACACAATACCCGCTGTGATTGGTGAAGATTGGTAGTCAAAACTGCTGCGGGGATAAGGTAAGCGAGGAAAAAGCCCTAAGCATATATATATATTTTTTTTTTTCCCAATCATTTTTATTGTGAGTTTTCAGATTTTACATAGTAAAACAGTTGTACAAAATGTATATAATCCCGGAGCAGTAATTGCAACACATCTCTTTAAGGCCACCATATACTTCCCGTGATACAGCGCTGACATAGTACCCTCTGGGATGTAATGCGTATTATCAGTGCTATTACAAACAAGTTCATATAGTGGGGTGTGTATCTGAGCTAAGTAAGCATTTTTAGGTTTCAGCCTGATGACCCGCATAATATTGGCAGCCTAGTCAGGTGTAGCCAAAAGGGTAGTTGTACCCAAAGAGAGGTAGTAAAAGAAGAAAAGAAAGAGTGTGAAATTTAGAAAGTGACCCTCGCACCCCAACACCCGGTCCCCTACATCAATGCAGTCCCATAATCCCCTGTTAGGTATTGGATCCAAGGGTGCCATATCTTTTCAAACTGTTGCATTTTGTCATTTAATGTTGCCGTCATTTGTTCGTTAAGCATAACCCAGGATAGTTTGTGTCTGAGCAGGTCGAATGGCACCACCGCCGACCTCCAGGATTTAGCTATGGTAATTTTGGCCGCTGTACATACAAATGTTGCCACCATATGTGGAACATTGTCCCCAGTTGTCCACATCCTCCAAAACATCGTGGGGACGCCTCTGGTATAAAGGTTGCCAGCCTAACAGGGACCATATACCATCATACCATCATATACCAAACTTTGAAGTTTGCCTCTATTAATTATTTATGATGGATTTCGTGGCCCCCAGGACTAATTTGTGCCACTCATCCAGCTCAATGTTCTCCTGGAGGTCAGCCTCCCATTTCTGCATATAGTCTAACTTTATAGTACATTTAGTTAGGACTGTATATATTTCAGAGATATGACCTTTAATCTTATACTGTGTACATAGATATTCCATTGGGGTCATCATAGTTATGTCTGAGTTTCTTGAAATAGTAGATATAAAATGCGCTATCTGAGTAATCCGATAGAATTCTGAGGTCGTCAGCTGATATTTGTCCTCTAGTACTTTTCTCGTTAAGATGCCCCTATGATCACATACATCTGCTATTCTCAGTAGCCCTTTGTTCGTCCACCATTCAAAAGCTCTGGGGGTGAGGGTCACGTTTCTCAATATTGGAGCCAGAGGAGTATGTAAAGATTGAAATTTGTGGGATTTAAGCAGTCTGTCCCAGATACTTAGAGGTAGAGAGTGCCGGACATAGAATTGGGGATCTCTGCTTAGGGGGTAACCAAAGGATAAAGGAAATCGGATGGCCTGTCGAGCGAGACTGGTGGCTTCCAACTTTCGTTTTGGAAATCTATAAGGTTACACCACTTCATACACTCCATACCAGGCCCTATACATTTCACTCGTGACCTGACAACATTTGAACACTACTGTTTGGATGAAGGAGTGCTACCTCAAGTACTCTTGAAAACATACTCGTTACTCAACACCCTGCCGACACAGCCTGACCTGAGGTTTCTACGATCTTGGGGACAGGATCTTAAACAGACTTTCACTGATGTACAGACGCAAAATATCCTTAGATTTAAATCATCCATCTGCACAAGAATCCAAGAAACAAACTATAAGATTTTAACCAGGTGGTACCATACTCAGTTTTTGCACAAAGTCTTCCCAACCACGACAGATAAATGCCGGCGGTGTCAAAAAGACATAGGAACGCTTCTCCGTGTCTTTTGGTCATGCCCACTATTGCTGCATTTTTGGACAACCGTAGAGACGATCACACAAGTTTACTGACCACACAATCCAAAAAGACCCAGCGTTCTTCCTGCTGCACGCTTCCGCGATCCTGGCACGATCCTACAAGAAATCCATTGTGAGACATCTGCCTAATGCCGCAAAGACTTGTATTCCGGCTACCTGGAAGCGGACCACGCCTCCGTCCGTGGTCTTGTGGTTGCGTAAAGTAGAGGAAATTAAGCACCCGGAGGACCTGGTGCTTACCGCACAAAATAAACGGGACACACATTCCAATGTCTGGAGGTTTTGGAACTTGTACATATACTCAGATGAAGGGCAATCCCTGCTGAACTCTTGATAGATTGCCTGACGCCGTCCGTAGCGAGGCGACGGTGGCAGGGCATCCGTCACCCCCGTGCTGAATACGCCCCCCCCCCCCTTCTTTCTTTACCCTTTTTTTATTTTTTCGTTCTCTCTATCTTTGGTTTCCTCAACTGATGGTTTCAGGAGCAGGTATTTTGAAGGCCGTGTATGGGAAGGAGACACGGTAAATCCGACTAAAACATGGTCCTAACCAACTGAGCGACAGATTGTGTACCATGTTACTCTAGGTGCTAGCACACGGGAACAGGACAGTTTTTTATCCAGTTATATAAGAATTGTGTAACGGTATGTCCCTGTGGCGACAGTCTAGAGGTTTTATGTTAGATAGCATGTGACTCTTACTGTATAACTTACCTGTTGGGAATATGGTCTACTGCAACCACAGTTATTCTGTGTCTTTTTGTATTTCTTCTGTTTGCTTTGTTTGTAAAAAAAAAAAGAAAACCCTAATAAAAACCTATATTTGAAAGAAGAAAAAAAGGAGATCGGATGGGTCTTACAGGCCTCGGACTCTATCTGCATCCAAACCGAATAGGGCCTTGAGCTATGGAACCAGCTGTGCGGCATGATAATACTTCAACAGATCTGGGAAGCCCAGTCCGCCATATTTCTTCGGGGTGTACAGCGTGCGTATGTTCCCCTAGGCCTCTTATTCCCCCAGATGAATGACAAGAGTCTGGTTTGAATTGCTTTCAGGTCTAGTCTGTCAAGCGCCACTGGTAGCGTTCTAACGAGGTACAATATTCTGGGTAGCACATTCATTTTAACCGAGTGTAGTCTACCAAACCACGACGGCGGGTGCAGCGACCATCTTGTCAGGTCTGCCCCTATATTTTTAAATAGTGCAGGGTAATTCTGGGAGTACAATATGTTTCAGGATGGGGTAAGGTTAATTCCCAAATAAGGAAGGGCATCAGTTTTCCATATAAATTTGTAGGAAAACTCTTTAGAGTGGAAAGCACGGATTCCTCCAAAGAAAAGGTTCATGGCCAGCGATTTTCCATGATTGATTGTTAGGCCTGATATTATGGAAAATAGTTTAAGTATGGCATATAGATTAGGGAGGGTAGTGATAGGGGATGAGATGGCCAGTAATATGTCATCCGCAAAAAGGATGCATTTGTGCTCAATGCCCCCACAGTCTATACCTTTAACATCTAACAAGGCTCTGATATGTATTGCCAATGGCTCTAGTGCCAACACAAAAAGTAACCGGGACAATAGACAGCCTTGACGTGTTCCCCTTTGGATGTTAATTGGGCTTGACAAGTAGCCTTTTACCATTAGCGCTTCCGTTGGGAAGCTGTAACATGTTTGAAGTGTGGATAAAAAGTGAGGTCCGAACCCCAGTCGGGTTAGGACAAAAGAGGTAGTCCCAAGACAGGGAATCAAATGCCTTATGTATATCTAAAGACAACCGCATTCCCCGCCTTGGCCACCCCTCGTGTTCTAGTCCGAGTTAATTGCCAATATAATATCAACGACCCTTCTAGTTTGATCTGTTGTTTGTCGACCTGGTACGAAACCCGAGTAGTATACAGAAAAATACAACGCTGCCCTATAGGTAAGCTGCTAACACTGCAAAGAGACAAATGGCAAAATAAAATTGAAAACAAAAAAGTGTATTGCTAATTAAGTTAGGTTGGCATAAAACTTCAAATTACAAATATGACAATAAAAGTGAAGTGAAAATGTCCACATAAATATGTAAATAAATGTCCATATGTGAAAAATACGAATAGTGTAAAAATATAAAAAGACAAATCTGACTATAGAATAGTCCAGCAATAATGGTGAATTCCAAAGCCTGGTGATAAGTTCAAAGAGGTGCTAGAGTTAAAGGAGCGTTGAAATGAATTAACGTGAAGAGAAACCACCACCGATGGACTACACTTTTTTGTTTTCTGGTACGAAATTCGCCTGATCTGGGTGAATGTAATTTGCTAAAAAAAGAATTCATTCTGAATGCCAGGATCTTCATCATAATTTTTAAAACCGTATTGATCAACGAGATGGGGCGGTAATTCTCGCAGCTCCCATGATCTTTTCCCGGTTTCGGGAGGACTTGTATGAATGCTTTATTTTCCTGAGCAGGGAGGGCTGTGCCCTGTCTGATTGCGTTAAAAAATTTACAAAGATGTGGGGCCAGAATCTCCTGAAACGTTCTATAATATATATAGGCCTGAAAACCCGTCTGGGGCTTTGGAAGGATTCAAACTCTTGATTGCCTGCAATATCTCAGGTTCTGTGAATGCTTGATCTATTAAAGGGGGTGTAAAGGTTTGTTTTTTTATTTTCAAAATGTGTTCCTTTAAGCTAGTGCATTGTTGGTTCACTTACCTTTTTCTTCAATTTCCATTCTAAATATTTATTTTCTTTGTCTGAATTTCTCACTTCCTGTTTCTCCTCAAGCTTTCCACCATCATCCGAGTGGTGGAAAGTCAGTCAGAACAGCTTACTGAACACCTTACTGAGGAGGAACAGGAAGTGAGAAATTCAGACAAAGAAAGCAAAGAAAAAAAACATTTAGAAGGGAAATCGAAAGAAAAAGGTAAGTGAAGCAACAATGCACTAGCTTAACCACTTCCATGCAGGGCTTTTATACACACATCCATACCAGGCCTATTCTGGCACTTCTCTCCTACATGTACAAATCATATTTTTTTTGCTAGAAAATTACGCAGAACCCCCAAACATTATATATTTTTTTTTTAGCAGACCCCCTAGGGAATAAAACGACGGTCATTGAAACGTTTTATCTTGCACGGTATTTGCGCAATAATTTTTGGAAAATTTAAAAAATAACAGAACAGTAAAGTTAGCCCAATTTTTTTGTAAAATATGAAAGATTATGTTACACCGAGTAAATAGATACCTAACATGTCACGCTTTAAAATTGCGCACACTCATGGAATGGCGCCAAACTTCGGTACTTAAAAATCTCCATAGGCAACGCTTTGAATTTTTTTTCCAGGTTACCAGTTTAGATTTACAGAGGAGATCTAGTGCTAGAATTGTTGCTGGCACTCTAACGCACGCGGCGATACCTCACATATGTGGTTTAAACGACGTTTACATATGTCGGCGGGACTTGCGTGTGCGTTCGCTTCTGCGCGCGAGCTGCTGGGGACAGGGGCGTTAAAAAAAATAAAATAAAAAATGTTATTTCTTTTTTTTTTTTTTTACATATTTAGTTCTTTTTTTACACTTTTTTTTATTTAATTTTTTTTATTATCACTTTTATTCCTATTACAAGGAATGTAAACATCCCTTGTAATAAAAATGTGTGTGACAGGTACTCTTTATGGAGAGATGCGGGGTCAATAAGACCCCACATCTCTCCTCCAGGCTGGAAAGCATGAAATCGGTGAAAAAAAATTCACGATCTCATGTTTACTGTTGCTTAGCAGCAGAAATTGCGGCTTTGTTTACTTACAGGGACCCGGGCGTGACGTCATCACATCGAACCCGGGTCCTCCGACGGTCATAGAGATGACTGGTGACCATCTGGTCACCAGTCATCTCTATGCTTCCTGCAAGCACCGGACGATTCGTTCTCCGGGCCCCCAATGGCACGGGAGAGCCCGGAGAAGCACCGGATGTCGGCGGGAGGGGGGGATGTCCCCTCCCGCCGCCTGTAAGAACGATCTAGCGGCGGAACCGCCGCTATGATCATTCTTACGTTGTGCAGAATCGCCGGCAGAAGAGAAGGATATCTGAATGATGCCTCTAGCTGCAGGCATCATTCAGATATCCCCCCACAAAGCCCAGGACGTCATATGACGTCCACCCGGATCGGTAGAGGTCCTTTGTGGACGTCATATGACTGGGCCGGTATTGAAGTGGTTAAAGGAACCTATTTAGAAAATAAAAAATGAACCTTTACAACCCCTTTAAGTCTAAGTGTTCCTTCTGTAATTTAGGGAGAGGTATGTGACTAAAAAATTCTTCCATTTTATTTGATCCTACTGATGTTGGGGCACTATAAAGTTTAGTGTAAAATTCTTCAAATTCGGTGACTATTCTTTCTGGGTTTTGACTTGTTTGTCTGTTGTTTAATCGCAGCTTAGGCAACACTAGTTTTCTTGCTAGTAGTGTGGTGGGTTTATCTCCCATTGTGTAAAATCTGTGTCGTGACCAGTGTATACATTTTTCTGCCTGTGTGGTAAGACACGAGTTCAGTGCTAGTCTAGCTTAATTTATTTTGTCTGATGTCAGTCAGTGGAAATGCTTTTTGTTCTTTGAGAAGATCGCATAATATCTGTTCCTGTTGTGCCACTGTACTGTCTCGGGATCGCTTGTTTCATCCCGCCAGTTGGAGTAGTTTGCCTCTAATAGTGGCTTTATGCACTTCCCAATTATAGGGGGGTCGTATCTGGCAAGTTTTCCCTAAAGAATATGTGTATCTCCTTCTCTGTTACCGTTATCGGGTCGTTCAAAAGTGTAACATTAAGCCTCCATGGGGATGGATAAGGTTTCTTCCACAGATTGGAGATAGAAAGTCTAACTGGCAAATGCTCTGACCATGGCGTGTCAAGTATCCCAACTGAGAGCACATGTGGCAGTAATGGGGATCCTATAAAAAAGTGGTCAATTCTGGAATATGTATAGTGGACATGGGAATAGAAGGTGTAATCTCTAGTTGGGGGATTGTCCTCTCTCCATGCATTTATAAGGTCATTGTCACATAGCAACCATGCTAGGTTACTTCTGCTTCTAGGTACATTTTTATATGTTTATTGTGAGATGATTTGTCTAATATTATGTCCAATGGTAGGTTACTATCTCTTCCAAAGATCACCTGCCCCTGAGCTTTAGGAAGTAATATTTCAAACATTTTAAGGAAGAATTCCAGCTGACCCGTGTTGGGGGCATAGTAAGAAATAAGAGAGACAACCTGATCTTTTATACGGCCTACTGCCATTGCATATCTACCCTGTTTATCTTTAATTATAGTGATTGAGACAAATGGTGTTTTACGAGAGAAACATATGGCTACGCCTAATTTTTTCTCTGGACCCAAGGAAGTATAAAACTGTGGGTATTTTGTGCTGAGATATCGTGGAGTTGAGGCTTTAGAAAAATGAGTCTCCTGCAACATCACAATGTCTGCTTTCTGTTTATTATTATTATTTATGTACTTGTATAGCGCCATCAATTTACGCAGCGCTTTACATATACAATGTACATTCATGTCAGTCCCTACCCTCGAGCTTACAATCTAAGGTCCCTAACTCACATTCATATACTAGGGCAAATTTACCCGGAGGAAACCCACGCAGGCACAGGGAGAACATGCAAACTCCAGGCAGGTAGTGTTGTGGTTGGGTTTCGAACCAGCAACCCTTTTTACTGCTAGGCGAGAGTGCTACTCACTACACCACTGTGCTGATAATATGTGAAGGCCTTTGTTCTCTTAGTAGGGGAGTTTAAACCTTGCACATTGTGAGTGATGATAGTGTAGTCAGTTAGAAAATGATTCACCATCGTGGTTTCGTAGAGCACACTTACCCATTCCTAGACAGTCCCGTACCGGGATGGGGAAAATTCAGTTGCCCTCAGGTGCATTGCTGGACTGGGGGGGGGGATAAGATAGATAAGAAAGAGTAAATTGAGAAAGATTAGTGAGTGTCGGAGAAATCTCCAGCACAGAACCGTTAATATAATACATAACATTTTAACAAACTTGAGAGGCAGGGTCCACTCCAGGTAAAAATCCTGGAAACTAGGATTTTCACCCAAGAATGAGAGCAAAGTCACTTGAGTGTCATACGTATCCACCCCGGCCTCAAACCTTAGTCAAACTAAAAAAGGCAGGACATAATCAAAAAAGAAGAAAAAAATTCTAGGCACCCGAAAACTTCAGCTAAATTTCACTGTGTGCCTGAGACCTTCCTTCTCCTCCTTACCCTATATAGCATACAGCATGGGTCGGCCGACCCTGTCTCCGTATGGTGAACCTATTCTAGATTAACGTCAAAGAATGTAACCTGTTTAACAAGAAAACTTGGGTCATAGCCTGTAACTTCAACAACAAACCATAACTTTCGAGGCTGGAATGTATAATTGCCCTCTGAGTAGGTAGCCTTCCCCAATGGGCTAAACTCGTCTGAGTCAGTCACGATTCCCGATGCTCGGGCAAAGGGGGGAAGATACCCCATGAGTAGAAGCAATTCCCCTAATTGGGGGCTCAAACCTGACCGTTCAAGTTGGTGTTGGCGGCTTCCCTGTTGTTTCTTGGTCGTTGGGTGGACCAAATGGGCGACAGAGCCCTGGCTTGATGAGTGGTGGGCGGTGTGGATGGGGCGGTCTCTGGAGATGAACCCCAGTTCCAGTAGGAGCTCCTCTCCATCGCGGTAATTCGTGAATTAATAATTCTTTCCTCTGTTAGTAAAGGAGAGGCATAAAGGAAAAGACCACCTGTACTTGATTTAGCAGTTCTGTAGTTGCTGCAGGAGTAGTTTCAGGGTGCGGCGCTTTTGCACCGTAGAAGGGGCAAGGTCCATAAATATTTGAATCGGAGATCCAAGCAGGTTCAGATCTTGTTTGTACCTGGAGGCCGCTATCAGTTTCTCTTTAATCTTATAATAGTGCGGTTTCACTATTATATCTCGAAGAAGGCTGTCAGACCTTGGGGCTGTCAATGCTCTGTGGATCCTATTGACCTCCAGGTGATGTGGTTATATATCTGGTATTTGGTCCTTCATGAGGGTGTGCATGGCTCCCTCCAGGTCCGTGTAGGTTTCTGGGAGTCCTCGTATGCGCAAGTTGTAATGGCGGGACCGGTTCTCGAGGTATTCGATCTTTGCGTAGGCCTCCTCCAGTCACCCCTGCAATTCTGCTGTCATCCTGGACTTTTCCTTTTTTTGTGAATAGGTGTCTTCTCTCTTGCCACCACTAGAGGGAGTAAAGAGTTGAGTTTCTACACACCATGCTCCAGTATAGCGTCAGCTCCTCTGCAGGACAGCACACTTCCCCACTGCAGAGCTGTGCTATGAATAGCAACCATCGTCCGTCCCTCACACAAAGAAGCAGTAGAACCTTCCCTCCCCCTAGGTCGCACACGCACAGGGGCGCACTTTATGGTGCACAACAGAGGAGGGGGGCGCGCTCGCCATTCCACGGGACTCAGACAGGCAGGAAGTGCATAAAAAGCCTCACAAGCCTGGAGCTCACCCCTTAACAAGGACACAGCAGCGTGTGGGCACGTAAGATCTCTATGTGGTTGGTTGTGTTGGGCACTCCTAAAGAAGATGCCTACTCGGCATGAAACTGTGCGATTTAAATTGCATACTGTGTGTAGATTGTTAAACTAGCACAGGAGTATATGCATTGATTGTACCTTGGCTTTTGCTTAGTAATATGTCTTCCCAGAGGAGAAATTCAGGGACTAAAAAAGACAAAAAAGCATTGCCGCCTGAGACAGGAGGCTCTAGCCGTGCCTGCTCGGTACCTTCCTCTCCGGTGATATCTGAAGCACCTCTACAGAATGAGCCATTGCCTCAATCAGGAATAGCAGCCTCTCCTATGGTGCCTGTGCCTGCATATGTCACTGAAGACACTTTGGCAGCAGCCCTGAACAACTTGGAAGGTAGAATCGCTACGTTGATCGCAAAGTCCTAATAGATCTCCTTTCAGAAAAGTCTGAGGAGGCTGAGGTTGCACTGTTGGGGGATGAGGCGTCGGATAGATCAGGGATCTCAGCGGAACCTTTTTCTGCTTCCTAGGTTCTAAAATTGCAGATGCAATGTTATGCTGAAACAGTGCTCACTACATTCAAGTTGCTCTTCAGGGTTAACTGAATAACCAATCTCCTCCCTGGGTTCATTAAAATCTCCACAGGCTGCATGCTCTTTTCTGATCTATGCAGACTGGAAACATCCAGATAAGCGTTTTTCTCCTCCTAGGAAATTTGAAGTTCTTTACCCTATGGAAGAGAAGTTTACCAAGAAGTGGAGTCTGCCTTTAGTTGATGCGGCTATTTCTTGTGTAAATAAAAGCCTAACTTGTCCGGTGGACAATGCTCAGGTATTTAAAGATCCTTCTGAAAAGAAATTGGAATCTTTTTATTAAAATCTTCCTTTTGTTTGGCTGGCGCAGTAACCCAACCTGCTGTGGCGGCAGTTGGTATGTGTCAAGTCCTAAAGGAACAAGTAAAGCAGGGGCTGAAAGATCTTCCCCTGTAGCAGATAAAATTCTGTGAGAATCTGCCTAAGGCCTTATGTTTCACGGTGGATGCCATTAGAGATTCTATTCAGCAAGCATCTCGTCTTACGCTCCAGCTGCTCCAGCTGGTGCATATGCACAGAATTCTTTGGCTAAAGCACTGGTCAGTGGAAGCTCCATGCAAAAAGCTTTTGACCAGTTTTCCCTTCCATGGTGAACGCCTCTTTGGGGATGATTTGGAAAAGTATATCCAAAAGATATCAAGAGGTAAAACTACTCTATTGCCGGAGAAGAAGAAAAACAAGCACCCTTGTTTTAAGAGCTCGCTTTCTCTGGCTCCTGGTGCATCTACTTTCAGGCAGTGGCGACTGCATTTTCAGCCAGTCACAAAGACTAAAGACCAAGACCAGGCCCAGAAAAACAATAAGCAGTGGGGTCATAGAGCTAACAAGCAAAACCCCAAGACCTCCTTATGAAGAGGCGCCCCCACTCGGCCGAGTGGGGGGACGGCTTTGGTAGTTTTCAGGAACTTGGCAGTCAGAAACCCTAGACTAGTGGGTAGTTTCTGCAATATCCTTGGGGTACAAATCAGAATTTCAAGAAATCCCATCTTATCAGTTCTGAAGTTAGTCTCCAAAGATCCAGTGAAAAGAGAATCCTCCTTCCGGGGATTGGATCCCTTGCTGTGTCAAGGGGTAATCATGGAAGTTCCCCTAAAAGAGCAAAGTGCATGTTTCTATTCAAATCTTTGTGCTTCCAAAGCCAAATGGAGAGGTCGGACCCATTCTGGATTTAAAAGATCTGAATCAGTTTCTGAACATTTCCGAATGGAGACTATTCGGTCCATGGTCGCCACCCTACAAGGTGGAGAACTCTTGGCGTCTATAGACATCAAAGACTTATATTTACATGTGCCTCTTTCCCTCTCACCAAAAATTCCTAAGGTTCTCGGTAGAGCATCGCCACTTTCAGTTTGTGGCTCTGCCTTTTGGGTTGGCCACCACACCCCGAGTATTTACCAAAGTTCTGGTTCCACTGTTGGCAAACTTGTTAGCACAGGGCATAATGGTGACTGCCTATCTAGACGATCTACTTCTAATAGATCAGTCAGTGGCAGGATTAAATCAAGCTGTGATCAGGACGGTAGAATACCTGGAGCAGTTAGGATGGATCATAAACCTACAGAAATCCTCTCTAAAACCCCTAACAAGGATAGCGTATTTGGGCATGGTCATAGATACAGCCCAAAGCAGGGTTTTCTTGCCAGAGCCAAAGGTCAAGTCCCTAAGAGTATTGATACACAAAGTCAAGGCGAAGAAAGGACCATCTATTCGCATTTGCATGAGGCTATTAGGGGAGATGGTGGCCTCTTTCAAGGCTGTTCCTTATGCCCAGTTTCATTCGAGCAGTATCCTAGCTGTGCCAAAGTTTCAGTTGGTGGTTAAGAACCGAGAACTTGTGGAAGGGAAAATCCTTTTCCCCGGTCACCTGGAAGGTGATGTCTACGGATGCCAGCCCGTTGTGCTGGGGAGCAGTATTAGAAGAAGCTTCAGCCCAGGGAACCTGGGCCGTGATCGAACAGAGTCTGCCCATCAACTAATTGGAGATTCGGGCAGTATATCTAGCCCTCAGAACCTGGACACACAGGTTGTAGGGTCACCCTGTTTGGATTCAATCCGACAGTACTACTGCAGTAGCTTATATCAATCACCAAGGAGGCACCAGGAGTCGGGATGCTCAGAAGGAGGTGAATCGAATTTTGGTATGGGCAGAAAAACATGTTCCTTGTCTTTCTGCAATCTTCATTCCAGGGGTAGAAAACTGGCAAGCAGACTATCTAAGTCACCAGGAGAGTGGTCTCTCCACCCTGATGTCTTTCGGGCAATATGCCAGAGATGGGGGACCCCAGGTGTAGACCTTCTAGCTTCCAGGCTCAACAGGAAGTTGGACAACTTTGTGTCCAGGACGAGAGATCTGCTGGCCTACGGAAAGGATGCTCTGATAATTCCTTGAAATCATTTTTTTGCTGATCTATGCATTCCCCCGATCCCTCTCTTACAGATATTACTGTGCAGGATCAAGGAGGAGGGAATACCAGTACTTCTAGTGGCCCTAAATCATAAAGATGGTGGTAGGAAGGCCTTGGGTGCTTCCACTACATCACGACCTGCTGTCACAGGGTCCAATGTTCCACCCTTCTCTACAGAAGCTAAATTTGACTGTTCGGCTACTGAGACCTACATTTTGAAGAAACGAGGGCTCTCTGGTCCAGTTCTTTCTACACTCATTAATGCTAGAAAGGCAGCCTCCAGGCTAATCTACTACAGAAAAATGTGTATATCCAGGGCGCTCCAAGCATTTGAATCCTGACAGATAGTCTGTGTTGGAGAGGATAGAAAATCTTCACACACTTTAGGCAGCACTCAGGGAGACAAGCAATCTCTAAAGGAAACGGAAAAACAAACAAGGCGCCTCTAAGTGCAGAAGTATAAAACTTTTAATATGCCCTAAAGGGGTTAAAACACTTACAAGATAGTGAATGAAACGGGCATGTAGCAGGCCGACGTGTGCTGTGAACATTCACAGCACACAATACTGCTGGAGCCTGGAGATGACGTCAGAGGAAGCGAGACAGAGAAACCAGCATGGAACACAAACAGGAAGTGGACAGGAAGTGTGTCATAGAGGTGGGACGTGTTCCGGAAAAGCTCAAACTGGCTGAAGAAGGAACCAATGAGCTGTTCCGAAACACGTCCCGCCTCTGAACATTCACAGCACAAGTCGGCTGTTATCTCGTGGACTTCCCTGGAAGCTTTACCATCACAGACTGGGACTGCCCTGCCACTGGAACATCTCCTGGATGCACTTACATGCTACATGCCTGTTTCATCCACTATCTTGTAAGTGTTTTTAACCCATTTAGGGGATATTAAATGTTTTATACTTCTGCACTTAGAGGCGCCTTGTTTGTTTTTCTGCTAATTTACTACAGAGTCTGGAAGGCGTATGTTTCCTGGTGTGAATCCAGAGGGTGGAATCCTCAAAAGTATGCCATAAGTAGGATTCTCGCCTTTTGCCAATTAGGAGTGGATATGAAATTAGCCCTGAGTACCATCATTGATCAAATATCGGCTCTATCTTTTTTCAGAGACCGCTGGCATCTCATTCCCTAGTCCGGGCATTCGTTCAGAGAGTACTGCGGATAAATCCACCAGTCAAGTCGCCCTTGCGTCCCTGGAATTTGTATTTAGTGTTGTCAGTCATACAAAAGCAACCTTTTGGACCTATCAGCCATATTCCTTTGATTCTTTTGAGCAGGAAATGTGCCTTTTTGATTGCCATCTCCTCTGCTAGGAGCGTATCCGCGTTGGCAGCTCTTTCCTGTAAAGAGCCTTATTTAATTTGTCACAAAAAAAATAATTGTACTACGCCCCCATTCTACCTTTCTTCCAAAGGTGTTGTTGGCGTTTCATTTAAATCAAGACATTGTTTTGCCTTCCTTTTTTCCTGAACCGTGGACAGCGGAGGAAAAGTTATTGCACTCTCTAGATGTAGTGAGAGCAGTAAAAGTTTATCTGCAGGCAACGGCTCAGATACATAAAACAGATGTTTTGTTTATTGTGCCAGATGGTCCCAGGAAGGGCCAAGCGGCATCAAGATCCACCATTGCTAGGTGGATTCGACAAGTAATTGTTCAAGCTTTTGGTTTAAGGAACAATGTTCCTCCTTTTTCCTGTTAAGGCGCACTCGACCAGGGCAATAAGTGCTTCATGGGCAGTGCATCACCAGGCTTTGATGGCTCAGATCTATAAAGCTGCAACTTTGATGCATTTACCAAATTCTATCAAATAGATGTAAGAGGACATGAGGATTCTGCATTCGGGCATAGTTTGCTGCAGGCAGCAGTCTAGGGCTTCTTGTCCGTTAACGACCTGATTGATCTGTGTCTCCCACCCTTCATATTGAGCTTTGCTCTGGGGCGTTCCACTGTGTAATGATTAAGGCTCTGTGTCCCGTGGTGTAAGATAAAGGATATAGGATTTTTGTAACAGCTTACCTGTAAAATCCTTTTCATGTAGTACACCACGGTACACAGAGGTCCCCCCTTCTATAGGATCCTTACTGATTTGCTACAAAACTGACATACTTCCCTTATGGAAGGGGTTATAATGATCACCTCTGGTGATCCATACAACCCACTATGTAATGATTAAGGCTCTGTGTCCCGTGGTGTACTCCAAGAAAAGGATTTTTACAGGTAAGCTGTTACAAAAATCCTATTTGCAGATTTTCTCCCACTTTATCGGGTGGGACCATTGTAACCTAGATGGTAAATGAGGAAACCTCTCTAATAGAGTCCCAAATAACATGGGGGGGGGGGACTAGACAGGGGTTCTAATCCTTCTCCACGCTATCCATAACAGCAAAACGTTTCAAATCTAACACTTTACAAAGTTTACGTACTGCTCCACAAGATGCTTGTACTTTTGTAGAATTGTTTGGTCACTTTCATCAAAATGATATATTTGCAATAATTCTGGATTAAAAAATTTGATTATGTAGAAAAATATTTCTCAAACAATGAAAGTTAGTTTAAATGTGATACATTATGTAAAATAAAATGTGCATTGCATTTTCTTGCAGAATGGGAATTTTTACACGTATGATACAGTTAAGCTAAATAATTGCAGCTTCTTCTTGGTATATCATAATATTCCAGATTCCTTTTGTAAAGTTAAATGCCTTTTTAATTAAACCTGAATCATCCCTAGTCAACCCACAGACTGAACGAAGTATAAGTTTGTATTATATGCAGGATGTTAGAAAAGTCAGAGATATTTAGCCTCCCACCTCAAACTAGGCTTATGTCCGCTAACCTGTGGCAGTTTTCTCAATTAATGAAGAGGGAGAGCTGCCCAAGAATGCTGATGACAAAACATTCCACAACTGCAGTTCTAAGAGAAAAATGCTCATTAACTGGAAAGTAAACCTGTCACAAACCTGGGCAATTTAAAATTGAGCATATAATGCAAAAATGCATAATTTGGGGTTACTTTTGAACATTTGATTGGTAGCTTAACCACTTGCTTACTGGGCACCTAAACCCCCCTTCTGCCCAGACCAATTTGCAGCGTTGATGCACTTTGAATGACAATTGCGCGGTCACACAACACTGTACCCAAATGAAAATGTTATATTTCCCCCCCCCCACAAATAAAGCTGGTGGTATTTGATCACCTCTGTTTATTTTTTTGTTAAAAAAAATTCAAAAGACAGAATTTTTTTTTAATTATATTTTTTGATGTACTCTGATGAGGCGGCGGCAATGGTGGGCACTGATGGGCGGCAATGGTGGGCACTGGTAAAAAATGGTGGGCATTGATAGGTGGCACTGTGGACAATGGCAGGTGGCACTGGCATGGGGTGCAGATTGGCACCCCCTGAGGCAGATGTGCCTTCCTCTTTGGGACTTCGGTGATCAGCTTTTTTTTTTTTTTTCCTCATGATGCCAGCATGAAGAGAAAACAATTACCAAGCTTTGTTTACATCACATGATCAGCAGTCATTGGCTGACAGCTGATCACGTGGTAAGGGGCCGGGACCGGCCCCTTACTCGATCGGTGATCTCCCGAGTCTGTGACTCGGGTAATCACCCGAGTCTGTGACTCGGGTAATCACTGATCGCGCCCTGTGAAGAGTGTGCGAAGTGAAGGACGTCTATTGACGTCCTCCCGACAATTGGGGTCCGCTCTATGGCCGTCATTCGGCTATAGCGTGGACACCTAGTGGTTAAAGTGGTTGTATAGTTTTTTTTTTTTTTTAACAAACATACATGTCATACTTACCTCCGCTGTGCAGTTAGTTTTGCACAGTGTGGCCCCGATCCTGCTGTTCTGAGGTCCCTCAGCGGCTGTCTCGGCTCCTCCCTGCCTCAGATAACCCCCTCTGGGAAGCGCTCTAAGGTGGAAAAACATGAACCTTTACAACCCCTTGAAGTTATATGCAAATCTGTATACACTTATTCCAAGGTCTCCCTGTTATGTTTTTTTCTTTTATGGGGTTTGTGACCGGTTTACGTTAAAATAAATCTCTGGTTTAAATAATATTTTAAATGTTTGTAACTAGCATCTGCTATCCCTCACTTTGAGGTTAAAGTGGATCTCCACCCAAAAGGGGAAGTTTTGCTTTAAGCACTCCTAGTTTTCTCTTTTGTCCATGGACGGACACAGCTTCCTTATATTCTTGACTGTAGGGTTATGTTCCATCTATCAGGAGAGGACTAGGCAGACATGTTAATGGTTAAAACATGTAATCTTTAGCAAAGCTGAACAGTCCCGCCCAGGGGGCTGTCCCTTTGGTCATAACCCTTCTCACTGCAGTGAGCAGCTCAGTTTTTTTCTGCCTAGTAGAGAAGGGCCCATTTTCCTACAGAATTTTAATTTTTTAAATCAAAATGTGATCCTGAGATCTATCAATTGCCGGCTGGGTGATAGGCTGGATATTTTAGATCCTGGTAGTCTCCCCAGTCCGTGAGCAGGCCTTAGCCATGCGCTAGGCCGGCCACGACATACCCCGTTTTGCTCCAGGGGTGGCCGGTGAGCTAATGCTCCGGGGCTCGCATATGACCGGGCTACTGCTGTCTGAGTCACAGCGAGCCGTGGCCGACAGCTACTCCGTACTGCTCAGCAGTGGGTCTGTCAGTAACGCGCCAGCAGTCCTCGCAGGGACATGCAAGTACTTTTCCTCCTGTTTGGCAGGATAGATCAGCTGGGCTTTCCTAGGGGGGGCAGATTAGGGGGTCTTCTTTCCTCTCCCTCCATCCCTTCCCTCCCCTTCCCTCCTTCCCATGCACGGGCCTGCTGTTACTGACCAGGGGTACCGTTTTTTTTTCCGATGTCCTGGCTGGGGGCTGCGGGGGTGTCCGAGTCTGCTCTCTGTGTGGGGGGGCTTCCACTCAGGGGCCACTGCATTTCGGCCTTCTCATCCGCCTTTTTTTCCTCTGTGCCGTTTTTAATTTGAAACAGCGCCATTTTCTTGTAGCCGCACTGTTATTATGTAAAAACGGCTAGCGGCCATTTTCTTGTAGCCGCGCTGTGACGCAGATATGCACAGCGGCCATTTTCTTGGAGCTTGCGCTTTTTTTTACTGGGGCGGCCATCTTTGTGTAGGTTTTGTCCTCTTGTGCTGAAATGACTTCCTGAAAGGCGCGAACAGCGCAGTTTACCACAGGGACACACACTGTGGGGGCAGATTCCCGTTGTCCCTGGATTGTCAAATCCGGGTGAGCCAACAGGTCAGGGCTTCCCTGGTCTGGTGGTTGAGCCCTCCGGCTCTTCAGTCCGGAAAGTCGTTCCTTCCCTTTCACTGGACAGTGATCACGACGGACGCCAGCCTGACCGGTTGGGGGGGGAGTTTGGGGTGTTCAGTCGACACAGGGTCGCTGGACACAGGAAGAGTCTCGCCTGCTAATCAATGTTTCGGAACTCCGAGCGATCAAGCAGTGCCTCTCCACATGGTCACAGAGGCTACGGTGGCGTATGTCAACCATCAAGGAGGAACAAGAAGCGTGGCGGCAGCTTCAGAGGTCACTCACATCTTGCGGTGGGCAGAGAGGAGCGTACCGGCTCTATCGGCCGTTTACATTTCGGGGGTAGACAACTGGCAAGCGGATTACCTCAGTTGCCAGATGCTGGACCAAGGACAATGGTCACTACACCCGGATGTATTTCACCTTCTTTGCCTGAGATGGGGCAAGCCAGACGTAGATCTCCTGGCTTTTCGACTCAATCGGAAGGTGTTGAGGTTCGTGGCCAGGTCAAGAGATCCTTGAACGGACGTGACAGATGCGTTAGTAGCCCCGTGGGTACACTATCGGCTGATTTATGCTTTTCCCCCGCTGAAACTGCTTCCTTGTCTGCTTCACAGAGCGGAGGCCGGAGGGATCCAGATGATCCTAATTGCCCCAGATTGGCCTCGGCATCCCTGGTACGCCGACCTGGTAAGATTATTGGCGGATGCTCCTTGGCGACTGTGACTAGGTCCCATTCTTCATCCTGCTTTACAGTCGCTGAGTTTAACGGCGTGGCTGTTGAAAGCCAGGTACTGAAGGACCGAGGCCTGTCGGATTTGGTAATTTCTACCATGCTGAGGGCACGGAAGTCGTCTTCTTTGTAGATTTACCATCGCACGTGGAAGGCTTACATCTCTATGTGCGAAGAGATGGGGTGGCATCCACGTACATATTCAGTTTCTAGAAACCTGCTGCTTTTGCAGCGTGGCGTGGATCAGAAACTTGCCTTATGCACCATTAAGGGGCAGATTTCAGCCTTGGCTGTTTTCTTTCAACGACCCTTGGCGACTCACTCACTAGTGAGCACTTTTGTTTAAGGGGTTCGACAGGTGGCTCCTCCGGTTAGACCACCACTACCTCCGTGGGATTTTAATCTGGTGCTCTCTGCACTTCAGGAACCCCCCTTTTAGAACATCAGAGAGATTCCTCTCCTGACACTCTCCCTGTAAAGTTGCCTTTCTAGTGGCCGTTATATCTTTTAGACGGGTTTCTGAGTTGGCAGCCTTGTCCTGCAAGTCCCTTTACTTGGTTCTCAATATGGATAAAGCAGTGCTACGCCCACAGACTTAGTTTATTCCGAAGGTGGTTTTGGCTTTTCATCTAAATGAGGACATTGTACTTCCATCTTTGTGTCCTCGGCCGTCGCATCCCAAGGAGGCTGTGTTACATTCCCTAGACGTGGTATATGCTCTGCTGGTCTATCTGTCTGCTACAGCTCCGTTTCGGAGGTCAGAGTCACTGTTTGTATCAGTGTCTGGTCCAAAGAAAGGCTGGTAGGTCTCGTCAGCCACCATTTCTCAGTGGATCAGACATATCGTGAATCGGGCTTACGCCCTGAAAGGGCGGGCCCCTCCATTTCCTGTCATGGTGCATTTGACCAGGGCAATGCACAACTGATCGTGAAATCAGCTGTTGTGCAGTTACGTACGGTGCATGCGCTTTGCGGCTGGCACTATCCGAGAGAAGACCATTTTTTTGTGAGCTGAGCCCAGCAGGAAACCCCATCCAGCAGGCTGATGAAGAGAGGCAGTGTTGTGCTGACGATTTTTTTTTTTTTATTTTATTTTTTAATCATAATTTTTATTGATTTTACAAAGGGAAACTCAAAATACAGTGCTGGCCCCAAATATCCATCAGTGACAATTCTTAAATACAGGTAAGGAATGTATTAAATTTACTATCAGTGAGAGCACTACAATCATCATCACTTAGGCCGATTTCACACTGGGGCGCCAAGTGCGCTATTCGGCCGCTAGCGGGGCACTTTTAACCCCTGCTAGTGCCCAAAAAAGGGTTCAAACCGCCAATAGGCAGGGGCGCTTTAGGAGCGGTGAGTTCACCACTCCTACAGCGCCTCAAAGATGCGGTTAGCAAGACCTTTTTTTACCGTCCTGCTAGCGCACCGCTCCAGTGTGAAAGCCCTCAGGCTTTCACATTGGAGTGAAAGAGGCTTTTTCAAGGCGCTTTGCATGTGCTATTTTTAGCTCTATAGCACCTGCAAAGCAGTATGAAAGTAGGCTAAGACTTGTGTTTGTCCAAATTGCCCAAGACTTAGAGAAGGTAGCACATTTCAATGTGTTTATAGCTAGCAGGTGTTCAAAATTGTCAGTACAAAGTGAATCATAATTTTTCTTTTGAAGTGATGTAAATAAATAAAACATATAGGGCCAGAACCCAGGAGCAGGGGTGCAAATGAGATATTGCATACTGTGCATAGCGCGCTCCTATACCCTGCACTCTGTACTTGGTGCCGCTCCTGTACCCTGCACTCTGTACGTAGCACTCTGTCTACAGTTCAGCAGACTTGAACAGCTTGGACTGGAACCAGAACAGGCAGGAACCATTCAGCAGGCTTGGAGCAGACTGGACTGGAACCAGGAACAGACAGGAACTGTTCAGCAGACTGGACTGGAACCAGGAACAGACAGGATGGTCAGACAGGCCGGGACGGTTATTAGGCGGTTGGCAAAGTACAGAGGTAACCCTAATAAGAGTATCAAAACCAACTGGAGGGACCTTAAAAAAAAGACATTCATTATAATTAATAAATGAAGAAAAATTACATAAAAAATATTACATAAAATCAATTGGTTTACTACTACACATGATTTACTACTATATAAATCAATTAGAGACATAATACCATTAAAAAAATTACCCATTTATTTCACACAACTACACCCTATATACCGGTAAGTAAATCAAAAACCCTTGGAGATATGTAAATCCTCTCCTTTCACGCAGGGGTGTCAAACTCAGTTTCATCATGGGCTGCATTAGTATTATGATTGTCCTCAAAAGGGCCGGTTGTATCTGTAAGATTAGATGTCCAGCGCATTCCCTCCCCTTACATTAGATGTCAAGAGCCACCCCACCATCAGAAGTTGAGTCCCCCCACTCTCCCTTACATCACAGTGCACCCCCTTTTCTTATGCTGCTAATGGGAAGACGCTGGATGAATTGCTTAAAAGCAGAAAGTAGGGGTCTGGAGGTGCAAGGGCCACATGAAATGGCCTGGAGGGCCTGATTTGGCCCGCGGGCCTTGTGTTTGACACCTGTGCTTTAAGGGTTCATATAGATGTGTGACAACTTTATAAATCTAATCCATAAAAAGAAACCTGAGCAGTATTTTTTTTATAAATGAAGGCATGAAGTGGAAGAAGAAACAATGTCAACTATTATTAATAAAATAATAATATGCCACCCGATGTTGAGACCCCATGGATTAAAAGTTTGTAGGTCAAAAATCCAGCGGGTTTCATGTCTTGATATTTGTCTCCTCAGATCACTCCCTCGCCCGTGTGGAGTGTGTTTTTCAATTCCGACTACTTCTAGAGAAGAAGGGTCTCCATTGTGTCGGCGGGCAAAATGCTTGGAGATACTGTGTTCGCCAAAACCTTTACGTATGTTGTCCAGATGTTCACCTATACAGACACTCAACAGCCATGTAGTTCTGTCTACATACTGGTAAACACATGTACACCTTAGGAGGTCTGCACAGAACAAAATCTTTGATATTATTTTTTTTGTTTTTATTAGTAGAGCTAGAAGTAAAATACGTGGTTCAAAGTGTTTTTACACACAGGGGACTCTAATTACTATTTAGGTGACTTCTGAAGACAATTGGTTCCACAAGATTTTAGTTGGAGGTATCAGAGTAAAGGGGGCTGAATACAAATGCACACCACGCTTTTATCATTTTCCTTCCATGTCACAATTATGTGCCACTTTGTGTTGGTCTATCACATAAAATCCCCAAAAAATACATTTACATTTTTGGTTGTAACATGGCAAAACGTGGAAAATGTCAAGGGGTATGAATACTTTTTCAAGGCACTGTATTTATAGCCTTTGCTCAGTACTTTGTTGAAGCACCTTTGGCACCAAGTCTTTGCGTATGATGCTACGAGCTTGGCACACCTATTTTTGGGCAGTTTCTCCCATTCCTCTTTGCAGGACCTCTCAATCGCCATCAGGTTGGATGGGGGAGCGTTGGTGCACAGCCATTTTCAGATATCTCCAGAGACGTTCAATTGGGTTCAAGTCTGGGCTGTGGTTGGGCCGCTCAAGGACATTCACAGAGTTGTTGTGTAGCCACTCCTTTGTTATCTTGGCTGTGTGCTTAGGGTCATTGTCCTGTTGGAAGATGAGCTTTCACCTCAGTCTGAGGTGCAGAGTGCTCTCTGTACATTGCTGTATGCATCTTCCCCTCCGGACTAGTCTCTCAGCTCCTGCAGCTGAAAAACATCTCCAGAGCATGATGCTGCCACCACCATGCTTCAATGTAGGGATGCTATTGGCCAGGTGATGAGCTGTGCCTGGTTTCCTTCAGACGCTTGCCAGTCAGGCCAAAGAGTTCAATCTTTGTTTTATCAGACCAGAGAATTTTGTTTCTCATGGTCTGGAGAGTCCTTCAGGGGCCTTTTGGCAAACTCCAGGTGGGCTGTCATGTGCCTTCCGTCTGGCCACTCTACCATACAGCCTTGATTGGTGGAGTGCTGCAGAGATGGTTGTTCTTCTGGAAGGTTCTCCTCTCTCCACAGAGAAATGCTGGAGGTCTGTCAAAGTGACCATTGGGTTCTTGGTCACCTCCCTGACTAAGTCCCTTCTCTGATTGCTCAGTTTGGCTGGGCAGTCCACTCTAGGAAGAGTCCTGGTGGTTCCAAACTTATTACATTTACTAATGATGGAGGACACTATGCTCATTGGGACCTGGTGCAGAGATTTTTCTGTACCCTTCCCCAGATCTGTGCCTTGATACAATCCTGTCTCGGAGGTCTACAGTTAATTCCTTAGACTTCATGGCTTGGTCTTTGCTCTGACATGCACTGTTAACTGTGTGTGCCTTTCCAAATCATGTCCAATCAACTGAATTTACCACAGGTGGGGACTCCAAGTTGTAGAAACATCTCAAGGATGATCAGTGGAAACAGGATGCATCCGAGCTCAATTTTGAGTGTCATGGTTCAAAGACTGTGAATACTTATATACGTGTGATTTTTTTATTTTTTTTAAATTTGCAAAGATTTCAGAAATGTTCTTTTACATTGTCGTTCGGGGTATTGTTTGTAGAATTTTGAGGAAAATAATGAATTTATTCAATTTTGGAATAAGACCTAACAAAATGTGGAAAAAGTGAAGCACTGTAAAAAACTTTCCAGAGGCACTGTATTTTTGTGTTCATTTTTAGCTAATCTGTTAAGTCCTCTTTTAAATTAACAAGTGGAACTTTTTTTTTTACAGCAAAGATTGTATGTACAAAAATAGAAGAACAGATAAAAGTGAACTCTGGGATTATGTTTGGAAGCTATCCTATGACTCTGACCCATTAGCAAAGCAAAATGTTTGCGCGTTCTTAAATTATTTTTTTTATATATGCCGTATTTTCCGGCGTATAAGACAACTTTTTAACCCATAAAAATCTTCTCAAAAGTCGGGGGTCGTCTTATACGCCAGCATACGGCTTGCTAAAGATTCAGGAAAAGGTGCTGAGCCACCGTGCGCTGCATTCCAGCCAGCCGCTCCCTCTCCCTGCTCTCATGTGTTCTCACATTACGTACTACCTCTCAGTCTTGGTGACAGGGAGGGCTGGGCAGGCAGGAAGACCCACCCAATCCAAGCAGTCTGGTGAATACAGTACAGCACCAGTATCTGTACTTACAGTACAGTATACAATTGGCTCCACCAGCAAGAAGAAAGAAATATGATGCCAGTTTCACACTTAAAGTTGTAAACTTTGCGATGGAACATAACTGTGGTGCTACAAGTCAATTTGGAGCAACAGAAAAAATGGTTCGGGACTGGAAAGCAAATGAAAAAGCATTAGAGTATGCCAAGGGGTAAGTGTGCATTAAGAAGAGGCACCCCACGTTGGCCAGAACTCGAAAAACATGTTGCAGACATGGTGAATGAGCATCGCCGAAACGGTTATGTAGTGACACAAAATAAAATGTTTGCACTTCAGTGGGCCAAATCTAACCCAGATCACAGCAACAGATTTAAGGCCACTGTATCCTGGTGTACTAGATTCTTGGAAAGGCATAATCTAGTACCGAGGCAAAAGACGAAAATTGCACAAAAATGACCTGCAAATCTTGATGCCAAAGTAAATAGTTCCCATCGATACGTAATACAACAGCGCAACAAACATGGCTATGCGTTAAGTAGTATCTAAAATATGGATGAAACTCCAATGAATTTTAATATGGTTGGAAATAAAACTGTCCATCCAAAAGGTGAAAAAAACTATTTTAATTAAAACAGGACATGAGAAGTCCAGTTTTACAGTGGTACTAGCATGCACAGCTGATGGCGCCAAACTGAGACCAATGATTATTTATAAAAGAAAAACAATGCTGAAACCCAAGTTCCCTGTTGGTTGTTTTGTACATGTGAATGAAAAAGGCTGGATGGATGAATAAGGGGTAAAGCTATGGCTTGATAATGTATGGAGCAGGCGACCAGGTGGACTTATTAAAAAACGTAGTCTACTGGTGTGGGATATGTTCAAAGCTCATTTAACTCCCAGCACCAAGCAAAGGCTGGCAAGAAAAAAAAACACAGATGCGGCAGTTATTCCTGGTACAGGTGTCGTTGGTACAGCCACTGGATGTGTGCTTAAACAAGCTATTTAAAGATCGCATTCGAGAACAGTGGAATGAGTGGATGGTTAGCGGCAAAAAGTAATTCATAAAAGGAGAAAACATGCGTGCTCCGCAGTTGGATGTTTTGTGCAAGTTTGTCATAAAAGCCTGGAATGATAGTGATGCAGAAACAGTAATCAAGTCTTTCAAGAAGTGTGGCATATCAAATTCATTAGATGGTATGGAGGACGACTACTTGTGGCAAGATGAAGAGGAAGCCGAGACCACACCATCTGATACGGAATTGGATCCATACGATGACTGCCTTACAAATGTATCACAAGATGTCATTGATGACGAACAGGAGTATTTTGAAGGCTTTTTAAAGGGAAACTGTCACGCCAGCAAAACCTGTAAAAATAGCTTGGAGTTATGATGGGCATTGCTGACTCGCCAAGGCACTTGCTCGCTCGCTCGCTCTCTCTCTCTATTGTTCATCTTCCTCCTATCATCATCCACTTGCACTGTTTTATGTTTACATGTTTTATGACAAATAACCTTATGTTTAAGTGACAGTTTTCCTGCTATCCCGCATGTCATAACATTTGAATTAAAATTACCATATTGAAATCAAATCTGATGTTTTTTAATCTTTATTTGGTGTGCGTTGGAAGAGGGGTAGTTTTATACGGCGAATATAACCCAAACCCTATATTTTAACAGGAAGAGTAGGGGGTTGTCTTATACGCCCAGTCTTATACACCGGAAAATAGGGTAATGCATAGCTGTATATAAACTCACTGTTTTAAAACTGGTTAAAAAGGTTGCATGTGTGTGTAGCCACAGGAATCATGACAGACTAGGAGACTCAAAGTGTAAGGTCATAGGAATTGTGACAGACCAGAAGTCTCTTGGCCGGTCAAACTATGTACTTACCAGTGAGATATTTACACTGGAACTCTGAGACTCCTGGATTCACCCACTACAGTGAGCTGCAATGTATTTAAGAGTATGGGCCACCAATCGCTCAGTTCTGCTCTGAGCAAAGAGCCATGACTGTCAGTCTCCGGCTCTCTGCTCTGCTTTTCCAGAGTTCACTGGAGTGCTGGACTATGAAGGCAGTGGGAGGGGCTGGCACAGACTCTCAGTGGATCGCAGAAAGGCTGAGCCAGGTGCCAGTCCACACTTCTGGGTGGATCCCGACCATATGGTCGGGATCTTTCCTGAGTCTGAACTGTCTGAAAATGGTCACGGGAATGTAGAATGAACTCCTGTGACCTACGGGAGAAGCATCGCCAAAATAGCTTTGGCTATACTGATCCTTTAATGAACTACTCCCTTTTTCAGTTACTACAGTGTGAAATGTATAAGAGCGATGGCTGGGGAAATAGCAGGCATAGCAGCCACCATTTTTATAAACTGGATATTAGGGAATTAGAGGGCTTTAACTGTATCTAAGGAAGCCCTGTTTTCTCACTGCCTGGATGACTTTATATACAAACAAGAAGTTCTTCAAAGTTATGGAATCACCTTCATACACATCTAAAAAAAATAGTCTACCTGAGGTTCAGCTTTAAAAACACATACAATTGATCCCAAACATTATAGTTTCCCATTAATTACTCTTATTGAAGCGCTGTACAACCTGTGAATTATTACATAAATCACGAAATCTATGAATAAAACTCCCCCTACAATACTTTCATATATTGGTAAATAATACAACAGTGAATTTGTAACCAGTCCATAAATGTGTAATATTCATGTGTTAAAAAACTTCAATGTTAACCACTTCAGCCCCGGACCATATTGCTGGTCAATGACCGGGCCACTTTTTGCGATTCGGCACTGCGTCGATTTAACTGGCAATTGCGCAGTCGTGCGACATGGCTCCCAAACAAAATTGGCCTTTTTTCCCCCCACAAATAGAGCTTTCTTTTGGTGGTATTTGATCGACAATTTTGAAAAAAAACTTTTTTACCTTTTGCTGGAATAAATATCCCCAAAAATATATAATAAAAACTAAAATTTTTTTTTCTCAGTTTAGGCCGATACGTATTCTTCTACATATTTTTCGTAAAAAAAATCGCAATAAGTGTTTATTGATTGGTTTGTGCAAAAGTTATAGCGTCTACAGAATAGAGCATAGTTTTATGGCATTTTTATTAATATATTTTTTTTTACTAGTAATGGCAGCGATCAGCGATTTTTATCAGTACTGCGACCTTATGGCGGACACTTCGGACACTTTTGACACATTTTTGGGACCATTGGCATTTTTATAGCGATCAGTGCTATAAAAATGCATTGATTACTATAAAAATGCCACTGGCAGGGAAGGGGTTAACACTAGGGGGCGAGGAAGGGGTTAATTATGTTCCCTGTGTGTGTTCTAACTGAAGGGGGGGTGGGACTGACTTGGGGAAATGACTGATCGATGTTCATACATTGTATGAAGAGACGATCCGTCATTTCTCCCCCTGACAGGACCGGGAGCTGTTCCGGTTCTCGCTCTGTAACAAGCAATCGTGGGTGCCCGGCGGTGATCACGCCCGCCGGGTACGCGCGTTGGGACCAGGGGCGAGCGGGGGGCACGCGCGTCTCCAGCGGCACGCACGCGCCCCTATTGGCTGATTCGCGAGATGACGTAATATTACGCGATCTTGCGCAGCCGACCTGCCGCCGTATAACTGCGGCAGCTGGTCGGCAATCGGTTAATATTGAGCCAGTTCATATATCAATGTGTATAAACATTCACCACTGTGCTCATCCGTCCTCGCTGGGATCTGTTATGTGTACACAACATCACCAGCCAAATTTCCTGCTTACCTCACAGATGAGTTAAAAACCCGTATAATGGTCTCTCCTTTGCTCTTCCACAATCTCTCTCTTCCACGTCAAATGAGCTGATCCTCCTACACTTTCCCAGCGGAATTCCCACGCTGATGATGTCAAATGGATTACAATCAGGGAATCTCACTCCTCACCTGCAGCTCAGCTCTGCTCCTCCTGTAAACGGGTACAGACTCCATAGTGATCTCTGCTGACTAATTAACATTGAACAACTATTTTTTATTAAAACAGCCCCAGAATAGGGCACACTTACAAGAGGAATACTTTAAAATAGCAAGTGTTTGTTGCTCACCACTGGCATACACTTTCAGTGGCTGCGAGACGTCATGGGCTTGGCTCCGCCCCTCACTGTTGTATTATTCACCAATATATGAAAGTATTGTAGTTTTTTTAATATATAGATTTAGTGATTTATGCAATAATTCACAGGTTGTACAACGTTTCACTATAAGGCCAGGTTCACGCTGGTACGACACAATGAGCGAGCACCCCCTCTTCTGAACTGTACCAGGCCACATGCTCTAAAAATTGAGAGGTGGGTGCTTTGGGGCAGGCAGGGCCCCCCATCCCAAAGCACCTTGTCCTCATGTTGAGAAGGACAAGGACCTCTTACCGACAACCCTGGCCATTGGTTGTCGGGGTCTGTGGGCGGGTGGCTTCTCGAAATCTGGGAGCAAAGTGGCCCCCAGATCCCGGCACCCCTACCCTATGTGAATGAGTATGGGGTTCTATTTACCCCTCTACCCATTTACCTAAGAAAAAAGTGTCAAACATAAAACGCATACAAAGGTTTTTAAAGTAATTTATTAAGCAGCTCTGGCGTCTCTTCTGACTTTCTTCTGAAGGGCCTGGTATGCTCTTGAAGGGGGAACCCATGCATGTTTTTTTTTTTATTATAAATTTGGCGTGGAGTTCCCCTTTAAGATTATCAGAACTTAAGTCGCATGCCAAAGTTGGATTAGTCAAGGCGGTGATCCGACTTCAGTAATATGTAATGGGCTGAAGTAGGATCAAAGTCGGGCAAAGGAGTGCAGGGACCACTGTTGAACCAGTTAAGACGGCTCCTGTAGGGAAACATTGATTTTCGCACTTTATGCCACAATGTCAGAGCGTTTGTCGTACCAGTTATGAGGAAAGGTTGCGAGCACTGAACTTATTCTCTCTGGAGAAGAGACACCTGAGAGGGAATATGATTTTAATTTAAAAATACCATACTGGTGACCCCACAATAGGGACAAAACTTTTTCGCGGAAGGGAGTTTAACCACTTCCATACCAGGCACTTATACACCTTCCTGCCCAAGCCAATTTTCAGCTTTCAGCACTGTCGCACTTTGAATGGCAATTTGCGCGGTCATGCTACACTGTACCCAAACAAAATTGGTGTCCTTTTTTCCCCACAAATAGAGCTTTCTTTTGGTGGTATTTGATCACCTCTGCGATTTTTTTTTTTTTTTTTTTTTGTGCAACAACTAAAGAAAGACTGAAAATTTTGAAAAAAAATTACATTTTTATTTTTTTCTGTTCATTTTTTTTGTAAATAAGTTTTTCTCTTTCAATTACGGGCACTGATATGGCGGCACTGATGGGCACCGATGAGATGGCACTGATGGACATCGATGAGGTAGTACTGATGGGCACAGATGAGGTGGCACTGATTGGCGGCGCTGGTATGCGGCACTGATGGGCACACATAGGCGGCACTGATGGGCACACATAGGCGGCACTGATGGGCGCACACAGGTGGCACTGATGGGCACTCATGGGCGGCACTTATGGGTGTCATAGGTGGGCACTGTGGGGTGGCACTGATGGACACTGTGGGGTGGCACTGATGGACACTGTGGGGTGGCACTGATGGACACTGTGGGGCAGCACTGATTTTCCCAGGTTCCCAGTCAGTGCCCATTTGTGGGCACTGATTGGCATCTTTTTTTTTTTTTTATGCTTTTTTTTTTAGACTTTTTTTTTTTTCCCAGGCTTTTTTTTTTTTATTTGCCCTTCCCTGGTGGTCCAGGGTGGGCTTCCCTGGTGGTCCAGTGTGGTGATCCGAGGGGGGGCTGCGCTGATAAACAATCAGCGCGAACCCCCCCTGTCAGGAGAGCCGCCGATCGGCTCTCCTATACTCGCGTCTGTCAGACGCGAGTGAGGAAGAGCCATCAACGGCTCTTCCTGTTTACATCGTGATCAGCCGTGATTGGACACGGCTGATCACGTGGTAAAGAGTCTCCGCCGGAGGCTCTTTACCGAGATCGGTGATGCAGGGTGTCAGACTGACACCCCGCATCACCGATCGCCACGGGCGCGCACGGCATGAAATCCTGCAGGACTGCATTGATAGTTTCAATAAACTATTAGATAAGCACCTGAACGACCACAACATAAAGGGATATACAAGGTAAATACTGACATAAAATCACACACATAGGTTGGACTTGATGGACCTTTTCAACCTTGCCTACTATGTAACACGGTCTAAGAGTAATTTGTTCTTTTTTTTTATTGTGGTCAATCACTGAGTGTTATAGCAGCTGTGTGGATTTTTATGTTTATGCACATTGCATTTTAGGAAGTTATTTAGACACTGATTGGCACTATTCACTTTAAGTTTCCCATTAATGTTTATATACTTTTTTTTTTTTTTTCCAGGCTTTGAAATCATTGCGTAATTCAGATTTAAAGCCATATATTATATTTATTGCTCCACCTTCCCAGGAGAGATTGCGTGCATTACTTGCTAAGGAAGGCAGAAATCCAAAGGTAAGTTTTAACGAAGACTTTTCAAAAATAAGTTATATTTAATAGAATTTATTTGCTCTCAGTAAAAAAAAATCGGTGGGTTTCTGATGCAGATTTTGTATCCGGTTTGTTCCAAAATGGAAATAATAATTGAGCACTTTTAGATGACTTGCAGTATGAGGTGTGTGAGCACAAGATGAAAGTTTTCTTTCCAGGTTCCAAGTTAGGCCTGGTTGACACTGCCACAACTTCAAAGCCAACATCCCAGCAAGACTGCGGCATAAAGTCAATGCAAGTCGTGCCGAAATCTGACCAAAAGTAATGCAGGAACCTTTTTATGAGTCGGAGCGCATGTTGCACCAATGTAAACCGGGATGTATTTGGATGTTGTGCATAATGCAAATCAATAACAACGCATTATGTAAAAGCAACAGTTCAGGTTGGTGCATGCAATGCATGTCAAATTAAGTATGACCAGCATTTTTAAATTTTAAGGTCTCATACACACGATCGTTTTATCCGCCGGGAAAACCGAGAACCTGCTCAGTTGCTTTTCCCGTGTACACACGGACGGTTTTCACAGGAAAACTGCCATGACAGCTTTGGTCGGGAAAACCGGACGTGTGTATGCTCTAGGAAAACTGCAGAGCAAAAAAACGCAGAGAATTCATGGCGAAAAAAATAACATTTTTTTTGCTCGCAGTTTTCCTGACGTGAAAACTGCTATGGAGCATACACACGGCCGGTTTTCCCGACCAAAAGCAAACATGGCCGTTTTACCCGCATAATAGCCACTTAAGCCCTGGACCAAAATGCTGCCTAAAGACCCAAGGGGTTTTTACAGTTCGGGACTGCGTCGCTTTAACAGACAATTGCGCGGTCGTGCGACGTGGCTCCCAAACAAAATTGGCGTCTTTTTTTCCCCACAAATAGAACTTTCTTTTGGTGGTATTTGATCACCTCTGCGTTTTTTATTTTTTGCGCTATAAACAAAAATAGAGCGACAATTTTGAAAAAAATGCAATATTTTTTACTTTTTGCTGTAATAAATATCCCCCAAAAACATATATAAAAATTTTTTTTTTCCTCAGTTTAGGCCGATACGTATTCTTCTACCTATTTTTGTTAAAAAAAAATCGCAATAATCGTTTATCGGTTGGAATGCGCAAAATTTATAGCGTTTACAAAATAGGGGATAGTTTTTTTGCATTTTTTTTTTTTTTACTACTAATGGCGGCGATCAGCGATTTTTTTCGTGACTGTGACATTATGGCGGACACTTCGGACAATTTTGACACATTTTTGGGACAATTGTCATTTTCACAGCAAAAAATGCATTTAAATTGCATTGTTTATTGTGAAAATGACAGTTGCAGTTTGGGAGTTAAACACAGGGGGCGCTGTAGGAGTTAGGGATCACTGTGTATGTGTTTACTAGTGTAGGGGTGTGTGGCTGTAGGAATGACGTCATTGATCGTGTCTCCCCTATAAAGGGGATGACGCGATCAATGCGCCGACACAGTGAAGCACGGGGAAGCCGTGTTTACACACGGCTCTCCCCGTTCTTCAGCTCCGGGGAGCGATCGCGACGGAGCGGCTATAAACAAATAGCCGCGCCGTCGTCCCGGATCGCTCCCCGAGCGGACCCGACCTCCGCATGTACCGGGGGGGGGTCCCGATCGGACCCCCCACCCACGTCTAGCAGAGGACGTACAGGTACGTGATTGTGCCTGTCCGTGCCATTCTGCCGACGTAAATGTACATGAGGAGGTCGGGAAGTGGATAGAAAGAGTTGGTAAGTAATTTGTTTTCTTTGAGTTTAACGGAAAATAAAAACGTATGTGATCTGCCATAGCTGACCTGTATTGAGGTTGCATGTTCCTGTAATGCCATTTTTATGCTTTTTTTTTTTTTTTTTTACTGGACACTGGAATAAGCATATGGGTTTTTTTGCTGAGCAGATAAAACGGACATAGGAATGAAAGCCCTAGAGCTGGCATCAGTCACAGACTTCTAAGCACACATGGCTTTTTTTAAAGGCTTTGTTTCCTTTTAGAACATTTAAATAGGTAATTCACTTTGTACAGGTCGAAGTAAAAAAATAAAAGCAAAATAAAATTAGGAAAAAAGAATACTACATATTGGCCTAAACTGATGAACATTTTTTTTATGTATTATAGCAGAAAGTAAAATGTTTTATTTATTTTTTCAAAATTGTCAGTTTTTGTTTTTGTTTATAGTGCAAAAAATAACTGCAGAGGTGATCAAATACCACCAAAAGAAAGCACTATTTGTTGAAAAAACGGTTATCAATTTTGTTTGGGTACAATGTTGCCATTAAGGGGGTCAATCCTTCCAGGCCTGAAGTGGTTAATTAGAGCCGCCAATGCTGGAGAACCCCCGGACGTGGATGTTCTGGCGTCCTAACTCATCAAGCAGTTGTCTGCGGTGGTGGCATCAGTGCGGGTCCCCTGGTGGATGCGGTGGAAACACTGGTAGGCATTGTGAAATCAGTATAGTTTGTTTACGCCTTTCCTCCTCTCTATTCTGCTTCCTCTCCTGCTGCACGGGATCGTAGGCTGTAGGTTAAAGGGTTTTTGGTCCTCATGGTATCTCTAGGTTGGTCTGTGGTACTCCGTATTGGTGCAGCTGGTCGGATGCCCCCTGGCTGTTGTCTCTCCAGGAGGATGGCCTGTCCCAGAGTCTGGTTTGCCTGTTGCTGGTTTTGATTCCATGGCTCATGACAGCCTCACAATTTGGAACAGGAGGTTGTGGAGGCTCGAAAGTCTGCCTCTAGAAGGCTATGACATCGCTCCTGGATTACTTAATTTGGCTGCTGTGAGGCTCCGGTGTCCACCCATGTGCCTGCTTGGTGGGGTTGGCCTTTCCTTTGACATGGCATTGACCAAAAGATTGCCTTGAGTACCATTGCTGGTCCAGTTTTTTTTATTGTACATTACAGGGAACAAAGAGCAGCATAGCCATTACTATGTGGGTTATAGAGTCTACCTTCAGGTGATGGACACTGGCACTCCCAGACAGGAAGTCCCCTCCCTATATAACCCCCTCCCATAACGGGAGTACCTCCAGTTTTTTCGCCAGTGTCTTAGGTGTTGGTCACGTCTGTATAGCTATGCCTTTACGTCCTTGGGACCTGGGCAAGCTAACCGGATCCGTCTAAAGTGCTTCAATGCCAAAGTGGACGGTACCCGAGCCCCGATACGAGGATGGAGTTTTGCCTATAACGCCTCTCCTTTTGGAGGGCTGGACCCTGAGTTCCAGGACTTTGTGCCTTCTCAGGACCAAATGTTTCTTCCTGCTGCCAGGGTGCTGTATAGGTCCAGGGGAGTGGTGTTCCCATTCAGGACCCCGGTCCCTGAAGGTCTATGACTATACCCACGGTGAAGGGGGAAGATTGGGCCTCTTGCTCAGCAATACCCTGCGGCGTGGACAGGTAAGTGGGGGACCTGCGGGACTTGGTTCGATGGAAGGTTTTCTCCATGGGGGATTATGGGTTTTCGCCTATAGTATGCTCTGCATCGGCAACTTTTAACCACTATGTCTGTTAGACAGGATGGCCCATTTACCCATACACCTCCCCCTGGCTGGCTTTCTAGTATGCTGCTGCGACCGCAAGGGTTCAGATGTGAGTCCTGCTGTAACCCCTATTCCTAGTGGGAAAGTTAGGGAGGACAACTCCATCCAGCCCAGGCAAAAAGCCCTGGGGGCTATGCCTGTCAGTACCTGTGCCGGGGTCCGCTTCCAGCTAGCTCCCCTTCCCCTTCTTCTCTCCAGCGGCGTCCCCATCCTCCTCCTGCGAGCAGCATGTCACGCGCACGTGGGGTCAGATAAAAAAACTTACGGCCGTGTGCGGAGGGGGCAGGCAGCGTCCGGGCGTTCCCCTCCCCGCCTGACGTCAGGGGGAAGGCACGCAGATAAAGCCTGAAGCTACGAGCGGACGGCTGGAGGGACACAGAGCGGCAGTCGCCTGGCTGCCACAGAGCGTTTATCATCCCAGATAGGCTCCAGCTGATTACGGCGACACCCGGTGGCGGTTTAGAGAACAGTTTGGGTCTGGAGCTTCTGCTCAATACTGACCATTTTCTTTCACTTATCAGCCAGAGTTCTCTTGCAGCAGCCTGAGCTTTCAACCACAGGCTGACTTATTATATTGGGTTAGCCTTTATTTATGCTCAGTACTAGTCCAGCAGTAAGGGAGGCAGTACTCAACTCAGCGTTGGAGGTGATTCTCAGTATTTGCCTACCCTTATTTTGGCTCAGGGAAGCTTAGGATACCCTAGCACAGGGCTCAAAATTTCAAGTCCTGAGCTACTAGCCAGGCCTCAAGAGTTACTCGCCACCAGTTGCCCCACCTAATTCATACACTGCCCTGCGCCTAATTGCACCAGTAAACACGCCCTCGTAGATTATCTCATGGAATGCCAATGTTTTATGCAGAATCAAGTTACAAAATTAAATATTACCAACAACAACTTTAATCAAATGAGACAGGGCACTGGGGGCAGACCAGAGGGACAGGGCACTGGGGGCAGACCAGAGGGACAGGGCACTAGAACTGGGTCTCTTCCCCATTCTCTTGCTGTCTCCTCTGCAACTCCCATCCATCCTCTCTCTCTCTCCCATTCATCTCATCATGAGGAGCCTGTGTGTGCGGCTCCACACTTGCATGTCCCCACTTCCCCCTTTTATTCAGGCTGGCAGAGAGGAGAGGAGCTGCAGCACAGCGGGAGGGAGTACAATCCAGCGCTGAGATCCACACAACTGCACAGCCATTGACACCATAGCACAGCGCACACTGACAGCGCACAGCACACATTGAGACCAGTCTGTTCACAGTGCTCAGGCTAAACTGTTGGACACTTACATAGAGCACAAGGAGGGAGATTGGTCATGCAGCCCTGTCATCACTCGCCCCCAGCTTAAATCCACTCGCCAAATGCTAGTAGGCGAGTGGAAATTTTGAGGGCTGCCCTAGCCTTTATTTTTTAGGACTTCTTGCTGTAACAGTCAGTTTTTCTCAGCGGAGTACCTCAAGGTTGTACTATGGCTCCCAAGGGCTCGGGAACTGCTAAAAATACAAAAAAAATTAAAAAAACAAAAGGGTTCCCCATCGGGCTCTAAAGAATCTTGGTCCGGCTTCGGCGGTCCTATCCTCCCTAGAAAGACCAGAGGTCGTCGCCCTGGGCGAGCCATCAGGGTTGCTAGTTACCGCTGCTGGGCCTACCCAACCAGCTCCTGTCTATGTCACGGAGGAGATGCTGGCTTCCACCCTGGGGGGGATTGGAAAGAAGGTTGACAACTTTGATTGCAGCCTCATTGCCAGGAAGGAAATGGGCTAGGTCCCTTTCTCCTAGGTTTGTATCTTCAGATGCGGAAATCCTTTCCCCAGAGGAGTTGGAATTTCCAGAGGACCAAGCAGACAAACACCTAGATGGTTCCGATTCCGGGGGAATCTACTATAGAGGAACCTTTTTCAGCCTCCCAGGCGGAGAGTTTGTGGATCCAGTCCCTAACGGATATGGTCCGGTCTGCGTTTAAATTGCCTCTTCAAGAACCGCAGGTCTCTGCGGTGTCCTCCTTAGGCTCCTTGAAGGCACCACAGAACAACTCTGTATTTCCAGTTCACCCTCTTTTGGAAGACCTGATATTTCAGGATTGGGTGCGACCAGACAGAATCTTTATTCCTCCCAAGAGGTTCTCGATTCCATACCCAATGGAGGAAAAATGTTCTAAGAGATGGGCGGTCCCTACGGTGGACGCAGCCATCTCCTGTATCAAGACCTTAACTTGCCCAGTTGAAAACATTCAGATGTTCAAAGATCCGGTCGATAAATGGCTAGAGACTCTGCTGAAGGCCTCCTTTGCCACAGCAGGGGCGGTGGTTCAGCCGGCTGTGGCTGCTATTGGTATTTGCCAGGCGTTAAAGGACCAGGCAAAGCAAGTTTTAAAGGACGTTCCGGCTCAACAAGCACGAGAACTAGCCGATCTCCCAAGAGCCCTGTGTTTCGTGGTGGACACCATCAAAGACTCCATCCAGCAGGCTTCCCGGTTGTCACTATTTTTAGTACACATGCGGAGACTCTTGAGGTTAAAGAACTGGTCGGCCGAAACTCCATGCAAGAAGCTCTTAGCAGGCTTTCCCTTTCATGGAGATAGGTTGTTTGGAGAGGACCTAGATAAATTAATACAGAAAATATCTAGTGGAAAGAGCACTCTTGCCTGTTAAGAGGAGGTTTCGAGGTCCCACTTTTAAACGTCAAGCCTCACCGGCCCCAGGACCCTCAGCCTCCAGGCAGTATCGACGGCCTTCCGGGCAATCAGGCATGGGCAATAAGTCGCAGGTGCAGACTTCGGGTAACAAAAGACCCTGGTCCCGCAAACCGGCAAAAGCAGCCCCCAAGTCGACAAGTGGGTCCTCTTCTCGGTGGCCCTAGGCTACAGACTGGAATTTCGTGAGTTCCCCCCTCCTCATTTTCCGAGGTCAAACCTGCAAGGCGATCCAGAAAAGAGGGTATCTTCTGACAGCCTTGGATCGCCTCTTATCCCAGGGGGTGATTGTGGAGGTACCAGCCCAGGAATGCGGACTGGGGTTCTATTCCAACCTCTTCATCATACCAAAGCCAAATGGCGATGTCAGGCCGATATGGGACCTAAAGGGTTTAAACCACTACCTAAAGATCCGGTCCTTCCGGATGGAATCCATCCGTTCGGTGGCCGCCGCCTTGCAGGAAGAGGATTTTCTAGCGTCAATACATATAAAGGATGCATACCTCCATGTGCCGATATTCCCGGGCCATCACAGGTTTCTTCGGTTTGCAGTGGGTCAGCACCACTACCAATTTGTGGCCCTCCCGTTCGGGCTAGCCACGGCCCCCCGAGTATTTACAAAGATCCTAGCTCCCGTGTTGGCCAATCTAAGGACCCAGGGAATTTCAATTATGGCATATCTGGACGATCTCTTGGTCATAGATCGCTCGGCTTCCAGCCTAAATCAAGCAGTGGGCCTTACGGTTCAATACCTCGAATCTCTGGGCTGGGTCCTAAACCAGGACAAGTCAGCCTTGCAGCCGACAAGGCGGCTGGAATATCTCGGCATGCTCCTAGGCACACATAGCCAGAGGATTTTTTTGCCCCAAGCAAAGGCCATATCCATAAGGGAGATGATCCGGGCAGTCCTGAGCAAAGAGAAGCCAACTATTCGCCTATGCAGTGCCATACGCTCAGTTCCACTCTCGGAGGTTACAGGAGGCCATCCTGTCGGCCTGGAACAGAAGGGCCCAGGCATTAGATCTCCCCTTGACCCTGTCGTCGCTTGTTTGTCAGAGTCTGTGCTGGTGGTTGAAGCCTCAGTACCTGCTAAAAGGAAGATCCTTCAGCCCTGTCTCCTGGAGGGTAGTAACCACGGATGCCAGCCTGATGGGCTGGGGTGCGATCCTGGAAGGACAGACCCAGCAGGGGAGGTGGTCAAGATCAGAAAGAATCTTGCCCATCAATTTGTTGGAAATCGGAGCTGCACGTTTAGCCCTGGAGGCCTGGACGTCCGAATTGCAGGGGTCGCCAGTAAGAGTGCAGTCCGACAATGCCACGCCAGTGGCATATATAAACCACCAGGGAGGCACCAAGAGTCGAGCTGCCCAGAGAGAGGTAAACCAGATATTTTCTTGGGCAGAGTCTCATGTCCCTTGCATCTCGGTGGTGTTTATCCCTGGGGTGGACAATTGGCAAGCAGACTTCCTGAGTCGCCAGCAGTTGTTGGTCTCTCCATCCCGATTTCTTCCAGAAGATTTGCCGGAGGTGGAGGTCTCCGGATGTGGACATTATGGCATCAAGGTTCAACAAAAAATTGAACACGTTCGTGTCCCGACAAGGGACCCGTTGGCCTCCGGAACCGATGCGTTGGTGTGTCCATGACATCAGTTTGCTCTACTGTATGCCTTCCCCCCATTACAGATGCTACCCCGCCTCCTGCGCAGAATCCGGGTAGAACACAAGCCGGTAATTCTGGTGGCTCCTGCCTGGCCCCGAAGGTCTTGGTACTCTCTAATTGTGAGAATGTCGGTAGGGGAGCCCTGTACTCTGCCGCTCCGCCCAGACCTGCTCTCGCAAGGCCTGATCCTCCACCCTGCCTTACGGCCACTAAATTTGACGGCCTGGCGGCTGAATCCCTGATTCTCAGGGGTAGAGGCTTGTCTAGCTCAGTAGTCTCCACTCTGATTAAGGCCAGAAAGCCAGTTTCCAGGATAATCTATCACAGAGTGTGGAGGGCCTACATAGTCTGGTGTGAGTCGAGGGGGTGGCATCCCCGCAAATATGCTATTGCCAGGATTCTAGAATTCCTACAGCTCGGGGTAGACAAAAACCTAGCCGTGAGCACCATCAAGGGGCAGGTTTCAGCTTTATCAGTCTTGTTTCAAAGACCATTGGCTACCCACTCTCTAGTTAAAACCTTCTTACAAGGATTTTTACGGATCAATCCTCCGGTCAGGGCCCCCCTTTGCCCCTGGAACCTGAACCTTGTCCTGTCGGCTCTACAGAGGCAACCTTTGGCCGAAATCCCGTTGCTTTTACTGACTAGAAAGTTAGTATTTTTGGTGGCTGTGGCTTCTGCTAGAAGGGTATCAGAGTTGGCAGCCCTGTCATGTAGGGAGCCATACCTCGTATTGCATAAGGACAGGGTCGCTTTACGCCCGCATCCGTCCTTTCTCCCGAAGGTAATATCAAGTTTTCACTTGAACCAAGATTTGATTCTGCCTTCCTTTTTTTCCAGATCCCACTTTGGGAAAAGAGAGGTTGCTGCATTCCTTGGATGTGGTCCGGGCCATGAAGGTCTAGCTTAAAGCCACGGCAAATATTCGGAAAACCTTTGTTTTGTTCATTTTACCGGATGGACCCAAAAAGGGTCAGGCAGCAACGAAATCCACTATTGCTAGATGGATCAGTTAATGACCCAGGCCTACGGCTTAAAGGGGATACCCCCTCCTTTTTTCGGTGAAGGCCCATTCTACTAGAGCCATGGGCGCCTCTTGGGTGGCGCATCACCAGATCTCCATGGCTCAGGTTTGCAGGGCGGCGACTTGGTCGTCAGTCCACACGTTTACAAAATTTTACCAGCTGGACGTTAGGAGGAACGCCGACGCAGTCTCTGGGCGGCCGATACTGCAGGCTGCAGTATAAGATCCTCACGTCCGGGGGGGGCACCCTTTATTATTGTTTGGCTGGAATGTATCCCTCCCCTCATTAGGCATTGCTTTGGGACATTCCACATAGTAATGGCTATGCTGCTCTGTGTCCCGTGATGTACGATAAAGAAAAGGGTATTTTTATAAACCGCTTACCTGTAAAATCCTTTTCTTGGAGTACATCACTAGACACAGAGCTCCCACCCCTCTTATGGGGATTTTTTTGTGATGCATACTTCCTGTTACCACTGGAAAATGAAATTTTAGTGTTCCAGCAGCCTTTGGAGAATGTTTTGGATCATTCCCCTGCTTGCTCTTTCTCCAAATGTTGCCTTTGTTGACATTACTGCTGTGTGGTGGGCCTTTGAACTGGTGGCCTCATTCTGTAAACTTCCCCATTTTTGGTTTTACCAAGGTTAGAGGTAGTTTTTCATCTGTGCCCCTCCTCCCTATCATAGGTGGTGTTGGATTTTCACCTTCCTTAGGACATTGTCGTCCTGTCTTGTGTCCACAGCTGTTGCATCCTTAGTAGGTTGTGTTGCACTGATTGGATGTTTTCCAGGTGATTTGTGTGTGCCCTTCTGCGGCCTCCTGCCAGAGCTCAGTATTCTATTTTATGTTCACGGACAACCCAGGGGAAGGCCTGGCAGCTTCCTCTGCCATATTTTCCTGTTGTATCTGGCAGATGCTTGTTCTGGCATACATTATTAAGGGGCAGGCTCCTCCCTTCCCCATTCGGGCACGCTCCACTAGGACAATTGGTGCCTTCTGTGCTTTTTGGCATCTGTGTCTGAGCAGCTACTTGGTCTTCTGTGCACACTTTTACAAATTTTACGATATTGATGTGTTGCATTTTAGGATGTTTTGCTTGGCCGCAAAGGTTTTGCGAGCTGCTCTTTAGGGTTTCCTGTTTGCCCCTTCAAGGGTTGTTTGGGTGGTGGCATGTTTGCCTGTTCATCCCGTTGGTTTTTGGTTTGCCCACCCCTCATTGGGACATTGCTTTGAAACATTCCTATGGTCAAGATTCAGAAGAGCTGTGTCTGTCAATGAACGTAAAAGAAAATAGATTTTTTTTTTGTTACTCGCAGTTAAATCCCTTTTTTCTGAGTTCATTGACTGACACAGCACCCACCCTCTGTTGTAGTTTTCCCTCTGACACTGCTTTGTTAAGAACTGGATTGTCTATAGCAAAGAGGGGGTTTTATACCAGTTAGGACTGCCCATAGGTGGTGCTGTGTTTCTTTTCTGCTTTGTGTCCTATTCCTTTAGGTGGCAATATAACCCTATAGTCAGGATTCAGAAGGGCTGTGTCGGTCAACCCAGAGAAAGGGATTTTACAGTGAGTAACAAAAAATCCAGTTTTTTTAGTCTGAATATGCACACAATATACAAATTTTTTACCAAAAGTGTGGAGATTAGATGGGGGTTTATCTCCAGTTTTGTTATGTTGGCTTTTTTTTTATTATTTAGATTTTTTTGGGGGAAGTCACTATATTCTAAATCTAAACCGGTTTAGCCTCTTTGTGACAAATCTCACGAATATCTCTAAGTTGTATAATTACTCCATTTTTATTCAGTTTAACTAGTCCTTTTTTTTGTCGCACAGTCACTTTCCTAATTTTGTAGTGATGTGCCCTTTAACTTTCAGATTTTTGGACAACTTTTTGTGTTATTTTTTTCTCAATATGGTTTTAGCTTAAACTTTTTTATTGTTGTATCTTGGAACATTCGTGGTCTTTGAGAGCCTCTGGTCTTTTACAAAAGGTTGTCAGTTTCAATGGTGCAAAGCATGTAAAGAGAATATAAACAAGTACAGTAGGTACATAAAAAAACCTGTAAGAAGACAACCTCTTATAGATAGTGACTAGTTTTATCAGTGGAGCAAAATATAACAGAAAAATTGCATCTCTTCTCAGGGGAGATTCACAATCTCTTAGAGTAGGGGTGCCCAACCTTTTTAGGAGCCAGGGACAATTTACCGACTTAGTAACCGGTCGGGGGCCCCAATGAGCATAAAGGGTGGATGGCAGGTCTGTGTCCACTATGCTTGTGTAGAGCAGACAGACGCAGCCCGCTCTACCCCAAGGGCCCTCCGAACTGTCCAGACAGAAGGGGACAGATCTCATGTCATATAAAAGGAAACAATCGGAGAGAGATATTGTGTAAGTCAGCTGTAGGGAGAGGTAAAGGGGGAAAGCAGGGGTGGGGGGAGACCCAGAGGGTCACGGTAGTATGTTTTACAATTGCTAAGCAACAAATTGTCAAACTTGAGGGGATGAAGTATAATGTCCAGGGTTGCCAGACTTTTAGAAATGTATTATGAGTATCTGTCAATAGCATAAGGCTCTTTTTCATGCCTTGGCAAGAGAGACCCCCATGATAATGTCTTCAAGAGACTCCTTTTATGAAAGGGTCTTTACATTAGATACTCGCAATGCTTTTCATACTTCACGCTCAAGGGGTGTGTGTATTTTACCACTTCCCGCCCACTTGATGTATGACGTCATGGACTTGAAGTGTCGATATCTGAATGATGCCAGCAGCTACAGGCATCATCTAGATCTTTTCAGCCAGTGATTCACTCTAGTGTAAAAGCCATCCAAGTGGCTGATTAGGTCAGCCCATCTGCACCACTCCAGAGTCTCCCATGCGATCAGGGAGCCTAAGATCCGATCTGGTGGCGGCTTACCACAGAGCTGGTTGAGGACTGGATGATCCCCAGATATCTCTATGATCCTGGAGGGCCGGAAGCCACATCATGATGTACTGGCTCTGACAAACAATGTAATTATTTATTTTTTTCTAGAAAGCAGAAATCAATGTTTTTTTCATTCATATCTATAGACCCCAGATGTCTCCATAAAGAGGACCTGTCATGTCTTATTTCTGTCACAAGGATTGTTAAAAAAATTTGAGATAGGAATAAATGTGATCAAAAAATGAAAGTGACAGTGTAAAAATTAAAAAAAAATTACAATACATTTTATTTTATTTTTTTAAGTGCCTCGTACGGGCATGCAGAAGCAAGTGCATAGGTAGGTTGTGCCCATATGTATGTATATATATATACAAACGGTATTCGCGCCACATGTGAGGTATTGCTGCAAACGTTATAGCGAGATCAATAATTCTAGCGTCTATAGAGATTTTACGTACCGTAATTTTCCACCATTCTAGAAGCATAGAGGTTAAAAGCACCCGCTAAGCACCGCTGCCGAATCGCTTTGCAGGCGCTTCTGCACCGCTGCCCATTCATTTTAATGGGCAGGGCGAAACCACCCCCAAACATGCTGCTTGCAGGACTTTCTTTTTTAACATTATATTTTATTGTCTAACTTCTTGGGTCACTTAGTATGTATAGGGGGGTACAAGGGAGTTTTTGATTTGGCTATTGTCCACCCTCCTAGCTACATATTATATCCAGTGGTCCGCTGTACCCTTCCCCTTTAATGCAGAGTAAAAAAAAAAAACATTTATCTGATTTTGCTTATAGTTTGCATTAAATGTGTCCACACATTTAATATCATTGTTAATTATAAAATATTTTTTTTTGTCTCATGCAGCCAGAGGAACTAAGAGACATAATTGAAAAAGCAAGAGAAATGGAGCAAAATAATGGGCATTACTTTGACACAGCCATTGTAAATACTGACCTAGACAAGGCTTATCAGGAATTACTTCGGATAATCAATAAATTGGACACAGAGCCTCAGTGGGTTCCATCTTCCTGGTTGCGATGAAAAAACAAAAAGATGTGTTCCAAAATCGGCAGTCAAGGGAAGTTGCAGCGCATGTTGAGAAGAATAAATACATTTTTATTCTAAAGGATATGTTTTAGCTGGGATTCAAAATGCATTCGAGTGGATTCCAAGCATGTTGGCCAACCACCAGCTCAGACATGGCCAACATATATAGCTGTGCTGCCAGTACCCAAGAACTGGTATAAATTTGCCTACAATTTGTGAACAGATCATTTGTTGAAAAGGAATATAATGCCTGTGTACATTCAATGATGAATAGGGCTTGGCTGCTGTGTGTTTGGTATATAGAAAATGTACATAACCAGTCACTGCCATGAAAGAACGCTCTCTAATCTTTTCTCTGTAGGATCCAAACTCAGATTATCCACTGGTAGTGTCTAACAAAAATATGTTTCCAACCTCCATGGGATTGGTTGGTCAGCTGGTTCGTAATAATGTTAAAGAAACAAGCACATATCCTGTCTGCTCTACTAGCTGATCCCAAGTGGTTTGTGAATATTATAGTGTGGCATTATATTCACACTTATGATAAGAAAAAACACTTTTTAAAGAAGTCACTGGGATTTTCTTATAACTGGATGTACATAAAAAAACATTATAGATTGTGTTTTAGCAATGTGATTTAGAAATCTAAATGGCAGATCACATGCTGGAGTGTACACGTTCTGCCACTATTTTTAAAGAAGAGCAAATTCTGTTTTTAATGATCTGTGACTTGAAAACATTCCATTTTATAACAAAACTTCATGCCAGCAGTAAATTTTGTTTTACAGATTAAAGAGAATGTAAACTTTTTTTCTTGAAATAAACTTGGGCTATTCAGTTGCAGGTGATGAACACTACAATTGATACCTTTCCACTGTCTTTTTAAGCCACAGGTATGCTCAAAAAGACAATTGTCATCTCGGTGATAAAATTGCTCAGGCTTGGTAATAGATTTCAAAGAAACATATTCAATTAATTTAAAAATTCTAATATTAAGGAAATATGCATTTTTAATGTATAAAGGAAAGTGTTTTTCCATAGCAACCAGTTGCAATCTATTCCTTTTGTAATGCAGTTAAGCAGGCCAAGATTCCAGCTGATGGTTTTGGTCTACAGAAGCATAAATTATAACATAACTTTGTTTTGTTTTTATCTAGCCCATTTGATTCATATTAAACAAATACACCTTGTATGGGTTTATCATTTTTTTTTAAATGAAGGTAACAATTAGGGTTGTCCCGATACTGACAGCCTGATAGCATCTCCCCGGACCCCCCCCCCCTTTCAGCTGCTCTCGTGAAATCTATACAGCGGTGTTCTGTGCTTGTAACTTCCCCCAAAGCCGCACTGATCACCGCTGACCCTGTATCCTCCTCCAATCCCCCCTCCATTCTGCTGCTCTCCCCCTCCGCGTCACCCTCCGTTCTGCTGCTCTCCCCCTCCGTTCTGCTGCTCTCCCCCTCCGCGCTCCGTTTCCCCCTCCGTTCTGCTGCTCTACCCCTCCGTGTCCCCCTCCGTTCTGCTGCTCTACCCCTCCGCGCTCCGTGTCCCCCTCCATATCCTCCTCCACCCCCTCTATCTTCGATCTGTCAGGATGGAGAGCGGAGGTAGGAGCCGGTAAACCCGGCTCCTTCCTTTTCCAGATGAACAGTCGGTAATCACTGACTGTCCATTCATATAACTGAAACATTGAAACCTGTGTTTACGATGCTTCAGTTTTTGAATGGAAAGGAGCCTCTGTCTCCTGTCCATTCATTTTCAGTGCTGCTGAAAAAGGGACTGGGGAATCCGTGTCCTTAGTCTCTTTCTCTGTCTCAAAGGGGAGATGTTGGAGGTCTGTTAAGACCCCTGATATCTCACAAAAAGCTCCCCAACAGGGCTTAAAAAAAGAAAACAATTGCAATAAATAATAAAAAAGAAAATGAATTGGAAAAAATAATAAAAATGTAAATAAAAAACACCACCCACCCCCTAAAAAAAGAAAGCATTACAAAAAGTAAAATGGTAAAAAAAATTAAATTGTAAATAAAATAAAAATACTGACACATGTGCCACTGTCTCGTGACATTAAAAAAAGTATCGTAATCGGTATCGGCGAGTACTTGGAAAAAAAAGTATCAGTACTTGTACTCTGTCTTAAAGTGGCATCGGGACAACCCTAGCAATAACTGACAGAGGTAGGGTACGTAATAAAGCACGTGAACTTGTGTGTTACACACTTTGCTGTTCATTCAGCGAAATTGTATGTATATTCTGTGGCAACTAAGCACCTGTTGTGAAGATGGAGCAAAATCTAATGTTCTTAGGCAGTTTTCTTAAAGAATTTCATAAAATATTGTGGGCTGTAGTAAAGATGGGTACATTTTAACATGGTGCATCAGGAAAATTCTGTGTCATGGCCACACGGCAGAGCTGAGGACCATGGGAAGTACATTTTATTTTAGGAAGAAAAGATACAATATTACAATGCACACTGAAGGGAATTTGCAAATAAATGTAAACACTGCTACTACCAAAGTCTTGTTTACGTGCAAATTCCTTCCAGTGTTCTCTAGAATTGTTACATTATCTTACTTCTTGATAAATTGTATTTATTTTCTAAAATCTTCAGATCTATCTGGTGGCATAATGCAATATTTTCCCAATTCAGTCTGTTCATTAGGAATGAGCCTAGCTTTACTGCCGTTTATAATATTTGAAGAACTTTTGACCAGAAAAAAAAAATCTCAAGAACTTTTAATTTGCCCTATTCTCTCTATGGTTAGTTCGCACAAAATGAATGTAAATGCATTTTCGCTGAATGATTGGCATTATATATTTAAGCAGCTTAACAAATTATGTACTGTTGCGCTAAGTTCATATAAGCGTTAAAAAGTGCGGCATGTCTTTTTAATCTCACTAAGTTTACCACACTTCCACACCGGGTCTTAAAAGCTTATCCAAAACCAGAGAGAAAAATATCATGTATTGCAGCTTTACCAGTCTTTTGATGTGGTGACTGCATTTGTTGTCTTGTACAAGCTTTTTTTTTTTTCTCCACTGTCTTTATAGGAGTCATAGTTTGTCATACAGACAGAGTTTTAAATGTATTTACTTTATCCATCTCTAATTACAAAGAGGAATTTTAGGACATATAGTTTACAGAAAAAAAGGTAACCATGTTTGTTCTTTATTTTTAAGTTCACTAGAAGTAGCAAGGACACTGCTTTTTGTACTTGACAAAAATGCCTTATCGCCTGAAAAAAATGTATCCACTACATCTATAGACTCATAAACTGCAAGATTTTACATTTTTGTTTTGGGGGGTGATATGGGGGTGACATTTCTGTGTTTTTTTTTCTTTTGTTTCCCTGTAGGATTGGGGGCAGAGTGGCTTTACACTACACTGACTTTAATGCTGTATACACCACTTCCATGGTGCCTTTCATTGGGCTCTGTTGCTTCCTCCAGTGTTTAGAGTGCAGCATACATAATACAGGCACGGAATGCTCTTTTGTGTTAAGCTCTTGTGTGACATATGGCATTGGCAAGAAATCCTAAATTTTTATGGAAATTTCAGAATAGGCAATGCTATGTGAAAGATGAAGATCTATTGTATTGATATATTGATGTAATGTTACACTACACTATTGTATATCTGTTCTCTTTTAAAGTGGAGGTTCACCCAAAAAATCAATTTTTAACATTAGATTGGGCCTAATTACGGGAAGCAGAATCGGGTGTTTTGTTTTAAAATCAATACAGTACTTACCGTTTTAGAGATAGATCTTCTCCGTGGCTTCCGGGTATGGGCTGCGGGACTCGACGTTCCTATTTGATTGACAGCCTTCCGACCGTCACATACAGCGCGTCACCAGTTTCCGAAAGTAGCCGAACCTCGGTGCGCAGGCGCCGTATAGAGCCGCACCGACGTTCGGCAACTCGTGACGTGCTGTATGCGACCGTCGGAAGGCTGTCAATCAAATAGGAACGCCCAGTCCTGAAGACCATACCCGGAAGCGGCGGAGAAGATCTATCTCTAAAACGGTAAGTACTGCATCGATTTTAAACAAAACGCCCGATTCTGCTTCCCGTTATTAGGCCCAATCTAATGTTAAAAACATTTTTTCGGGTGAACGCCCGCTTTGAGTGGATAGTTCACCAAGAAGAGATATGTTGGTTTGTTGTGCAATGTCACCTACTGCCTTTTTATAACTTTCAGGGATGTAGTGGCAAGATCTCTGTATCATTTTTCCGATCTGTGTTCCTGACCAGTGCTGTTAACTTTTTCTTTCCAATCATCTTTCCTCAAACTTTTCCAACTGGTGTGGTGTCCAAAAATTGCATAGAAGAGAGTAGCAGCTATCCTGGATCTTAGGCATAGCTATCGCCTCTCCAGAGTCCTTGAGAGACATTATACTCTTTTTGGTTATTTCTGCAGCATTTATAAAAAACTGAAATACTGGGGGTCAACTGTAGATTAAATGTAGGAAATGGAGCAGCATTGCAAAAAAGGTAAATACAATGTCTACAGATTTGACTCCTACATACAGTGGGGATCGAAAGTTTGGGCACCCCAGGTAAATATTTGTATTAACCACTTAAAACGGGGGTTCACCCGTACATAACACTTTTTCCCCTTAGATGTATGCTCATTTTGTCTAGGGGAATCGGCTAGTTTTAAAATATGAGCTGTACTTATGGTTTACGAGATGCATCTTCTCCGTCGCTTCCGGGTATGGGCTGCGGCACTGGGCGTTCCTATTTTAATTGACAGTCTTCCGAGAGGCTTCCGACAGTCGCATCCATCGCGTCACGATTTTCCGAAACAAGCCGAACGTCGGTGCGCAGTATAGAGCCGCACCGACGTTCGGCTTCTTTCGGCTACTAGTGACGCGATGGATGCGACCATCGGAAGCCTCTCGGAAGACTGTCAATCAAGAAGGAACGCCCGCTCCCGAAGACCCATACCCGGAAACGACGGAGAAGATGCATCTCGAAAACGGTAAGTACAGCTCATATTTTAAAACAACTAGCCGATTCCCCTAGACAAAATGAGCATACATCTAAGGGGAAAAAGTGTTTTATGGGTGAACTCCCGCTTTAAGGACCGCCTCCTGTAAATATACGTCAGCATAATGGCACGGCTGGGCAGATGTACGTATCGGTACGTCCTGTACATCTACCCAGCCGTGGGTCGCGGGCGCGCGACCCGGTCCGAAGCTCCGGGACCCGATCGCCGCTGGGAGAGCCGCGTGTAAACATGGCTTACAGTCGGTGGCACAGGGAACATTTCACCAGTAGAAGGAAATATGGCTTCACTTTGGCGGCTGCATCGATCGTGTCATCCCCTTTATAGGGAGACACAATCGATGATGTAACTCATACAGCCACACCCCCCTACAGTTGTAAACACACACTAGGTGAAACATAACTCTTTCAGCGCCCCCTGTGGTTAACTCCCAAACTGCAACTGTCATTTCCACAATAAACAATGCATTTTAAATGCATTTTTTGCTGTGAAAATGACAATGGTCCCAAAAATGTGTCAAAATTGTCCGAAGTGTCCGCCATAATGTCGCAGTCACGAAAAAAGCTATCCCCTATTTTGTAAACGCTATAAATTTTGCGCAAACCAACCGATAAACGCTTATTGCGATTTTTTTTTTACCAAAAATATGCAGAAGAATACGTATCGGCCTAAACTGAGGGAATAAAAAATGTTTTTATATATTTTTGGGGGATATTTATTATAGCAAAAAATAAAAAATATTGCATTTTTTTCAAAATTGTCGCTCTATTTTTGTTTCTTGCGCAAAAAATAAAAACCGCAGAGGTGATCAAATACCACCAAATGAAAGCTCTGTGGGGAAAAAAGGACGCCAATTTTGTTTGGGAGCCACGTCACACGACCGGGCAATTGTCCGTTAAAGCGACGCAGTGCCGAATCGCAAAAAGGGGCCTGGTCCTTTACCTGCATTTTGGTCCGGGGCTTAAGTGGTTAATGTGCATAACGAAGCCAAGGAAAGATGGAAAAATCTCCAAAAGGCATCAAATTACAGATTAGACATTCTTATAATATTTATTTATAATTATGTCCAAAAAAGTTAGATTTTATTTCCATCATTTACACTTTAAAAATTACAGAAAACAAAAAAAATGGCGTCTGCAAGTTTGGGCACCCTGCAGAGTTAATATCTTGTATTGCCCCCTTTGGCAAGTATCACAGCTTGTAAACACTTTTTGTAGCCAGCCAAGAGTCTTTCAATTCTTGTTTGAGGTATCTTTGCCCATTCTTCCTTACAAAAGTTTTCCAGTTCTTTGAGATCTCTGGGCTGTCTGTCATGCACTGCTCTTTTAAGGTCTATCCATAGATTTTCAATTATGTTGAGGTCAGGAGATTGTGAAGGCCATGGCAAAACCTTCAGTTTACGCCTCTTGATGTAATCCCCTGTGGATTTTGAGGTGTGTTTAGGATCATTATCCATTTGTAGAAGCCATCCTCTCTTTAACTTCAGCTTTTTCACAGATGGCATCAAGTTACCATCCAAAATTTGCTGAAATTTTATTGAATCCATATTTCCTTCTACTGGTGAAATGTTCCCTGTGCCACTGACTGCAATACAACACCAAAGCATGATTGATCGAACCACCATGCTTAACAGTTGGACAGAGGTTCTTTTCATTAAATGATGTGCCCTTTCTTCTCCAAACGTACCTTTGCTCATTCCGGCCAAAAAGTTCTATTTTAACCTCATCGGTCCACAGAACTTGTTTCCAAAATGCATCAGGCTTGTCTATATGTTCATTTGCAAAGTTCAAACGCTGATTTTTGTGGCGAGGACGTAGAAGAGGTTTTCTTCTGATGACTCTTCCATGAAGACCATATTTGTACAAGTATCTCTTTATAGTGGAATAGTGTACCACAACTCCAGGGCCTGCCAGATCTTTCTGGAGGGATGGTGCAGTCAAACGTGAGTTTTGAATTGCTTTTCTCACAATCCTGTATTTTTCTTGGTCTTCCAGATCTTGCTTTAACTTCCACTGTTCCTGATGACTGCCATTTCTTAATTACATTCCGAACAGAGGATATTGACATCTTAAAATACTTTGCTATCTTCTTATAGCCTTCTCCAGCTTTGTGAGCGTCAACTATTTTCAGTTTCAGTTTTCTAGACAACTGCTTTGAAGAACCCATGGTGCTGATTGTTGGGGCAAGGTCAGATGAGTCTGGGCATTTAAAACCTTTGAGATTGGCACCACCTGGTCTTCCCAGATGATGATTGAGAACAATCCATGACACTGGCAGGTCTCGGCTTTGCAAAGGGGGCAGTGCATGCTATAAATTCTGCAGGGTGCCCAAACTTTTGCAGACGCCATTTTTTTTGTTTTCTGTCATTTTGAAAGTGTAAATGATGGAAATAAAATTTTACTTTTTTTTGACATATTATAAGAATGTCTAATCTGTAATTTGATGCCTTTTGGAGATTTTTCCATCTTTCCTTGGCTTCGTTATGCATATTAATACAAATTTTTACCTGGGGTGCCCAAAATTTCGATTCCCACTGTAGATATGCCAGCAATCCCAAACCCTAGATTGCCAAACCAGTTTTTTTATTTTCTTCAAAACCCTCTTTGAGCACAAGACTGACATCTAGAGGCTCAATTGAATTTGACACGTTATCCAATACTATCACATAGAGGATCAATGGGAGCCAAATATTGAACACCTCTTTATTTCACTTCTTTTAGCACATTTTTTTCTATCTCACAGAGGTTTTTTTCTCCCCTATTTTGGAAAATACACGGAGTGAATACACAGGATAACGCGGTTATATACTGCACATTATTAAAAAGGGAATCCCACAACCAATCGGTGACTCTTCATACATGAGCTAACCGTAGGAGGGAACCCAACACCAGTTACTGGATTACTTACCTGTCTACAACATATTGCGCCATAGTTGAATACCAGGACAGCAGCGCCAATTCCCCTAACACCAATATTTTCTAACACTGACCCTCGATAGAGGGCACTCACAGGGAGGCAGCAGCGTCCAATCCTTAGTCCTAGCGCGGATATATCATCTCATTGCTTTCAATCCCAAACCCTATCTACTTGTCTATATCATGAGGACATAGACAGTATTGTTTATAATAGCATTAGTGCAATGAAGCTGGGTGTTTTTTTTTTTTTTTTGTCCAAAAATCATGCATCCACACAAACTAAGTGGATGGGAGGAATCTCCCCTGCTGTGCTATTGTATTATGACAGTTGGACTACTCTGCTGTCAGAATACACTGATCAGCACTGCAGCCAATTGGCTGCAAATTGGTGATCGAAGGAGGTTTTCCAACATGTTGAACCGGGAAGGCTACACAAAGATCAGATATCGGATGGTCCTTGTTGAACCAGACGATTTTTGATCAATGTGTACCCAGCTTAAGAATCACAAGAATGCATGCAGACTACCTACTACAAAATGATCCTATTTTCATTGCTCATGGCAGTCAGTAATCTGATTTCCAACAGGGTTTTTTAACTGTTGTCCTCTCTTGTAGCTCCATTACATATTCTTCTGTATGTGTAAAGAAATACTAACCAATAGGCAGAACTGCCTTATTCCTTCATTAAGCTTTCCTCTGTGACTGGTCCAATGAAGCCCCCCTCTTCATCAGTCCTGCAGCCAATGGGGGCCTGCCCACATGCAGGAAAGCTCCAGCTGCCAGGACAGTGAAAAAAAAAAGGTAAGTATATTGCTTTAAACCGCCCCTAAAAGAAATATCAATTCATCCTCACAGATAACAAATATACTGAAATCAGGTTGCTGTTTATATTTGAACAACTTACAACCCCTGTTGTTTCCCCGTTACTACAATAAGAGCTGTATTTTCAGTGCCTTCGTCTTCTGTTGTGAACATGGGGATGAATTTCTTCACAGTACATCTAAAGAGAGGTCAGTGAGGGCTTGATTTAACCTTTTTTCTTCCATCGATATAAAGTTGGCAGCAGCACAGGCTTTTAAACACACTAGAGCAGCTGGGATAGTGTGTACACTTGTTCAGCCTACTGTCGACTTTCTGCTGAAGGTGATTAATGGCCACCCAGCTACTTCCACAGACACCAGAATGTGCTGAATGAATTCCACCTGGACACACACACACACAAACACACTAAATTTTTATAGGCTTTCTTTCATTTTCACCTGGTGATTTGGCCAGTAAGTCTTCTGTTTTTCAAAAGAATAAACCCTTCTACAAATGTATTAAGAATGATAAGGCAAACCATTTCCCACTGACTGGTGCTTAAAATTACCAGCTTTTATTTATTAATGTAAAATCTTTAAACCGAGAGAATTCTGTTGCTGTAACTGCAGTGCGAGCTGGAGTTGGGCTTCAGTTTAATTAAAATCTGCTAGTACATCTTGCATGCACGCCCTCCCCCATATTAACAATACTGCTGTGCCCCTGTGCTCCTTCTTTAAGAGTGGAAGCACTCTAATACAGGAAGTGCATTACTGGACAGATTACTAGATGAAAACAGAGGGGAGAAAGCCCTAAAAAAAAATGTATGCAGCTACCAAACTGAATAATTCGTAAGCTGCAGTAGATTAAACAACATTTGGGGGGGGGGGTTAATACCTCTTTAGGTAAATAACGTTTTAAAAATGGAAGTAACCTAAAATTAATTAAAAAAAAGTAAAAGAACATTTTCAGCCCCCCACAAAAACGGCACATATTGACTGTAAATAGGTGTCCCGGTTTCCCTATAAATGCAACCGATCGTGCTACTCATATTAGGTATTACATAGTTAGTTAGTCTGGTTAAAAAAAGTCCATCCATTCCAACCACAAATTGACACACCTGGAGGTTAAGAGTTAAAGGATAAGTTCACCTTTTTTTTTTTTAAATAATAAAGGCAGATCTTTTTTGCAGGTAAAAAAAAAAAATGTGCATTTATTTTTATTATCGGGAGCCTGAAAAACCATTGTACCCACAATCGGCAGATCATGGGTGCAATGCAGGGCTCTTGCTGACTCTGTTCCACTCAGCTTGCTTGCAGCTCTCACACAGGTGTCGTGGTCAGGAAATAGAATTAGAGAAGAAAAGAGGACTTCATAGTGCAATCCATTTAAAAATGTTCATATGAACCTCTTTATTGCAAAAAAGTTTAAAATGGACATCTGGGTTTGGCAACCACTTTCTTTCATGGGTTCAGTAATGAAAAAATACAAGAAAGATATCCAATAACCAAATTAGGATGTGTCTCTTTGCAGCATATGAAAAAAACGAATTTCCTAAAAAAAGTCTGTGTCTGATAAAGATGTTCCAAACCGGAACATCTTTATCAGACACAGCCTTTTTTTAGGAAATTCGTTTTTTTCATATGCTGCAAAGAGACACATCCTAATGTGGTTATTGGATATCTTTCTTGTATTTTTTCATTACTGAACCCATGAAAGAAAGTGGTTGCCAAACCCAGATGTCCATTTTAAACTTTTTTGCAATAAAGAGGTTCATATGAACATTTTTAAATGGATTGCACTATGAAGTCCTCTTTTCTTCTCTAATTCTATTTCCTGACCACGACACCTGTGTGAGAGCTGCAAGCAAGCTGAGTGGAACAGAGCTGGAGTGTCTTTTGGAATCGATGAAGACCGATCTCCTGTCACCTGCATCCCTCCGGTATAAAGAAACTCTTACCGTATGCCTATATGATCTCTTGTCATAGAGATCCATCCGTTCTGGTAAGGTGCCGCACAGCCTAGATTATTATATCCCTATTTCTGCATATTCAAGCTGTACTAAGTGTGGAGAATCTAGCCGTGTCTTTTGAGGGGTCACTCAGCGCTCTCACTCATTATCAGTGGATTACATGTGTTTTAAAACATTTTGATAGTTTGTCTTAATTTGACTCATCCACTGTTCATTTATTTTATTACATTTTTTTGTCACTTTTGCTCAGTGTAAGATTACTGTTGGAAAACCAGTTACCCTTTGAACAGTGTTTGAGTGGACTTCACACATTTGTTTGTTTTTCACATCATTTGGAGGATATACCACAATATACATTGTTTCCTTTATTTATTCACATTGGGGGTTGCGCTATATTTGTCCCTATTTTTCTTGTCTATTTCTGCTTAATTCAACAGTTTTTACAAATGGCAGCACCTTATCACAGTTTTCTCTGTCCCATTTTTTATTTTAAACACCACTGTGGCTAATTAGCAGGTGTTGTCCTGCCTATTGGTAATTAACCCCTTGTTCTTTCACTATTAGTTTTTGTCTTGGGTTGTGTTTATTATTTTATTTAAAGGGAAGCGCGAATTCACCACTGCTTTACCAACCATCTTAGGCCTTTGATATCAGCCCGAGGAATGGATCCGGTTATAGCGCCTAGGCCAGACCATCAAAAGAGCATTTTTCTTCTTGGCACATGTTGAACATGACCAACCACCTTAAACACTGGCGAAAAAACTGAGGCACTCTCCATTTGGGAGGGGTTATATAGGGTAGGAACTCAATTGATTTGGATTAACCAGTGTCCAATAACCTGTGGTGACTACATAACCCATTAAGTAATTAAGGCTCTGTGTCCCGTGATGTATAATTAAGAAATGGGGGTTTACTTACACTTTAACTTTTTACTGATAACATGCACAAAAAGTGTAATCTGTGGACAATTTTGGGTACCATAGTTTCACAGATGAATGCAATTTAAGGCTGGACATGTTTAGTAAATATTTACTAAACACAACCACATTGTTTATATTTTACCAATAAACATGGCAATTTATTGTGTTTGTGTGCGAAGATTTACATATAGTTGCATAGTTAGGTTGAAAAAAGACCACCCAGTTCAACCATAAAAAAAATTAAAATAACAATAATATCATACAATCTCATATACCCAATTCTATACCCACAGTTGATCCAGAGGAAGGAAAAAAAAAACAGCAGAGCACGATCCAATTTGCTACAGCAGGGGAAAAAAATCCTTCCTGATCCCCCAAGAGGCAAAAGGATATTCCCCGGATGAACTTTACCTATAAATGTTAGTACCCAGTTATATTATGTACATTTTAGGAAAGAATCCAGGCCTGCCTTAAAGCAATCTACTGAGCTGGCCAGAACCATTTATGCAGGGAGTCTCTTCCACATTTTCACAGCTCTTACTGTGAAGAAACCTTTCCGTATTTGGAGGTGAAATCTCTTTTTCTCTATACGTAAAGAGTGCCCCCTTGTACTTTGTGTTGATTGTAAAGTGAATAACTCGACACCAAGTTCACTATATGGACCCCTTATATATTTGTACATGTTGATCATATTCCCCCTTATTCTCCCTCTCAAGAGTGATAAAATTCAGTTCCTCTAATCTTTCCTCATAGCTGAGCTCCTCCATGCCTCTCATCAGTTTGGTTGCCCTTCTCTGCGCTTTCTCCAGTTCCCCAATATCCTTTTTGAGAACTGGGGCTCATAACTGAACTGCATATTCCAGATGAGGTCTTACTAATGATTTGTACAGGGGCAAAATTCTCTCTCTCTCTGGAGTCCATACCCCTCTTAATACAAGAAATGACTTTGCTTGCTTTGGAAACCGCTGCTTGGCATTGCATGCCATTATTGAGCTTATGATCTACCAAAACACCCAGATCTTTCTCCACTACGGATTCCCCCAGTTACATAGGTTGAAAAAAGATGACACAAGTCCATCCAGTTCAACCATAAATAAATTAATAAAAAATATCGTACAATCCCATAGTTTCAAAGGGATCTCACAATGGCCTTCCTGTTTCTCTCTGCACCATTGCTAGGTGATTCAGACAACTTATCATTCAAACTTATGGTTTAAAATATAATGTATGTTAAGACACCCTCTGCTAGATCTGTTAGTGATTCACTGGCTTTTCAGTAGAGAGCATATGTTTGTAGGGTTGCAAGACTGCCACCTGGGCTTCTAGACACATGTTTGTTCTACAAGGTAGATGTTCAGGCCTCCTCTGATGTCTGTTTTGGGTGTAAGGTGCTACAAGCTACTCTTGTAGCCATTTAAACCTTTCTTGGCCCATTGTTAAATGGGCCTGTTGAAAGTTTTTGCTGTGTTGCTAAAAGCTAAAGGATCCTGTACTGTACAACTAATAAAGTAGAATTCTTGACTTGCCCGTGAAACCTTATTCTGATTAGTACAGTATGGGACACAGGTCCCTCACCTCTATTTTTATGATCTTCCTATTGCTTATTATAAATCTGTGGCCAGCTCAGTGGGAGAAGTTATATAGGTATATATATGTCTGCAATCACCTAAAGGTAGCTGCATATAACCCACGATAAAGCCTAAAGTTTCTGTGTCTGGACAGTACTCCAAGAAAGTAATTTTACTGGCAAGTCAAAAAATACTCTTTCACTGTCTGCTAAGAATATGTAACTATTCGTGTGTCCCTATCCTGGCCACAGGTTCATTTTAAGTCTAAAATCCAGGTTTTCATATTTCCCAGGGACCCTGGCAGAGTTTTATGATATTACAAGTGTTTGTGCAGGACTTTGTGTATAAAACCATTTAACCTGAACTCCAGGAAAACCATTAAATACACACATGAAATGCATATATTATAGCTATTTTAAAGGGGTTGTAAAGGTAAAAAATATTTTCCCTGAATAGCATCCTTTACCTTAGTGCAGTCCTCCTTCACTTACCTCATCCTTCGATTTTGCTTTTAAATGTCCTAATTTCTTCTGAGAGATCCTCACTTCCTGTTCTGCCTGTAATTCCACACAGTAATGCGAGGCTTTCTCCCTGGTGTGGAGTGTCGTGCTCGCCCCCTCCCTTGAAGGGGTAGGGGGCAAGCAAGAGAGTCAGGACACTCTCTACGTTGCAGAAAGAAGCTGTGTGTTAGTGGGCGTCCTGACCCTCCTGCTCGCACCCTGTCCCCTCAAGGGAGGGGGCGAGCACGACACTCCACACCAGGGAGAAAGCCTTGCATTACTGTGTGGAGTTACAGACAAAAGAACGGAAAGTGAGGATTTCTCAGAAGAAATAAGGACATTTAAAAGCAAAATCGAAGGATGAGGTAAGTGAAGGAGGACTGCACTAAGGTAAAGGAACCTATTTAGGGAAAGAAAATTTACCTTTACAAACCTTTTAACTTCCAAAGAATTTGTATTTCTGTCCTCCAATTCTTGATGTTTTCACAACCCTGCAAGAGAGCATAGGCAGCCTGGAGACCTATTTTTTTGTACTGCAGTTGAAGGAAACCTGTGCAGGGAGACACCTGGTGGGTGTGATGCTGATTCTTTGACATTCACATTCTAAACCACTGACTGGGAACAAGCTTGCATCAAATTAAGTCAGGTAGAGGTCAGAACATTTAATCGGAATGCTTGTTCAAGGTCAGGGACCAAAAGAACCAATCTCATTCAATAGTCACAGCATAAACTTTCGTTTTATAATATCAGCCTTGTAATAGCAATACAAACAATAGTTATTTTTGACAATCCAATGCAAGATTACTTCTCCTTGAAAAATCTCTTTTCATGTTGTAAGTGCTGTCTGTCCGGTGATCTTTTAACAATTTCCTGGATTCCCTGCATGCTTTGTGGTTTCTTCTCTGCTGTTTACCTTCAATAGCTACATAGACTACATATCCCATCGTACCTGCTTGCAAGCAGTGAATCCTGTACTGATTGTGCCCCCTGAAACTCCTCTAAAAGTATAGAAGGCAAGCTCTGTGATTCATGTGACACAGCATTGTCACGGATTTTAAAGAAGTACAAGTGTGGGGATCTTCACAAAGTAGTTTTTTAAACTTCAGAATTATTCAGATTAAAAGTAATAGCACATAAATAATTGAAATGCATTGGTATGAACGCTCCTCTTGAGTTTCCAAATCTGCAAACAATACTATGGCCTATTCTTTCATTTAGGTGCTATCCCAGTAACTATGGATGTGGTAATATTCTGATAACTATTATACCACTGATTGCCCAGCATGTGCTGCTTCTTTTTCATTATGCCAGAACATTATAATTTTTTTGTCAAAAAAGGCTTATTTGAAAAAAGTTGAAGGGACATTTTCTCAGCTTTTACAAAGCTTTTTTTCCACTCTCAGATCAATTTTTACCTTTCTGAATGCTCATTTATAATTTGTACATTGCCATTTCACTATTCAGTTATCTGAACTTGAGCTTGAGTTTTTGTGAAGTTTGAAAAATACATCACACCAGAATAGAAAACACTGGATATTATTGAATTCTTATTGAATGTGAAATTGTGTTAAAGGCATTGACTTGTAAATTAATATTATTGTCTTCAGTATTAACCAAATGCAACATTATGTAATAGAATGTCTGGCAGATTTTGGATGTGAAAAGCCTGTATTTTTTTTCTTGTAAATTTTGAGATTATATTAAAATTACTATAGGGTTTTTAATGAGAAAGTTAAACTTACAAACTAATTTATTTATTGCCTGTTCACTTTGCACTAAAGGATACACTAGTTTACTTGGATATACCTTTTAGGGTGCCTACAGATATTGAATGTTTGTCCAATTTGGATGTATACAGTTGGGTTGGGCAATGACACAAAAATCTCCTGCCTAAGTCTTTTTTTTTTGGTGGTTTGACTTCTCCCCAGCTGACGGGTGCCATTTACCCCAAGAAAGGCTTAATCTGTCTTTTAGTGCTTCTCTTTTCCATCTCCATAGCAAGTGTCAGTGATGCAAGTGATTTTCCCACAGTGGTCTCTCATATGAAGGCTACTTCATGCTTGTCTGTAGGTAGCTTTAAAGTCTCAGCTGTTTTTTTTAAGATACTATCTTTATTCAGCAGTGCTTCCTTCCAAAATATTAAAACAGAAAGAAATACAAAAGAGCTTCCCCACCATCCTTCACCAGCAATGTCTACAAACATTCATTTTTTTTATACTAATATACAGATTGATATTTTTATTACAAGTGGCTACTGTATTGCATCAGGGGAAGAGAGGCCTAATTTGTTACAGCTCTCTCACATTGAAGTAAACATTAAAGTATATAAGGAAAGTAATTTTGAAGTTATGTACCACAGTAGTTAGAACAGGGATCCTCAAACTACGCCCCTCCAGCTGTTGCAGAACTATCCCATGAGGCATTGTAAAACTCTGACATTCACAGACATGACTAGGCATGCTGGGAATTGTAGTTCCTGAACAACTGGAGGGCCATAGTTTGAAGACCCATGAGTTAGACATTGGAAGCTATAGCAGCATGTGGTAAATAATAAAGCCGTTTCTTTTTTGAAGGGGGAAAAAAAGCTCCAGAAGATCTAAATTCCTTTTTAAAGTGTGTGTTGGGGCGGAAAAAAACATATGCAGGGCATCTTTGCAATGAATGCATTTTCTCTTTCGTTCATGGATGGACACAGGTTAATCCCACTATGTCAAGATTAAGGCCATCTATCTTTAGGAGTGACTAGGCAGAAGTGTTAACTTCAAAGCAGAACCGCCCCGCCCAGGGTGCGGTCCCACTGAATATATCGCCTCAGCCTGCACCAAACAATTCAGTTTTTTTCTGCCTAGTCCAAGGAGAAGACATGACTCTCTTCAGGCCCATGACTTGGAGGCTTTTAGTTTGGATTCATTTCTTGGATTTTTTATTTAAGTTTTTCCTGCGATCTTCAATCAACTGCCGACTGGGCGACAGGCTGGATCCCAGATCCTTGTATTCTTCCCAGTTTCGGCCATCGAGCGTGTGCCGACCATAGCTGCGCGCTGGGTCATCCACGACATGCCCGTCGCTCTACGGGTGGTCGGTGAGCTATATACGCTCCAGGACTTGCATCGGACCGGTCTACAGGGCCGAGTTGCAGTAGCCTGGCTGACAGTCATCTCCGTTACCATGCGGAAGATGCACTGTCCAGGATGCTTCCAGCATAAACCCTCAGGATGGGTAAGTAGCTACTACCTTGCTTTAGCAAGAAGACAGAGCTGGGCATCCTTGGAGAGGTGAGTAAATGGCCTTATCCCCCTTCTCCCCTCCCCCCCTCCTCCTCCTAGGCTCTCTAAGCTAGCTGCTGGGCAGGGGTTCCTCTGGGGAGCTTCACTTGGGGAACCATAAGTCACTAAATCAGTGTATAAGCTGCATGTCCTGCTCCATGCTGTCGGCAGCCATGTTTGGTGTATTCGTGCTGTATTTTTTTACTTGCACAATATATAAAGCCGCATAAGAGATTCTGATTTCCTGTGTGTTCTGCTCCATGCTTTTCGAAGCCCAGGTTGGTGTCCATGCTGTATTCTCACTGGCGGCCATCTTCTTGTAAGCCGCTTTTTTGGCGATTTCTGCTGAGGTGTACTGACTGCTGCATTACTCTGCTGCACCGTGGTTTTCTGCCCTGTTGGCCTCTAGTGTCAGATCAGCGGCCATTGTACCATGGATCAGACCATTTTAAAAACGGCAGAAGAACAGATACATGCTGCGACTGAGCAGTCTGAAAGACTGACAAAAATCGCAGCCCCACAAACAGCCTTCGATCCCAGCTTTGGAGAGCACAGATCGACAGACACAGCTCTGCTAGCTAAACCATCTGTTACGGTTCCTGGGTGGTAAGTCCTCTGGGGGGAACCCCTCGTCTCTGCTGCAGCCAGGAGTGGTGGGTTACTTGTTTGGGGGTCCCTGTGTCAGCTGTGTGGGACACCTGAGCTGGCAATTGATGCCCCTGCACCCGATTTATCGGTGAACGCTAGGCGGCAATCCTAGATGCCTTCGTAGCCTAGGTGGAAGCAGCGCGTGGGAGAATAGGGGCTAGAAAGCGCCCCCTCCCTCCGCCATCCTGCTGGGGACAATTCGGATGCGTTGCCGGGTGCAGCTAGCACTCATGACCCTGGCCCTGAGGTATCTGAAGATGTGAACCAGAAACCCTCTTTAAGAGAGTTTCTTGAAAAGTTGGACCTTGCCCCCGATAGTGGACCCTCCTGTGTCCAGATTAAACAAGCTCCACCATATCAGTGGAGGGGGCTCCCGCCTTCAAAGACTCTACGGACGAGAAGGCTAAGGCGTTCACCCGCAACCTGTACACGGTAGTGTGTTGACGGTATGCCCAACCATAATTGGGGCCCTGGTGTCTTAGACACGCACGGAAGGGGCAACGATGCTGCTCTATGGGTTACAAGCATCAGGCTTCCTCGAAAGAGGTAGCCCTAGCTGACCTACTAGTACAAGGCCTAAAATTAATTTGTGAATCAGCCTTGGTCACTATTCCTCTGCTGGCCAGAGCTTCAGGTCAGGCGGTGGCGTTACACCGTCTACTTTGGTTAAGATTTGGTCCGCCAACCAATCTTCCAAGAAAAGGAAAATAAATGTGTAGCGCTCAAACTGACTGTCAATAATGAAAATCGATTGCCAAAAAATGTGAAACACATAACAGTTATGAACAGAATGTGCATCAACAACATACAAGTCCTATATTGCAGGAAATGTGGTGCCGCTGGGCATGTAGTGCAGTGTGAACTGTTGCGCCTGTTGGTTGGTGCCAAAGCGCAAAAAGTGATGAAAATATTCACATAAACCAAAACAAAGTCAATCTAGTGAAAAAGATGAAGTGCTATGACCACAAAACGAGTGGGGTGGACTCCACTGCCGCCCCATTTGTATACAAAGTGCTTTTAACTCCAGCTAAATGTAAGTTTTATAGCGGTTATTAAATAATTCCATTTTAAACAGGATTACGCTATGTGGCCTATTTTCTCCTATCTCAATATACCACTAACACACTGTGAGGAATAACCAGCCTGGGGACTCTATCGTCAGCATAGTATCCAGTCTCTTTCCATCCACCTACCTCATAGAGGATACGATGATCGGTTGATGTACCACTCTGCCTTGGATCGTATATAACATCAGTCATTATAAGCCTTCCTTGACTTTTGGTGGCATATGTCATCTTAAGTCAACACGCTCCGGTAAGCCTGCATTGCTTTCGGTGGTGGTTTTATCACATATTGGAGAAGTCATTCATCTCATCCATTCACTTTTTCACTAGATTGACTTTGTTTTGGTTTATGTGAATATTTTCATCGAACTATTGTTGATCATATCACTTTTTGCGCTTTGGCACCAACCAACAGGCGCAACAGTTCACACTGCACTACGTGCCCAGTGGCAACACATTTATTTCCTGCAATATGGGACTTGTATGTTGTTGATGCACATTCTGTTCATAACTGTTATGTTTCACATTTTTTGGCAATTGGTTTTCATTGACAGTCAGTTTGAGCGCTACACATTTATTTTCCTTTTCACTTTTTGCTTTTTATTCAAATGAGCCGTGTTAGCAGCTTCCATTCACTTATTATTGGCAGCGCAGGGTATCCACCTTTTTTTCAATCTTCCAAGAAAGCCCTGATGGACTTGCCCTTTAAGGGCAACAGACTTTTTGGAACTTCCCTGGATGACATAATTAAAGATGCTACAGGAGGTAGAGCACACTGCTCCCACAGTCCAAAAAGGGGGAAGGAGCCACGCCATAGGCAAAAGCCCTACTTTACCGCACACAAGCATTTTTTTTGTCCGCCCAGTACGGCGGGTAAACGACCACAGGCCGATAAAGCGCATGCTCAGGGACTGAGACGTCCCTGGTTTCGCAAACTCAACAAACCTGCAGACAAAGCTATGTCCGCATGAAGGTTTGCCCCCACCCATCTCTCAGGTGGGGGGACGTCTTCGTGAATTCGCGACCGGTGGACATCTCAGGTCCCCGACCGGTAGGTTTGCAAAGTAGTGTCTTTAGGGTACAAGATAGAACTTCTATCTTGCCCACCAAACAGATTTTTTCCCCCTCCAACCGCCAGCTACAACCGACTCGTCAGGAAGCCCTTTTGGGGCAGTTCAAGACCTGCTGAAACGCGGGGTTGTTATTCCTGTCCCAGTACAGGATCGGTTTCAGGGATTTTACTCCAATCTGTTCATAGTACCAAAGAAAGAGGGCGTTCGCCCAATTCTGGACCTCAGGGCCTTCAATTGCTTCATGAAGGTACAAGATTCCGGATGGAATCGGTTCGCTCTGTCGTCACTGCCCTCCAGCCGGGGGACTTTCTGGCATCCTTGGACATCAGGGATGCCTATTTACATGTCCCCATATGCACAAAGCATCAGAGACTTCTGTGCTTTGCGGTCAGGGAAGACCACTATTAATTTGTGGCTCTCCCCTTTGGCCTGGCATCGGCACAAAGGGTGTTCACCAAGGTGCTTGCCCCAATTCTCGCCCTACTAAGACAACGTGGCATCGCTGTCGTGGGCTACTTGGACAACCTCCTTCTGAGGGCTGCTTCAGCCTCAGAATTAGAGGTGAGTGTGTCTAACATCGGACCCTCAGACACTTGGGTGGCTACTGAACATTCAGAAGTCAGTAATGGTAACGACTCAACGCCTAGTATATCTGGGATTGATTCTGGACTCCTCAGAGGCAAAGGTTTGCTTCCCTGTGGAAAAGTTGCAGACCCTTCGGGCTGTGGTGCGGTAGTTGACATGCCAGAAGGGTCGTCACTCCGCTTTTGCATGCGAGTCCCGGGCCTCATGGTGGCCTCCTTGTCCAGATGGGACAAGCGCCCATCATCCCTGGATTATCTAATCAGGGTGAGCCACTTGGTCAGGGCCTCCCTTGTTGGTGGCTGACCTCATCGACACTTCTGTCCGGGAAGTCGTTCCTTCTTTTCACTGGATAATCATCACGACGGACGCCAGCCTTACCGGTGGGGGAGTCTGGGGGGTTCAGTCGACCCAGGGTCGCTGGTCTCCAGAGGATTCCCATTTGCCGATCAAGGTCCTGGAGCTTCGGGCGGTCAGGCTGTGCCTCTCCACATGGTCTTAGAGGCTAAAAGGGCGTCTAGTCAGGATCCAGTCGGACAACGCCACGGCGGTGGCATATGTCAACCATCAAGGAGGAACAAGTGGCTCGGCTGCAGCGTCAGAAGTCGCTCACATCTTAAGGTGGGCAGAAAGGAGCATACAGGCACTGTCGGCCATATACATTCCAGGTGTGGAAGACTGGCAGGCAGACTACCTGTGTCGCTAGATGCTGGATCAAGGTGAATGGTCTCTGCACTCGGAGGTGTTTCTGCTCCTTTGCCCAAGATGGGGCACGCCAGACGTACAGTGAGGAAAATAAGTATTTGAACACCCTGCTATTTTGCAAGTTCTCCCACTTGGAAATCATGGAGGGGTCTGAAATTGTTATCGTAGGTGCATGTCCACTGTGAGAGACATAATCAAAAAAAATAATCCAGAAATCACAATGTATGATTTTTTTAACTATTTATTTGTATGATACAGCTGCAAATAAGTATTTGAACACCTGAGAAAATCAATGTTAATATTTGGTACAGTAGCCTTTGTTTGCAATTACAGAGGTCAAACGTTTCTTGTAGTTTTTCACCAGGTTTGCACACACTGGAGGAGGGATTTTGGCCCACTCCTCCACACAGATCTTCTCTAGATCAGTCAGGTTTCTGGGCTGTCGCTGAGAAACACAGAGTTTGAGCTCCCTCCAAAGATTCTCTATTGGGTTTAGGTCTGGAGACTGGCTAGGCAACGCCAGAACCTTGATATGCTTCTTACAGAGCCACTCCTTGGTTATCCTGGCTGTGTGCTTCGGGTCATTGTCATGTTGGAAGACCCAGCCTCGACCCATCTTCAAAGCTCTAACTGAGGGAAGGAGGTTGTTGCCCAAAATCTCGCAATACATGGCCCCGGTCATCCTCTCCTTAATACAGTGCAGTCGCCCTGTCCCATGTGCAGAAAAACACCCCCAAAGCATGATGCTACCACCCCCATGCTTCACAGTAGGGATGCTGTTCTTGGGATGGTACTCATCATTCTTCTTCCTCCAAACACGGTTAGTGGAATTATGACCAAAAAGTTCTATTTTGGTCTCATCTGACCACATGACTTTCTCCCATGACTCCTCTGGATCATCCAAATGGTCATTGGCAAACTTAAGACGGGCCTTGACATGTGCTGGTTTAAGCAGGGGAACCTTCCGTGCCATGCATGATTTCAAACCATGACGTCTTAGTGTATTACCAACAGTAACCTTGGAAACGGTGGTCCCAGCTCTTTTCAGGTCATTGACCAGCTCCTCCCATGTAGTCCTGGGCTGATTTCTCACCTTTCTTAGGATCATTGAGACCCCACGAGGTGAGATTTTGCATGGAGCCCCAGTCCGAGGGAGATTGACAGTCATGTTTAGCTTCTTCCATTTTCTAATAATTGCTCCAACAGTGGACCTTTTTTCACCAAGCTTTTGGCAATTTCCCTGTAGCCCTTTCCAGCCTTGTGGAGGTGTACAATTTTGTCTCTAGTGTCTTTGGACAGCTCTTTGGTCTTGGCCATGTTAGTAGTTGGATTCTTACTGATTGTATGGGGTGGACAGGTGTTTATGCAGCTAATGACCTCAAACAGGTGCATCTAATTTAGGATAATAAATGGAGTGGAGGTGGACATTTTAAAGGCAGACTAACAGGTCTTTGAGGGTCAGAATTCTAGCTGATAGACAGGTGTTCAAATACGTATTTGCAGCTGTATCATACAAATAAATAGTTAAAAAATCATAAATTGTGATTTCTGGATTTTTTTTTTAGATTATGTCTTATGTCACAGTGGACATGCACCTACGATGACAATTTCAGACCCCTCCATGATTTCCAAGTGGGAGAACTTGCAAAATAGCAGGGTGTTCAAATACTTATTTTCCTCACTGTAGATCTCCCGGCGTCTCGACTCAATCGGAAGGTATTGAGGTTTGTGGCCAGGTCAAGTGACCCCTGGGCGGACTCGACAGATGCGTTAGTGGCGCCGTGGAGTCAGTACCGGCTAATCTATGCCTTCCCTCCTCTAAAGCTCCCGCCTCTTCTGCTGCGCAGAGTGGAGGCAGAGGTATTCCTATGATCTTAATTGCTCCGGATTGGCCTCAGCTTCCTTGGTACGCCGATCTAGTGCGGCTAGTAGCAGACGTCCCTTGGCGTCTACCGGTGAGAGAGGACCTGCTGTTACAAGGTCCCATACTGCATCTTGCTTTACAGTCACTGGCTTAACAGCATGGCTATTGAAAGCCAGGTACTAAGAGACCGGGGCCTGTCGGATTCTGTGATTCCTACCATGAGGAAGGCTAGGAAGTTATCCTCCTAGGAGGATTTATTATCGCACTTGGCAGCTTACTTAGCCCTTTGCGAGGAAATTTAAGTGGAATCCTCTGACTCATATAGTGTCCAGAGTCCTGCTGTTCTTACAGCGCAGGGTGGACCAAAAAGCTTGCTTAAGCACGATTAAGGGGCAGATATCTGCCCTGGCTCTTTTCTTTGAGGGACCCCTGGCGACTCACTCTCTAGTGAGAACATTTGTACAGGGGGTTCGACATGTGGCCCCTCCGGTCCGTCCTCCACTACCTCCATGGGGATTTGAATAGCAGAGGTACCTTGGCATCTACCGCTACGAGAGGACCTGCTGTAGCAAGGTCCCATAGGTCACCCTGCCTTACAGTCAATGGCTTTAACGCCATGACCTCCTAGGTGCCTCAGAACCACAGTTTGAGAACATTAGGGAAGTTCCCTTGTTGACACTTTCTCAGAAAGTGGTCCTTTTGGTGGCTGTTAGGTCAGTTAAGACGGGTTCTGAGCTGACAGCCTTGTCATGAAATGCTCCCTATTGATCTTCCACAAGGATAAGGTGGTGCTGTATCCGCAGCCTTTTTTCTTCCTAAGGTCATTTCGACCTTCCATCTCAAGGAAGACATTGTACTGCCATACTTCTGTCCTCATCCGTCGAATCCTAAGGAGACGACGTGGCATCCCTTGGTCATTGTGCGAGCTCCGAGAATATACTTGTCTGTTACGGCTCCGTTCCGGAGTTCAGCCTCACTGTTTATTTCAGTGGCTGGTCCCAAGGTGGTCTCATCGGCCACCATTTCGAGTTGGACCCGACAGATCCTGATCAGGCTTACGCCATAAAGGGTCGGGCGCCTCCCTATCACGATGCATTAGACTAGGGCAATGGTGCCTCTTGGGGTTTCTGACATCTAGTGTCTGTTTCCCAGGTGTGTAAGGCGGCAACCTGGTCGCCCGGTCACACTTTCACTAAACTTTACAAGTTGATGTGAGTGCATCTTCGGATGCTTCTTCGGCCGCAAAGTTTTGCAGGCGGCTGTTTAGAGTTACAACTCCTCAGTTGAGGAACTCTGTTTTGGGGTGAAGTTTATTTTTATGCTGTTCCCACCCCTCATTTTGACACTGCTTTGGGATGTCCCACTATGTCAAGACTAAGGCTGTGTCCGTCCATGAACGAAAGAGAAAATAGGATTTTATGCTCACCGTAAAATCTCTTTCTCTGAGTTCATGGATGGACACAGCACCCACCCCTCTTTGTACTGCTTGCTATGAACTGAATTGTTTGGTGCAGGCTGAGGGGATATAGTCAGTGGGACCGCACCCTGGGCGGGGTGGTTCTGCTTTGAAGTTAACACTTCTGCCTAGTCACTCCTAAAGATAGATGGGTTAATCCCACTATGTCAAGATTAAGGCTGTGTCCATCCATGAACTCAGAGAAAGAGATTTTACGGTGAGCATAAAATCCTATTTTTCCCATGTGTTTGATGGCCATGCAAGTACAGAAAATACCTGTTAATCTTAAAAAATGCAGCCTGTCCTGATTTCCTGTTGTGGGCTGACAACGACAATATCTTTTATGGACTAAAATTGCAAGAAATGGTGTCGGCCGTGATCAGTTTGTCTTTTGTTAAACTATATAATTTCTTCTAATCTCCACAAGATAGGGATGAATTGTTTTATAGTGTACCATAAGAATTGGGAGGACTTATTGGACTCCTTGAGATAACAAAGGCATTGTAAAAAGGACAGCTCTGAATTTCTGACAGGATCAACAGGTTACTTTTTTGCACGTACGGGACACCTATAATAAAAATGCTTTTGATTGCATATTTAACTGACTAAAATGGAGTAAATTATGAGAATTTCATTGTTGGGGTTTACATACTTGCACAGACTGCTCTTAAGAAAAAAGCAGTGAGGATTGAAAATAAAGACTACATTGATGAAGGGGCAGTAGTTTAGTTCTAATCTAAAGGATTTGAACTAGCTTCAATAAATATTGGTAACGACTTATTCTCACAGGATGCACTGTTTGCAACATTTTCTAGTGCCGGTAAAAGACATGGACATAATAAAATATATAATTTTAACTAGACCCCTTCTCAAAAATGTAATGAGTTGTGAAAAAGACCTGTATGCTTCATTTACAGTAGCGGTAGTGGCTTTTGGTTTTCTGTTGATGTCAATAGACTAAGTATTTTATAACTTGAATAAAATTACAAGGAGCTTTACCTTTACCACGATGAACGGCTTTCCAAGTGCTTCTTGCAAGAACAAACACAAATGTGTCTCTTTAAGAATTATCTGCTGCCATGTGTAATAATACCTTCATTTGTGGTTCAACAAAATAACTTACCTGTATGTCAATACCTGATTTTTTTTTTCTCTTGTAATTGCCGATACCTTTGTGCACAGAACTTTCACTGTTTAAATAAGCAAACTTGACAAACATGGGTGCTAGTATAAAGTTTCCCCATCTGTACAGCAAGGTGAAACCCAAGTGTCACTCAGATCTGGCACAGTTCATGAAAAAGTTACATGGGCATGCAGTATGTTTTTCTGTTTACCATCAGCATGGGTCCATCAAGACAGGGACTTAAAACATCAGCTGGTCTATAAAAAGATGACCAGTGGTAACGGTGAGCTGTACCACACCACCAATGCCATCAAAAGAGGTAAACTGTGACATTGTATGTGTAACTGTTCTGCCCCGGGGCATCATGTAGATGGGTCTTGTGTGCCCTTTTGATTAAACAAATAAAAATAGAAACCCACTTCACCAATTTACCAAAAAAAATTCTTTAAGTAGTTGGTGGTCATGTTTTCATCTGTCCTCAGCCAGGTTTCCTCCTATGTGTGGGGGAAAAAACATATCTATTCTAGTAACTGAACCATAAGAGTTCCGGAGGTCCATTTGGAAAATGGCTAATGTAAATGTATCATTGGAAATTGGCTAATGTATTCTGTCAGAATGTTTATGCTGAAATAATAGAACAGGATTGTATTTATGAAATTATGCAAATCTTGGTTTTGTGAGATTTACCTTTTTCCATAAATATCAACAAGAAATTCAAGTTCGTTGATCCGTGCTATTTTGAAGACAAGTGACACAAATGATATGCCTAAAAATATATATTAACTAAAAATACAGTGCAAGTTAATATTGGGTATATTTTGTGATATATCAAATACATGGATATACTTCTAAATATGAAAGATAAATGATACAGATAATATTCACATTTTCTACACAAGCTCTTATTACAAAATTCCACATTTCAATTCTTGAATGATACTTGTACATTTTAAGACTTGGTAACTCTTAGTAAATAGCTTCTGTGACTTCACAGACTTGTGTAAACACTTGTTGTTTACCTTAACACTATGATGCCTTCTCAAAACAAAGAGACCTACTTACACTCTTAAATGCACAAACAAAATGTTATATTGTGCACAGCTTGATAATCCAATCAAGACTTATGTTAAACCATTGATTCATTATAAATCTAAATGTAACACATACTATAACCAATCCAATTCTAAGACTTGGAAGTTTAGTTTTGTGAAATATAACAATATATGTATCTCCCTGGTTTTAGAAGCAAAACAAATTCATACTGCAGTTAAAATTCACTTCACTCCAAAACAATGGATTGGATTAGTCAAGCATATGCTCAACCAAACTTCAATTACCTAAAAAGGTAAGATAAACACAATAATACTTTATGAGGACTTTAAGAATTCTGTCATTTTGAGAAGCTTCAGTTATGAGTCCCACAGGATTCCTTTCAACCTTCCTATATCTTTCCACCTTTCAAGATCTCCTCCTTCAGCCTGAGAGACAGCTCCTTCAGCCTCTCTCTTCTGCTATGAGAAGCTACCTTTATTCCACTCAAAAATTGAGTGTGTGTGTGTGTCCCTACTATGTAATTGATAATGTCATATGACGATATGTTTTTGTATGTTACCATGACAACCAAGTATGCGGCCATCTTGATTAATTACCATTTTAACCTCTAGAGGCAGTGTTGGATAAGAAATTACTTCTAATGTTATTTTCATGACCTTCTGCACTTGGCTTAGTAAGACATCATTAATTGTCAAAGACTGTCAAACTTGTGTCAATTTCCTCCAGACATCCTGGTGTTAGCTTAAATATATGGGTTAAGACAGTCTACCCCACATAATTTAGCTGAGGCTATTAGTTAAATTCCTTGAAACTGAAGTCATAATTCTAACGACAAGAAAAACAGTTATTCATGAACATTCTCACTAATAGAACACCATGTTTGCAACTTTTATCATAATAATCTAAATATTGGCAAGTTTTTATGAATAACTAATACATTAAGATATTATGAAAGAAACATTATTTAAAATATATAATACGGTAGCTTATTTATAAATAAGCCCTCTTGCTTCGTTCATGCAAAGATAATTCCTGTGAGCTTTTTTAAAAATAATTTATATATATATATATATATATATATATATATATATATATATATATATAAATTATTTTAAAACCAATTTTTCTGACAATTCAATACAAATGTATGTAACCACAGAAATGTACTATTAAAAAAAAATCCCCTGTTAATGACGCATCTCGACCCGCAAAAATCTCTGCTCTAGTGTAACTATGTAGAGAGCCTTTTGCTCCTGAACTCTCAAATGAACATGCTGATGCTCTTGCTAAAAATGCTAGTTCCCTGATTTGTCATGTGGATTCAGAGACATCAGTTCTTTCTTTGCCACTAAAGCAAACGAGACCGCAGATCTCAAACGCTAACTTTACTTTAATATTGCTTTTTGTATGCTTGATCCAGGTCCGTGATCCAGAAAGAAATGAGATTCGAAATGAGATTAGAAATAGCCAGGCAACTAGCATTTTTTGGAAAGTGGTTAGAAATGGTAGCCCCCTCCTTTCCCCAGTTTTATAGTCCTTGATGCCTTTATTGCAACAAAGGCAACATTTTAGCCTCAATTTAGATCTGCGGTTGCAATGAGGTGGTGATTTTCCATCTAGATAAAGGAAGGCTCGTAGGTGTGGTGTATCTGAATTTTACAAATGCATTTGATACAGTTCCCCACATTTATTGTACAAAATAAGGTCCGTTGGTTTGAACCATAGGGTGAGTACATGGACTGAAACCTGGCTCCAAGGGCGAGTTTAGAGGGTTGTGATAAATGGGGAATACTCGGAATGGTCAGGGGTGGGTAGTGGGGTCCCATAGGGTTCTGTGCTGGGACCAATCCTATTTAATTTGTTCATAAACAACCTGGAGGATGGGGTAAATGGTTCAATCTCTGTATTTGCGGACGATACTAAGCTAAGCAGGGCAATCATTTCTCCCCAGGATGTTGAAACCTTGCAAGAAGATCTGAACCAATTAATGGGGTGGGCAACTACATGGCAAATAAGGTTTAATGTAGAATTTTAAAATAATGCATTTGGGTGGCAAAAGTATGAATGCAATGTATACACTGGGGGGAGAACCTCTGGGGGGATCTAGGATGGAAAAGGACCTGGGGGTCCTAGTAGATGATGGGCTCATCAATGGTATGCAATGCCAAGCTGCTGCTAACAAAGCAAACAGAATATTGGCATGCATTAAAAAAGGGATTAACGCCAGGGATGAAGAGATAATTCTCCCACTCTACAAAACTCTGGTCCGGCCTCACCTGGAGTATGCTGTCCAGTTCTGGGCACCAGTCCTCTGCAAGGATGTACTAGAAATGGAGCGAGTACAAAGAAGGGCAACAGAGCTAATAAAGGGTCTGGAGGACATTGGTTATGAAGAAAGGTTGCAAGCACTGAATGTATTCTCTCTGGAGAAGAGACACTTGAGGGGCAATATGATTTCAATTTACAAATACCATACTGGTGAAGTGAGTTTAACAAGACACGTGGCCACTCATTAAAATTAGAAGAAAAGAGGGTTAACCTTAAACTATGTATAGGGTTCTTTACTGTAAGAGGGGCAAGGATGTTGAATTCCCCTCCACAGGCAGTCGTCTCAGCTATTAGACTATTAGATAAGCACCTGAACGACAGCAACATATGGGGAGATACAATGTAATACTGACATAATCGCACACATAGGTTGGACTTGAGTCTTTTTTCAATCTCACTGTAACTATATGGCGCAGCACACCTGATCAGCTATGACACCAGTGATTTGAAGACTTTTGGTTTTGGTGCCAACATAAATACAGAGGCAATTTTGACCGTTATCAGCAGAGGCATGCGTTGAATGCAGTGTTTTTTGGGGAATTCTTTAAAGTGGATTTAGTTCTGCTTTACATTTATTTTATTTTAGGTGAATGGTTACAGAGTCCATCAGGTACCAGGCAACCTATCAAAATGTAATGTAATCCCCCTATCATGACTTCTATCCCTAAGAAGATGTGCATCATGACTTATATCCCCAAGGAGATGTGCATTCATTGATGATGGTGAAAGAACACATGATCAATTTTGGAAGACTTGGAAGGACTAGCTTCACTTATTGTTTACTTAATCGGTTTATCTCTTATTCAGTCAGGTGAATTTTCCTATAAATGAAGCTCTAATTGGCATGTACAGTAAAACCATACTCTACCCAGTGTTTGATACATTAGGCCTTTTAATGTCTAAAATATAGACAGTCTACAAACATCCTGGAGTTTTACATTTTGACCACTTTTCAATCAGATATGTACGATATTGTTGACAAACCTAAGCATATATTTATAGAGAACTTTTAAATTTTTGTGGATAATTAAAGTAGAATTCCAGCTAAAGCCTAACTCCTTCTAACACCTATACTAACTAACCTGTGTAAAAAATATATATATTCTTACCTATTTTCAGCCTGCTGCGGTCTAGTCACGTTATCTAGCTCCTTTGTTTCAGCTAGTAGCGGCTGCAGGTAAGAGGGACCGTTGATGACGGCTGTACTATGAAAGCCTATCAGTGACATTCTCGGCTTTCACAGCCATTGTTGGGTGGCCTCTCCATTCCCTTGCAGCCACCACTAGCAGACATGTGATCATGTGACCGGACCAGAGCAGGCTGAAAATAGGTACGTACATATAACCTTTTTTTGAACAGGTTCGTTAATGTATGTGTTATGTGGAGGAGGGACCAATTTAAGACTAGTTAGGCTTTAGCCATTTCTAATCTAAAGTGGTTCTAAAGGCGGAAGTTTTTTTTATCATAATGAATTTTTATGCATTAAGATAGAAAACCTTCTGTATCAATAGCCCCCCCCCCCCAATACTTTCCTGAGCCCCATCGCGATTCAGCGATGTTGCATCATTGCTTCGGCTGACCGGACTCTTCATTCCCATTGGCTGAGACATCAGTGAGTGCCATTTTACAGTGAGAGCAGTGGCTCGGCTTGGGTGTCGGTGGAAGACCTGAGATGAGGAGCGGGGCTGCTATGTGCAAAACCACTGCACAGAGCAGGCAAGTATAACATGTTTGTTATTTTTAAAGAAATAAAAAGACTTTAATATCACTTTATCACAAAAATAACAGGTGCTTAATATTGAACAGGTTTGACAAGTCCATGAAAAGTGGACACTGCCTTTTTAAGTAACAACAAAGTTTTATGTACCATCTAGTTGTTCTCCAACAGGATAACTGTATCTTCTATCCGTGAAATATCAACAGTGGCCATGTGACCCATCCATATTATACTGGTATGATAGTGACAGCGATATCTTCTAGTGTGGTCATGTGTACTTTTTTGGCACAAGATGCAAAAAATGGGCAAACTAATGTGAAAACCCACGTCAAACCTATACTGGAACATGTTCTGGTAATTTGCAAGTTTAAGCTTGGTTTTCCAAGATCATATGACTATGACATATGTCTTAGATCGTAGCCAGTAGATGGCACCACGTAACTTGCTTCTACAGTATATATGTGAGATCATCTATTAGAAATGTACCTACCATTTACCACCCATTTAGACACGAATAAAGCCTAAAGCGGGGATCAAAGGAGGGGGAACTCCATTTAACTATTCCCAAAAGGTTAATATCCTTCAGGGATATTTTAGTAGTATTATCTCCCGCCTCACATCGTATTAAAAACTTCAGAAGAATTGTTTTTTTTTTTTAAGCTGACATCTACTTTTGTGCGTTTTGGCTATACAGTTTCAGTTGCCTGAACAGTTTGTAGGGAAGTTCCTGTAAACTTTATAACACTGCTTTCAAACACTACTAAAGTGCCAAAAACCATGACTGTGTAATGTTAAATGAAGCTGAAATGAGAGGATTTTATATTGTCTGCAGTTTTTTTTTATTCAGTTCACAATATCCCTTATAGCAGTGTTCCCCAACCCCCGGTCCGCGGCCCACTACCGGGCCGCGGCACTTCTGCAGCCGGGCCGCGAGCAGGCGGCATGAGAGAGCCCCACATGCGGACCGCGGGCTAGGGTTGCCACCTGTCCATTTTTGACCCGCCTGAAACCCGGGCACATATAACCGGGGCAACCCGATTCCCGCGACCGCCATCAGTATTACAGGGTCACGTCACACACACAGTAATGCCTGTGCGCTCCGCATCTGAGCCGGGCTCAGCGGCGAGCGGCAGGCATACCTATTCAGCCTGTGATTGGCTGAATAGGTCACTTGCGGGCGGCGCACACGAGATACGAGGGTCCGTGATTGGAGCGGGGCTGGAGTTTGACTGTGGTTGATCGCGGCCGCCCGTAGCCCCGCCCCTTGCCTGGCGTGTGCTCCGATATGTCTCCTCACTGAGGTATCTTTTTCATCTGCCCTTCTCTGTCAGCTTACTCAGCTACTCCCCCCCCCCCCCCTCTGTCAGACAACCCCCGTCAGCTACCCCTTCCCGAGTCCTGCCTCACGCTGTGAGTCTCCAGTCCTAAGGTCGCTCTCATCTGCTCTGTCAGCGGCAGTCAGCCCCCTTCCTATCAATCACCCCCCCCTCCTCCTCTGTCACCCCCTCCTCCTCTGTCACCCCTCCTCCTCTGTCACCCCCCTCCTCCTCTGTCACCCCCCTCCTCCTCTGTCACCCCCCTCTCTGTAACCCCCCTCCTCCTCTGTAACCCCCCCTCCTCCTTTGTCACCCCCTCCTCCTCTGTCACCCCCCCTCTCTGTAACCCTCCCTCCTACTCTGTCACCCCCCCTCCTCCTTTGTCACCCCCCCTCTCTGTAACCCCCCTCCTCCTCTGCCACCCCTCCTCCTCTGTCACCCCCCCTCCTCCTTTGTCACCCCCCCTCTCTGTAACCCCCCTCCTCCTCTCTGTAACCCCCCCTCTATAACCCCTCCTCCTCTCTGTAACCCCTCCTCCTCCTCTGTCACCCCCTCCTCCTCTTCTTTCACCCCCTCCTCCTCCGTCACCCCCTCCTACTGTGTCACCCCCCTCCTCCTTTCTGTCACCCCCCTCCCTCCTTTCTGTCACCCCCTCCTCCTCTGTCACCCCCTCTCTGTAACCCCCCCTCCTCCTCTGTCACCCCCCCTCCTCCTCCTCTGTCACCCCCCTCTCCTCCTCTGTCACCCCCCTCTCCTCCTCTGTCACCCCCCTCTCCTCCTCTGTCACCCCCCTCTCCTCCTCTGTCACCCCCCCTCCCCCCACTCCTCCTCTCGGTCACCCCCACTCCTCCTCTCGGTCACCCCCCACTCCTCCTCTGGGTCACCCCCCACTCCTCCTCTGTCAGCTACCCCCAAACAACATGCACCCCCCTTCTTCCTCCGGCTCCAGGGGGGCTAATATCCTGCGGCTGGGTCATACAGCACTGTCTGTGCTCTCTCTCCCACCCAGCCGCCGGCGCCACCAGAGACAGTGAATGGAGGGCCACTGGACTGGGACGCTTTTGCATGATATTACAGACTGCACCCCCTAACAGGTTCACATAAACATATTTGCAGTGGCTCATGGAAGGTACGTTTTTTTTTGTTGTCCAGCTTTAATGGAGGTTTCTATTGGGGGGGGGGGCACTGTCTGATCTGGATGGAGGTACAATGCTGCTGACACCATCCACTGCCCTACTGTCTGACACCATCCACTGCTCTACTGACACCGCCCTCTGCCCTACTGACACCGCCCTCTGCCCTACTGACACCGCCCTCTGCCCTACTGACACCGTCCACTGCTCTACTGACACCGTCCACTGCTCTACTGACACCGTCCTCTGCCCTACTGACACCGTCCACTGTTCTACTGACACCGTCCTCTGCCCTACTGACACCGTCCTCTGCCCTACTGACACCGTCCTCTGCCCTACTGACACCGTCCTCTGCCCTACTGACACCGTCCACTGCCCTACTGACACCGTCCTCTGCCCTACTGACACCGTCCTCTGCTCTACTGACACCGTCCTCTGCTCTACTGACACCGTCCACTGCCCTACTGACACCGTCCACTGCCCTACTGACACCGTCCATTCTGATTACTACTCTCTTTGAGTTAACCCACAAGGTGTCCCAGGTATTTATCAATCCTATAGTATGTACTACAAAAAAATTGGCGCCGCAAAAGTGTTCGGGTTTGGCTTGCAGAAAAGGTGGCAACCCTAACCGCGGCACTCTGCCATTCGGACCGCAAGGAGAGTTTTCTTCCTCCTGCGTCGCTCATAGAGCCGACAGCGGGAGGCGGAACAATTCTGGGTGGAGGGCGGAGCTGCCCGAGGTTATCAAACAGGTGATTGGCTGCCAGGACTGTCCTTCATCCTAGCAGCCAATCACCTGTTTGTTACCTCGGCCCTCCATCCAGAACTGTCCCGCCTCCCTCCCTGCAACTTTTCTCCTCATGCTGTGCCTCCCTCTGATCTGTCCCTAAGTGTGGGGGATGGAACCGAGGACTGTAATGTGTGGGGGATGGAACCGAGGACTGTAATGTGTGGGGGACGGAACCGAGGACTGTAATGTGTGGGGGACGGAACCGAGGACTGTAATGTGTGGGGGGGAAGGCTGAGGACTGTAATGTGTGGGGGGGGAAGGCTGAGGACTGTAATGTGTGGGGGGGGAAAGGCTGAGGACTGTAATGTGTGGGGGGGGGAGGCTGAGGACTGTAATGTGTGTGGGGGGGGAAGGCTGAGGACTGTAATGTGTGGGGGGGGGAAGGCTGAGGACTGTAATGTGTGGGGGGGGGGGAAGGCTGAGGACTATAATGTGTGGGGGGGACTGAGGACTGTAATGTGGGGTTATGATATAAATAGGGGCAGATGATAGTACTGTTAATGGGGGAGCCCAGAGTATGACAACACTACCAGTGACAGGGTGAGTGTGAGCAGGGCCTAGTGGGGGCACTAGCTTCATCTGTTGGGGCCTTACCACATCTGGTGGCAGGCAGCATGGCAAGTGACAATCCGCATCTGGTGGCAGGCAGCATGGCAAGTGACACACTCAAAGCTCCCACTGATTCTGCATTATGGTGGGTTTAACTTTATTTTTTACTACAATGTAATAAATAGAAATAATGCGCTGACAAATTGCCCGCGAAAAATCGATTACCCCCCGCATGCCATCCCCAACCGGGCCTTGGAAAATTTTCTTCCATGCAGCCGGTCCCCGGTGCCAAAAAGGTTGGGGACCACTGCCTTATAGAATCATTTCTAAAGATATAGATATGTCTATATATAGCTATATACATTGCATACACACATACCTTATATGAGAGAGGTGATTTTGGCATTAAAATCTCACAATTAAGAGATAGGGATGAGCCTAACACCCCCCGTTCGGTTCGCAACAGAACCTGCGAACAGACCAAAAGTTTGTGTGAACTTTAGAACCCCATTAAAGTCTATGGGACTCAAACATTTGAAATCTAAAGTGCTAATTTTAAAGGCTAATATGCAAGTTATTGTCCTAAAAAGTGTTTGGGGACCCGGGTCCTGCCCCAGGGGACATGTATCAATGCAAACAAAAGTTTTAAAAATGTATTTTTTCGGGAGCAGTGATTTTAATAATGCTTAAAGTGAAACAATAAAAGTGAAATATTCCTTTAAATTTCGTACCTAGGGGGGTGTATAGTATGCTTGTGAAGTAGCGCTTGTTTCCCGTACTTAAAACTGTCCCTGCACAAAGTGTAATTTCTGAAGGAAAAAGTCATTTAAAATCACTCGCAGCTATAATGAATTGTCGGCTCCCGGCAATACAGAGAAAAGTCATTGATAAAAAAAAACATATTAGAGTTTCCCTTAATATCCATACCAGACCTGAAGGTCCTGGTAATTGAGTTTGGGGGGACCCCCACTCATTTTTTATTCTCAATGACTTTCAATGCCTTTTCTCTGTATTGCCGGGAGCCGACAATTCATTTGAGTGATGTTAAATGACCCTTTTCCTTCAGAAATGACACTTTGTGCAGAGACAGTTCTAAGCAAGGGAAACAAGCGCTGCTTCATAGGCATACTATACCCCCCCCCCCCCTAGGTACAAAATGTAAAGGAATATTTCACTTTTATTGTTTCACTTTAAGCATTATTAAAATCACTGCTCCCAAAGAAAACTTCAGTTTTAAAACTTGTTTTGCATTGATAAATGTCCCCTGGGGCAGGACCCGGGTCCCCAAACACGTTTTATGACAATAACTTACATATAAGCCTTTAAAATTGGCACTTTAGATTTCTCCCATAGACTTTTACAGGGTGTTCTGTGGCTTTTTGAATTTGCCGCGAACACCCCAAATTGTTCGGCGAACAGGCAATGTTCAACTCGAACATGAGTTCAACTCGAAGCTCATCCCTATTAAAGCGGGGGTTCACCCAAAAATACATTTTTAACATACCATTCAGCCGAGTTCTCCTAATTTCCCGTACATACCTTATTTTCACCGCCGCTTCCGGGTATGTCTTCTGCGGGACTGGACGTTCCTATCTGATTGACAGGCTTCCGACTGTCACATACAGTGTGTCACGAGTTGCCGAAAGAAGCCGAACGTCGGTGCGGCTCTATACGGCGCCAGCGCACCGACGTTCGGCTTCTTTTAGCAACTCGTGACGCGTAGTATGCGACGGTCGGAAGCCTGTCAATCAATTAGGAACGCCCAGTCCTGCAGAAGATATACCCGGAAGCGGCGGTGAAAATAAGGTATGTACGGGATAGAAAAAAAAACAGCCGATTGTCATTAGGACAACTCGGCTGAATGTAATGTTTAAAATTTATTTTTTGGGTGAACCTCCACTTTAAGAGACAGTGCCCAGTCTGAGCTGTCCATCAACCACCTTCAAAATAAATGTAAATGGTTAAAAGGAGCTAGAATGCTGAAGTGCAAAGCATGCATGTTGACATTTGTAATCTTTTTAATTATGAAGTGGGTATTGGATATGTGTTTTAATATTTTGTGAGCTGCATGTCCTCCAGTCAAGTGTGTCAGTCCTCCATTGCAAATTATTAATAATTTTAAATATATATCTACCAAAAATGTGTGATACGTACTGTGCTACCAATATGTACTGTGCTACCAATATGAACACACAGACATCCATTATTGCCTAAGTGAACTGAAAAAAAAACATAATTCAATTAGATTGTGTAAATCCAGTTGTATTAATATATTTATTTTCAGTTCACGTAGGAAATAATGGATGTCTGATGTGTGTTAATATTGGTAGCGCAGCACGTGTTACACATTTTTGTGCAAGCACTATGTGCTTGCAGCTTGGTGTATATATACGTTTCTTCTACTTCAAACTCCTTTCTAAGTGTGTGTGTGTGTGTGTGTGTGTGTGTGTGTGTGTGTATATATATATATATATATATATAAAATCAGATCTTAAGTTATTTCTATATTTAAAAAAGACAAACAAGTGTAACATGTAACATGTAAAGGGAAATTTCCCAAGATGCACACAAGGAGAAAAGAAAACTGCCAGAGGTTACATCCATTCCTTACTTTATTCAAAAATCATACAAAGGTTTTGGATTTGGATGCACATTAATCGTATTGCTTGAGGTTCCACATAAATCTATATAGAAATGTACACTTGGTTCAAAAACTTCATTCAAAGATGTGATTAGCTTATCTAAACCATGGTAATGTTTACAGAAAGTATCCCCCCCCCCCCCCATAATTAAAGAAATAATTTCTGTTTTATATGTAATTTTACAGTTTTCAAAATGTAAACTGGTATTATGAATATACTTGAATGGCCAGAAGTGCCCCTGAGCCTGTCAGGAGTGTTCTAGGGTTCACATAGCACTGGTTGAGAAACTATGACCTATAATGCGTGCAAAAAAAAAGTTGAATAGATTGTAAAATTTGCATATTTTAATGCTAAGCACTGTGTGTGTGTGTGTGTGTGTTTTATCATTCTAAACTGTATATAGTAAAAGCTGCACCCCAGATATAAATGTGTTGAAACAAAAAAAAATTGTTGGCTGTCAGATTGGGAAATAGAAAATAACACATTGGTAATTTCATATAAAACATAGCCTTAATATTTTTGTTTTCCTTTTATAGCTTCTTTTTATCAGTCATGTATCTGCACTATGTATGCGTGAGATGACACCATCTGCACAATTATGTAAAGTATGTAAGATTCTATTTTAGATTTCAAATAAAGTTACTGTTGTAAATCTGTATTTGTTTCAATAGTCTACATTTTTCTTATGTGCAAACAAATTCTATTCAGCATTTGCTTACATTATTGGGCTGATTCACTAAAGTTGAGAACCTTCAGACAATAAATTGTTTGACTATTCACTTTAGTTATCCAGTTATGTACAGATGAAACAAAAAAACAGGAATTTGTTTTCCACATATTTGGGGACCCAAGGATTGACAAAGAACTGGCCTGGATGAGGAGAGCGCATGATCCCTGGACAGGTAAGTGTGCTTTTATTTTAAAAGTCAGCAGCTACCGTTTCTCTTCCGTTCATAGACGGACACACCCTTCTTTGACATTAGGGTTATGCTTCTTCCTACCAGGAGAGTTTAGGCAGAATTTAACAGCACTTAAAGCGTTAAAACCTTTCCTTCGTGCCGCTCCTCCCAGGGGGCGTGGCTCCCCCAGGCATAACCCACACCCTGCTCTAGGAGCCTCAGTCTTTTTCTGCCTAACGACAGGAGAGGAGTCAGGCACTTCTAGAGTCCTGTACTCTGGAGTTTTTTTTCTTGCAATTTTTCTCGCTTTTATTATTTTGTTCCTGCACTTTTGAATCCTGTGATTCTTCTATCAACAGCCGACTGGGTGACAGGCTGGGTCCTCGACTCTTGTAGTCCCCCCATGTTCGGCCATCGTGCGTGTGCCGGCCCTTAGCTCAGCTTTGGGACGTCCACGACAGGCCCCGTTGCTCAAGGTGCGGCCGGAGAACTTCGGTTCTAGGGCACACATATGACCGGTCTTTTATGGCTTTGTCACAGTGTGTCTGGCCGACAGCCATGCCGTTTACGGACGTTGGTTCTGTCTGGGATACCTCCAGCCGAGTAGTCGCAGGACAGGAATGTAGTGGCCCCTTTCTCAGGTAAGTGGTCTGGCTGGAATGTTCCCAGGGGAGGTCGACAGGGTTTTTTCCCTGCTTTCCTCTCCCTTATTCCTCTCCCTCCTTCCCTTGTGGGTAGCGGCTGTGAGGGGTTTTTTTTCTGGGGCTCATATACACCCGGACCCGTGTGTGTAGCGGGGGCTGTGTGTTGTCACTACAGAGGGCTGTGGTGTTCACTACAGGGCCTTTCAGGTGTGTTGTGAGGTGATTTTTTTGTGCTGGCATTTCCTGTGTCGCTGTCTTTTTTAAATGCTGCGCAACGGCCGCCATTTTGCCGGAGCCCCGCTCTATATAGCTCGGCGGCCATTTTTCTGTGGACCTATACTGTTTTTTCAGCATTCGGTGGCCATCTTGCTTTTTCGTCTGCCTCGTGTGACAGCTTTGGCGCTACTTAAGACAGCGAATCTGTCTGAGGAGAGGACAGACACATCGCTGCGTGGCTTCTCAGCACACCTAGTCCTTCTCAGGCCGCGCTGCATCGGGTGGCGTGGTGAGTACCAGGGGCCCCCATACTCTGCAATAGCAGCAAGGAGGTGACCAGTGGGGGTTTTTGTCCTGCTTTGCAGAGTGGGTGACACGGCGCTGACACTATGGAACCTGGGCCAGGTCTATCTATCCAGCTATGCCTGAGTTAACCCTTAAAGCCCCTTCCCCTGCCACATCTGTTGGCTGTCCTGGGTTTCTTGCCAGGTTTGAAGCAGCTAGTGTCCGGATGGGGGGTAAAAAGCGCCCCCTCCCTGAGCCTGCTTCTGGGGATGTCTCTGACGCAGAATTGCTTTTTCTGGTTCTGTTATGTCAGAGGCTGCAGGCTTACTCCACATGGATAGTGAGGATGACTCTGCTGCAAGGAATTTGTTGGAGCTTTTGTTTTCTGCGGTGCGTGAGACTCTAAAAATTGAGGATGTGGCGGTGACACTAGCCGTGTCAGTACCTTTTGGGGTTCCGCAGACCGCCACGCACCGCTAATGTGTTTCCTTGTGTTCCTTATTTGGACAAAATGTTATACAAGGAATGGGATGCTCCGCAAAAAGTTTGTCAAAAAACTTTGCAACCCATTACCCCCTTGAGGGGGACTTTAAAAAAAAAATAAAAAAAAAAGTAGATCTCTCCTCCGCCAGTGGACCTCCCTGTGTCCAGACTGAGCAAGGCCACCACGTTCTCCTGATAGGAGAGTGGAGGCCGTGGCCCGCTCCCTTTTCACGGTGGTGGGTTCGGCGGTGAGGCCGGCTCTGGCCGGGGCCCTGGTGGCACAGGCCCCGACTGAAAGGGCGAAGCTCCTGCTGCAGGAGCTGGAAGGGGACGCTTCCGAGTCCTCTAGGGACCTGGCTGAACGATTGGTTCAGGGTCAGACATTTCTCTGCGAGGCGGCCATGGATACTATCCGGGGCTTCCATCTATGCAGTGGTTCTGCGCCGCCTTGTGTGGCTGAAGAGCTGGTCTGTGGACTAGTCCTCTAAGGAGGCCTTGGTGATGGCCTTTAAGGGTGAATGGTCCTTTTGGGACTTCCCTGGATGGGATCATTGAGGATGCCACGGGTGGTAAGCGCATGCTGTTCCCACAGTCTGGGAAGGGCTAGGGACCTCGCCATGTGCAAGGACCTTCCTTGACTACCTCCGAGCATTTTTTCGCCTGCCCTGTGCGGTGGGGGTAGGTCTACAGGGTGCTTAAACCCCCGCCGCGGGGCAGCAGCACACCTGATACCGCATGCCTAACAAGTCTGCGGACATACCTGCTTCCGCCTGAAGGTCTGCTCTCGCCCGTGTCTCGGGTGGGAGACTGGCTTCGCTCATTCGAGGCTCGGTGGAGGTCTCTCCTCTCCGACCGTTGGGGCAGCAGCACACCTGATACCGCATGCCTAACAAGTCTGCGGACATACCTGCTTCCGCCTGAAGGTCTGCTCTCGCCCGTGTCTCGGGTGGGAGACTGGCTTCGCTCATTCGTGGCTCGGTGGAGGTCTCTCCTCTCCGACCGTTGGGGTTGCGAAGTGGTTTCCTTTGGGTACAAGATAGAGTTTCACTCTTGTCTGCCAAACATGTTTTCTCCCTCCGGCCTCTGACCTCCTCCGGTTCGCCGGTTGGCTCTGTCAGGGGCTGTCCAGGATCTTCTGGTCAGGGAAGTGATTGTGCCGGTTCCCTCGTTGGAACGGTCTCAGGGGTTTTACTCCATTCTGTTTGTGTCCCCACGGAGGATGGGGCCCGGTCAATCCTGGGCCTCAAGTCCCTTGTTTGTTTTGTCAAGGTGCAAAATTTCAGGTGGTGTCGATTCGCTTGGTAATAGTGGCACTCCATCAGGGGGATTTTTCTGGCATCCTTGGATGTCATGAACGTGTATCTGCATGTTCCCATATCCTCTAAGCACCAGAGATTCTGTGCTTTGCGGTCGGGGGGGACCATTTTCAATTGGTGTCCTTCCTATTCGGGCGGGTTTTCGCCAAGGTGCTCGTCCCGATACTGGCCCGGCTGTGACAGTGGGGGTTTGTTATCATGGGATGTCTGGACGACATTCTCCTACGAGCTTCTTCGAGCTCTGCATTGGTGGAGCCGTGTCTATCACGTGTCAAGCTCTCCGAGTTCGGCTGGTTTCTGGATTGTCCTGAAATCAGGGTTGGTTCCGTCTCAGGGACTGGAAGACCTGGGACTAGTCCTGGATTCTGCCGGGGCGGGAGTGTTTTTCTCCTAACGGAAAAACTTCAGAATCTGCTGTGCAGCAGTTGCCGACCCAGAAGCGGTCATCTCTGCGATTCTGCAGGAAGGTTCTGGGTCCATTGGTGGCCTCTTTCGAGGCGGTTCTGTATGCCCAATTCCACGCCAGGGTACTTCGGAGGGAACAGCTGTCACATTGGGACTAGCTTCGGTCATCTCTGGATTACCAGGTTCAATTGAGTCATCTGATCTTGTCTCCCCTGGTGTGGTGGCTGGCGTTTCCTGTGCTTCGGGCCGGGTAGTCGTTTTTCTGCAGGCCATTGGACAGTGGTCACGACGGATGCCAGCCTCTCCGGTTGGGGAGGGGCGCTTGGGGCACCCAGTCAGCCCAGGGGCACTGGACTCAGGTGGAGACCTGCCTACTGATCAACGTTCTGGAGCTCCGAGCAATCAAGCTTTGCCTTGCCAGGTGGTCCTTGGATCTACTGGGCCGACCGGTCGGGATCCTGTCCGACAACACCACGGCCGTGGCGTAGGTTGATCATCAGGGAGGCACACGGAGTTCTGTTGCAGCGACGGGGGTCGCGCACGTCCTTTAGGTGGGTCGAAGGGTCCGTTCCGGCTCTATCGGCCGGGTACATTCCGGGAGTATGGAATTGGCTAGCCGACCTCCTAAGTCACACTACACTGCGCCAAGGAGAGTGGTCTCTCCACCCGCAGGTGTTTCGGGGGCTGTGCCAAAAGTGGGGCACTCCGGACGTGGACCTTCTAGCGTCCCGTCTCTATCGGTAGGTGCCACGGTTCGTGGCCAGGTTTACGGGCCCGTGGGCGGACGCGTCAGGCGCGTTGGTGGCTCCTTGGGGTCACAATCGCCTAATTTACACCTTCCCTTCTCGGAAGCTTCTTCCTCGCCTGCTGCGCAGAGTGGAAGCTATAGGGCTTCTATCAATCCTGATTGCCCCAGATTGGCCGCGTCGTACCTGGTACGCGGACCTGGTGCGTCTGGTGGCAGACGCCCCCTAGCGTCTTCCCCTGGGAGTTGATCTTCTGTTACAGGGTCCGATCTTCCACCCTGTTTCACAGCCACTGGCTTTAGCGGTGTGGCTGTTGAGAGCCAGGGGCTGAAGGACCGAGGCCTATTGGGCTCGGTGGTCTCTACCGTGCTGCGTGCACGGAATTATACCTCACGTAGGATTTCTCATCATACATGGAAGGCCTACATCTCTGTGTGTGAGGAGATGAAATGGCAGGGGGTCTGGCAGGTGGCCCCTCCGGTGCGCCCTCCATTACCCCCATGGGACTTAAATTTAGTCCTTTCGGTGCTTCGGGATGCTCCTTTTGAGGTCATTCAGGAGGTTTTCTGTTTATTGTCACAAAAGGTGATTTTATTTCTGGTAGCTATTACCTCGATCAGACGTGTGTCTGTCTGATCTGGCGGCCTTGTCTTGCAAGGCTCCCTACTTGGTCATCCGTTAGGATGAGGTGGTGCTGCGGCCGCAGCCATTTTTTCTCCCTAAGGTCGTTTCGGCTTTTCAAATTGATGGGGACATTGTTCTTCCATCCTTATGTCCTCGGCCGAAATGCCAGGAGGAGGCCACTTTGCATCCGCTGGGTGTGGTTCGGGCCCTACGATTGTACTTATCTGTTACGGTTCCATTCCGGAAGTCGGACTCACTGTTCGCGTCGGTGGCTGGCCCTACAAGAGGGCCTGGCGGTCTCGTTGACATCGTTCCTAGGTGGTTCCGACGGATTGTGCTTCAGGCCTATGCCCTAAAGGGGGCGTGCGCCCCCCTTTCGGGTTATGGCGCATTTGACCAGGGCGATCGGGGCCTTTTGGGCTTTCCGGCATCATGCCTCTGTGTTACAGCGGTGTTAGGATGCATCCTGGTCGTCATTCCACGCTTTTTCAAAGTTTTCAGAGGTGGATGTGTGTGCATCTTTTGATGCCTCCTTCAGCCGCAGGTGTTACGGGCGGCAGTTTATGGTTGGAGTTTCTCCGTTGAGCAACTCCGGTTTTTGTTTGGGGTGTAACCTGTTTTGCTGTTATTTTCCCACCCCTAGAATTTTTTTGACACTGCTTGGGGACGTCCCTAATGTCAAAGAAGGCTGTGTCCGTCTATGAACGGAAGAGAAAATAGGATTTTTGTACTCAACGTAATATCCATTTCTCTGAGTTCATAGACGGACACAGCACCCACCCCTCCTTGGTTTGTACTGCTTGTTACGGACTGAGGCTCCTAGAGCAGGGTGTGGGTTATGCCTGGGGGAGTCACGCCCCCTGGGAGGAGCGGCACAAAGGAAAGGTTTTAACGCTTTAAGTGCTGTTAAATTCTGCCTAAACTCTCCTGGTAGGAAGAAGCATAACCCTAATGTCAAAGAAGGCTGTGTCCGTCTACGAACTCAGAGAAATGGATTTTACGGCGAGTACAAAAATACTATTATTTGTACCTGCTGACTTTTAAATGGCGAGATATGTATTGGATGCTATGTGAAACTGGGCCAGGGTATAGCCTGCCTGGTTTTGACAGGGAAGAATCGATCAGCCGTGATACTACCAACTAAAACCCACAAAATCAGCCATCATTACAAGGTAAAGCAAACAAAAAGATGCAGGAAATATAACTACACTGATGCCTAATTAAAACTATGAAAATATTTATTTAAAAAAACGATAAATTTAAGTGTATAATGCCTTTTATATCTTAATTATTTTTATTGTTTTCTGAAAATTGTCAAGACAAGTGTTCTTACAAAAGGTATAAAATAAGCATTCCAAATATTTAAGTACAATCAATAAAATGTGTTTACACAGTGCATTGACTTGCCCCAACTGACCCTCCCTTGCCCACCCCATACATAATTATACCTCTATTTATGTTACCCCAAGTAGGATCAACTGCGTTCACCTGGGCACCTGTTGATGCGTTACGTGAAGGGAGAAGAAATTGAAATTGAAACAGAGAGAGGAAGAGATCAGCGTATTCAAACCTAGCATTAGGGATTCAAGCTCTCAGGAACCGCCGAAGGAAGAAGAAACATGATAAAAGAGAAAAGAAAAAGAGAGAACCAAAATAAGAGAATAGCGAGGGGGTTAGGGATAGAAGCTCTAATGCCCTTATTATTGTAGGTTACTGGTTATAAGGAGAAATTCCCATTTCCTGGGATGGTGGGGGTCCAGGTCCCGGGGAAGAGTAACCTCTATAGGGGTTATCCCATATCCCCCAGCCAGGGCCCCCAGATTCTTTAAAATCTTTTATAGTTGCCTTGCTTAATAAAGGCCACCCTCTCACTCCAGATCATTGCATTGATGTTTTTTTACAGATGGGGGGGGGGGGTTGCGCTTGCCATCTCTGAGCTATTAACTTACGTGCTTGGAATAGGCATCTCAACACACCTTCCAGGGCTCCTGGTGGAACTCTATAGTCCTCCATGTACCCTAAAAGGCAGGTTTTGGCCTCTGGCTCTAATGAGGTCTTAAAAATGTTGTTGACCCTGTCTATTACCTCTATCCAATATCTATAGAGCTTAGGACACCTCCAGACCATATGGATAAGGTCCCCTGCTGCCCTACATCTAGGGAATTCATCGCTCTGATTCCAGCCTAGTTTGAACATTTTTTTAGGGGTATAGTAAACGTGGTGCAATTGGAATAGGTGGGACAGTCTCTGTGCCGGGGCAATTGACACCAGAGCCCCTCTTTGTAGAATTTTACTCCATTGCTCCGAAGTCACTATCCCTAGATCTCTTTCCCATCTTTCTCGGCTCTTGGAAATACCAATTTGATTTATGGCTCTTGCCCCCAGTTTATCATACATCTCTGAGATTAAACCTTTTGAACTATCGGTTTGAATTGTTTTGAGAAGTGTGGGGATCTGGATCCTAGCAATCTCCTGTGTACTGAACTGAATTTGAAGGGCATGTCTGATCTGTAAGTATTTATAGAACGTCTTGTTGGATATATTAAATTTGTGTCTCAAATCTGAGAACGTTTTCATGAAATTGCCCTCATAAAGATGGAGTAGCCGTGTAATTCCCTGCCTCTCCCGTTCTTTAGACTTCTCTATATCCCTTACTTCTATTAGGTTCTTCTTATTCCAGAGGGGGGAAAACGCAGTTACCCCAGTGTATCCCAGCAGGGCCTTCATTGTCTGCCATACTTTGCATATTAGCTTTATGGTCGGGCATTTGTAGATAAAGTAATATACCTCAAGGGCTTCTACCAATGTTTTATGTGGGGCCCCTAGTAGTATTTGTCTACTACTAGATAGTATTAGTCTACTACTAGCATTATCAAATTTTTGGGTGCCACAGCCCGCTAGATGTTGTAGCTGGGACGCCAAAAAATACATTTGCGGATGTGGGACCGCCATCCCCCCCTCTTTTACTGGGAGTTGCATAGTCTGTAAACTGATTCTGGCCTGACCTCCTTTCCACATTAACTCTGACTAAGGTTTCAATTCTTTTGAACCATACTTGGCTTACCCAAATCGGGGAGTTGTGGAGTGTGTGTAAAATCTGGGGTAGCCAGATCATCTTTATCAAATTACATCGCCCAGCTACAGAGAGAGGGAGGAAGTTCCAAGTGTCCTTTTTTTGTTTCAATTTTAATAATAATGGAGCTATGTTATTACTAGTGTACTCCTTGAAATCGCAGGTAAACCAAACCCCCAGGTATTTTATTTTTGCGACAATTTTTTAAACTGGGACATTTCAGTATAATGCCTTTTTAAATGTTGATGTCGCAGGTAGCTTTCTCAACTTTAAAGTGGAGTTCCGCCAAAAAAAAATATAAGTCAGCAGCTACAAATACTGCAGCTGCTGACTTTTAATATTATGACAACTTACCTGTCCTGGGCACCTGCGATGTCGGCACCCGAAGCCAATCTGTCCCTCGGCTCTTGGGTGCTGCTGCCACCATCTTTGGTGCTGCCGCCACCATCTTCGGTAAGGGAATCAGGAAGTAAAGCCTTGCGGCTTCACTACCTGGTTCCCTACCACACATGCGCGAGATGTGCTGCGCGGTCCCACTGGTCCCTGATGTCTTCTGGGACCAGTGTGTCTCGGAAGACGGGGAGACGAAGTAGGCGCCGGACGTGGCGTAGGTCAACCGCGGTGATCAATGCCCGGAAGTGGGAGCAAATACCTGGATTACACAGGTATCTTCTCCCCCCTGAAAGGTGCCAAATGTGACACAGGAGGGGGGGGGGAATTTCCAAAAAGCGGAAGTTCCAATTTTGGGTGGAACTCTGCTTTAATGAGTGTCCGAAACGACCCCCAGCATTTCTAGCCACACAGGTAATTCAGTCACCTTGTATTCAGTCAACCATATTGTTGAGACAAATGTTAAATGTCCAGGAACTAGACAGGAAGTGTAAACCATTTGTAAACTACTCGTCCTATAGACATAAGTGAAAAATACAGGTAAAATGCCATTTGTATGCTTTCTTAATTTCAGGTTGAAAATCGGAAAACCTATTCATAATAAAAATATTGGAAAGGCAAGTAGGTAACAAATATCAAATGTTTGTGTAGTTACATGGTTTGGCTTGGTTAAAAAAGACACCTGTATTTTAAATAAATAAAAAAGCATGCATAAATAGAAAATCTACATATACACAATCCTATACCCACAGTTGATCCAGAGGAAGGCAAAAAAAAAACATAAAGCATGATTCAACTTACTCCAGTGCGGGGAAAAAATCCTTCCTGATCCCCAAGGAGGCATTCTGATATTCCCTGGATCAACTACCCCTGATGTTATTACCTATAAATATTGGTATCCAGTTATATTTTGTGAATTTAGGAAGCATCCAGGCCTTTTTTGAAAAACGATCTACTGAGCTGGCCAGAACTAGTTTATTTCAGTTGCTGATGCAGATACAGCTTCCCTGCACAGATTCAAACAGGAAAGCCTTACTTTGAGTCCATTCAAGGTTCTTATTTATAACTCAAGCCCTGATGAAGGAGGGGGTTGCTTTAACCCCCAAACATGTTGACTGTCTTTTAACATATTAGCAATAAATTAATTTGGACTCCTTATCTTTTGGTCCGGCGCTCCTTCCATATATGCATGTCTTTTTCTAGTTCTCGAGGGAGTCTATGCCAGAAAATATTTACAGCTCACGCAGTGTAGTTCGACATGATTGTTTCCTGTTTATATGTATTTGATGTGTGTTTGAGGGCTCCTCTGAATTATCTTGTGTCTGGTTTACACTGCCGATTACAACTTGGTAATTTGCAGTTGTCCATTTCCATAAAATATTCTTTCTGTGAACTACAATGTGTACCATTCCTTAACCCCTTTACGCCTAAGGGTAAAACAAAGGTTAATTACTAAGCACAATTTTGCAATTGTGACATGTTATATAATGCGGGCAAAAAGTATTTGATCCCCTGCTGATTTTGTATGTTTGCCCACTGACAAAGAAATGATCAGTCTATAATTTTAATGGTAGGTTTATTTTAACAATTAGAGACAGAATAACAAAGAAATCCAGAAAAACGCATTTCAAAAGTTATAAATTGATTTGCATTTTAATGAGTGAAATAAGTATTTGACCCCTTTGCAAAACATGACTTAGTACTTGGTGGCAAAACCCTTGTTTGCAATCACAGGGGTCAGACTTGTAGTTAGTCACCAGGTTTGCACACATCTTACAAGGGATTTTGCCCCACTCCTCTTTGCAGATCCTCTCCAAGGGCCATATTCTCGTAGATTTCCGGCGGGCGGCGCGTAAGCCATTCACACTCCGCTGCCCCAACCTACAGGAGCAAGTGCTGTATTCCCCAAACACTTGCTCCGTAGTTTGGGGCGGCGGAGTGTATTTGGCCCGGCGTATGCCCGCGTATCTCCAAGGGGGCGGCTTCTATTTAAATTAAGCGCGCTCCCGATTCTAACGAACTGCGCATGCGCCGAGCTTAAAATAGCCCAGTGTGCATGCTCCAGTTCTCGGCGTAAAACGTCAATGGCGCCGACGTGTGCGTCATAGACGTAAAGTCGTATTCAAGAACGACTTAGTAAAACGACGTACCCGACCGGAAAACACGACGCGGACCCGACGCCATACTTAACATGGCCTATGTGGGACTGGCGTAAGGTTACCCCTCATATAGCAGGGGTAACCTTATGCCTACGCAAATGACGTAAGCGACGGTTACGCGACGCAAATTCGTTCGGGAATCGGCGTATCAGGCTCATTTGCATAAACAAATGAGACCTGAACGTAAACGCCACCTAGCGGCCGGCGGAGTAATTACATTTAAGATCCGACAGTGTAAGTGACTTACACATGTCGGATCTTCAGTGTATCTATGCGAAAATGATTCTAAGAATCACTCGCATAGAAACGCTGGCCAAAAAATAGAGATACGATGGAGTATCCTGAGATACTCCATCGTAAATTTACTCAGAATATGGCCCCAAGTCATTAAGGTTTTGAGGTTGATGTTTGGTATCTCCAACCTTCAGATTCCTCCACATATTTTCTATGGGATTAAGGTCTGGAGACTGGCTAGGCCACGCCATGTGCTTCTTCTTGAGCCACTCCTGTGTTGCCTTGGCTGTGTGTTTTGGGTCATTGTCATGCTCCAATACCCACCCACGACCTATTTTCAATGCCCTGTCTGACAGAAAGGGGTTCTCACCCAAGATTTGACGGTACATGGCCCTGTCCATCGACCCTTTGATACAGTGAAGTACTCTTATACCCCAAAGCATAATGTTCCCACCTCCATGTTTGAAGGTGTGGATGGTGTTCTTGGGGTCAGCATTTCTCCTCCTCCTCCAAACACGGCGTGTTGCGTTGATGACAAAGAGCGCAATTTTGGTCTCGTCTGACACAACACTTTCACCCAATTCTCCTCTTAATCATTCATATGTTCATTGGCAAACTTCAGACGGCCTGTACATGTGATTTCTTGAGCAGGGGGACCTTGCAGGCTCTGCAGGATTTCAGTCCTTCAGCGTAGTGTGTTACCAATTGTTTTCTTGGTGCCTTGAGATCATTGACAAGATTGTCATGTGTAGTTCTGGGATAATTTCTCACCGTTCTCATGGTCATTAAACCACCACAAGATGAGATCTTGCATGGAGCTCCATGTCATGAACGCTTCCAGTGGTCCCCGCGGAACGGGTAAGTAAGTTCCTCCTGTCTTGGAGCAGCTGAGAATTCCTGGGGCGGTCATTTTAGGGGGTCTCTCGCCCTCCCTTTCCTTTCCCCCATCTTTTCCCTCCTTCCCATGCTTTGCTGGGCCTGCTGTTTACCGGGGGTCCCTGGGGGGGCTCCGGGTCCTGAACGGGGGGCTGTGCACTGTGTAGGGGTCTGCTATTGGTGTGGGTGGTCTGCCATTAGGGGAGCCTCTACTCAGATGCTCGGCGTTTGCGGACCTTCTTTTACCTCAGGGGATTCACATCGGCACCGTTTTCTTGTAGCCGCACTGTATTTATTACAATGCAGCTGGCGGACATTTTCTTGTAGCCACGCTGTTTCTAATGATATTACAGCCGACGGACATTTTTCTTGTAGCTCACGCTCTTCTTTTTTTTTTTTTTTTTTTTGCGGTGAGCGGCGACCATTTTGTTGTGGTTTTAACACTGGTTTTGGCCTCTAGTGCTGAAATGTCTCATTCTTAACGGCAGATCACCTCAGACTCCTCGGGCACACACTGTGCTAGGCGTTAGAGCCGACCACAGCACTGAACTGTACCCAGGTCGGGGCGGTAAGTTCCTGGGGTTAACCCCTCGGTCTGTGGCAGCAAGGAGAATGGGCTTTTTTCAGTATACCTTGACTTGGTCCCTGAGTGGCTGTCAGGTGAGCAGTATGGTGTCAGAGACTGGTGCTTCTTCCCCAGAAATTCCAGTGATAGCAACTGGTCCCCTAGCACCTGCAGTACAGGTAGACGCTTTGTTGGCGGTCCTGGAGTAATTTGTTGCCAGGGTGGAAGCGGTGTGTGTGTGTGTGTGTAAGGGGGGTAAAAAGCACCCCCTCCCCACCATCATCTGGGGAAATCTCTGATTCAGACTCGGGCCTGGCCGTGGTGCAGGGCCCCTGTTCTGAGGTTTCAAAAGGGTGCGGACCGGGACCTTTCGGACAGTGAGGAGGACTCTCTGTCTGGGGCAGCGCAGGAGAAGGCGCTTGTTGGGGCACTTATCACCGCGGTTGCGGGAAACCCTCAAATTGGAGGATGCGACTGGGGCATCTGCTGAGGTATGGGTAAGTTTTGGGTCCCGCAAGTCGACCCACACTGCAAAGGTTTTTCCTTATGTGACTTATTTTGATAAGTTTATAGACCAGGAATGGGAACGGCCACAGAGGACCTTTGTGGTCCCAAAACGCATGGCGGTCCGTTACCCTTTTGAGGAAAGCCTTTTGAAAAAATGGGCATCCCCCCCCGGTTGTGGACCCCCTGTGTCTAGGTTGAACAAGTTCACCACAATTCTGGTAGAAGGGAGGGACCCCTGCATTCAAGGACCCTTCTGACAGGAGGTCCGAAGCGGTGGGCCCGGTCCATGTTCACCAGGTTAGGGTCAGCATTGCAACCAGTATTGGCCGTGGCCCTGGTGTCACACTCTTACCGAGTGGGCAAAATTGTGGCACCGTGAGCTGGAGAAGCAACAGGCTTCCCTGGTCTGTGTGAAGTTGGCTGACCAGCTGGTGCATGGCCTTGCGTACGTCTGCAATGCAGCTTTGGATACTGCTCTCCAGAGCCTCAGTATCTGCTGTGGTACTACGTCGCCTGATTTGGCTAAAATGCTGGTCTGCGCACCAAATTTCCAAGAAGGCTCTGGCAGATTTACCCTTCCAGGGTGAGAGGCTATTTGGAGCCTCGCTGGATGACATTAAGAATGCCACTGGGGGTAAGAGTACGCTACTCCCACAATCCAGAAAGGCAAGGAACCACACCGTAGGCCAGGGCCCTCCTTTTCTGCTCAGAAGCAGTATTTTCGGCAGTCTGGGCCCGCAGGCCAGCTGAGGGACAAAAGCATCCCTGGATTCGCAAGCAAAACAAGCCTGCAAACAAATCTGTGACAGCATGAAGGTTTGCCCCCACCCGACTCTCGGGTGGGGGGTCCCTTCGCAAGTTTGCAGCTCGATGGACCTCCCTGCTCTCCATTCAGTGGGTTTGATCAGGGTACAAGATAGTTTCTGTCTTGTCCACCAAACAGATTTTCCCTCAAACCTTCATCATCTTCTGGCTCATCGGAACGCCCTATTGGAGGCAGTGCAGGATCTGCTGAGGCGCGGGGTAATGGTACCTGTGCCGCTGCCAGATAGGTTTCAGGAATTTTACTCCAATCTGTTTGTAGTCCCGAAAAAGGACGGGGTCCGTCCAATCTTGGATCTCAAAGCCCTTACCGCCTTTGTGAAGGTACAAAAATTCAGGATGGAATCAATTCGCTCTGTGGTCGCTGCACTCCATCTGGGGGATTTTCTGGCGTCATTGGACATCAAGGACGCATACTTGCCCCATATATTTCAGGCATCAGAGGTTTCTGCACTTTGCAGTAGGGGACAACCACTACCAGTTTTTGGCTCTCCCGTTCGGCCTGGCATCAGCACCAAGGGTTTTCACCAAGGTGCTCGCTCCAATTCTGGCCTTGCTGAGACGGCGAGGAATCGATATTGTGGGCTATTTGGACGGCCTCCTGCTCAGAGCCTCTTCGGGCTCGGACTTGGAGGAGGATGTGGCGATCGCCAGTCAGACTCTTCAGGAGTTTGGGTGGGTGCTGAACCTACAGAGGTCAGTGTTAGTGCCGACTCAGCGCCTGAAGTACCTGGATTTCATGGTGGCCACCTTCGAGGCAGTACCGTATGCTCCATTCCAATCTTGTGTCTTGCAGAAGGAAATCCTGTCCAAAGGGAACAAGTCTCCGTTGTCAAATCTGGGTAAGTCAACCAGTCAGGGCTTCCCTGGTATGGTGGCTGAGATTTCCGTCACTTCAGTCTGGGAAGACGTTCCTTCCTTTTCACTGGACGGTGATTACGACAGACGCCAGCCTGTCTGGGGTGTTCAGTCAACACAGGGACGATGGACGCAGGAGGAATCCTGTCTGCCGATTTAATGTGTTGGAACTTCAGGCGATCAGACTGTGCCTCTCCACATGGTCTCTGAGGCTTCAGGGACGTCCAGGTGGTGTATGTCAACTATCAAGGAGGTACAAGAAGCTTGGCTGCAGCATTGGAGGTCGCTCACATCCTTCGATGGGCAGAGCGGAGCGTGCTGGCCCTGTTGGCCGTATACATTTCGGGTGTAGAAAACCTGGCAAGCAGACTACCTAGATTGCCAGATGTTGGACCAAGGAGAATGGTCACTACACCCGGATGTGTTTCAGCTACTTTGCCGGAGATGGGGCATGCCAGACGTGGATCTCCTGACTTCTTGACTCATTTGGAAGGTATTGAGGTTTGTGGCCAGGTCAAAAGATCCCTGGGCGGATGCGACGGACGCGTTGGTGGTTTCGTAGGGGCAGTATTGGCTGATATATGCCTTCCCCCCGCTGAAGCTTCTTCCTCATCTGCTTCGCAGGGTGGAGACCGAGGGGATCCCGGTGATTCCAATTACTCCAGATTGGCCTTGGCGCCCTTGGTACGCCGACCTTGTACGGCTGGCGGCGGATGTCCCTTGGCGACTGCCAATGTGGGAGGACCTTCTTTCGCAAGGTCCTATTCTTCATCCTGCCTTAGTCGCTGGCCTAAACGGCATAGCTGTTGAAAGTTAGGTACTGAGGGACCGGGGTCTGTCTGGCTCGATAATTTCCACCATGCTGAGGGCACGACAGTCTTCTTCTCCGAAGATCTATCATCGCACATGGAAGGCCTACATCTCCATGTGTGAGGAGATGGAGTGGCACCCACGGGCTTATTCGGTTTCCAGGATCCTGCTGTTTTTACAACGTGGGGTGGATCAAAGTTTTGCCCTAAGCACCATAAAGTGGCAGATTTCAGCCTTGTCTGTTTTCTTTCAACGACCCTTGGCGGCTCATCCACTGGTGAAAATATTTGTGCAAGGGGTGCGACATGTGGCCCCTCCGGTTCGGCCACCACTACCCCCGTGGGATTTGAATCTGGTGCTCTTGGCACTTCAGAAACCTCCTTTTGAGAACATCAGAGAGATTCCCCTTTTGACATTCTCTCAGAAGTGGCCTTTCTGGTGGCTATTACATCAGTCAGGAGGGTTTTTGAATTGGCGACCTTGTCTTGCAAGTCCCCCTACTTGATCTTCCACAAGGATAAGGCGGTGTTACGCCCTTAGCCTTATTTTCTTCAGAAAGTTGTTTTGGCATTTTATCTTAATGAGGACATAGTGCTTCCATCCCTGTGTCCTCGGCCGTCGCATTCAAAAGAGGTTGCTCTACATTCCTTGGATGTTGTCCGAGCTCTGCGAGTATATGAGTATATCTCTCTGCTACGGCTCCGTTCTGGAGGTCAAAATTACTGTTTGTATCGGTGACTGGTCCAAAGAAGGGTCTGGCGGTCACCATCATTTCTCAGTGGAACAGATTGTGATTCAGGCCTATGCCCTACAAGGGCGGGTGCCTCCCTTTCCTGTCATGGTACATTCGACCAGGGTGATAGGTGCTTCCTGGGCCTTCCGACATCAAGCGTCTGTCTCACAGGTGTGTAAGGCGGCGACCTGGTCGTCCGTTTACACCTTCATAAAATTTTACAAGGTTGATGTGCATGCATCTGCAGATGCTTGCTTCGGCCGCAAAGTTTTGCAGGCGGCTGTTTAAGGTTGCAACTTCTCCGTTGAAGAGCACCATTTTGTTTTTGGGTGGAAGTTGGTTTGCTTGCTGTGCCCACCCCTTAGGTGTTTTTATTTATTTTTTTACACTGCTTGGGGGCGTCCCTACTGTCAAAATTATTTGGAGCTGTGTCCGTAGATTAATAAAAGAGAAAATAGGATTTTTGTACTCACCGTAACATCCTTTTCTCTGAAGTTCATGGACGGACACAGCATCCACCCCTCCTTTTTAAGTTTGTACTGCTTTTAAAAGAACTGAGCTGTTGACTGCAGGGTGAGGGGTTGTGACCAGAGGGCCCACCCCCTGGGCGGTGCTGTTTGGCTTTGATGTATTACATGTTTTTTAACCATTTAACATGTCTGCCTATCTTATGATAGACGGAACATAACCCTACTATCAAGATTATTTGGAGCTGTGTCCATCCATGAACTTCAGAGAAAAGGATTTTACGGTGAGTACAAAAATCCTATTTTTCCTGCTTCCAAGGATCACAACAATACCACATATGTATATGTACTAGTTGTTGTTTGTACCTGTAGTACAGCCCAGAAACAATAGTGCGCATTTTTTATTTATTTTTCCTACCCAAATCATGCTGGCGCTAATACTAATTTAAAAAATGCTGTTTTTATATTTATATTTATATATATATATATATATATATATATATATATATATATATATGTGTGTGTGTGTGTGTGTGTGTGTGTGTGTGTGTGTGTGTGTCACTACCCCTGAAGGAGCTGCTGGTTTGTTTGGGTGGCACGTTACCTCCTGACTCCTCCGCCGTCCTAGCGGTGAATGTAACAGTAACGGAATGTCCACGACAGGTGTCTTTTTCTGTGCTCTTTATTAACCAGCCGGGTAAAAACAATAAAACTTGTGGTGAAGAGTAGAGATGAAGTAGGAGAAATGGCAGACTCAGGCGTAGCAATAGGGAAACCGTCCTGCTTCCAACAACACTTTGAATTATTCGCCACTCTAGCCAGAGTGGGTATAGCGTACCGGGACAGGCCTCTCTCACTGGCCTGGCAGCCAGAGTATCACTCGGAATTTGAAGTTAAATCCCTGCCACAGACCCTCCTGGAATGAACTTGGGGAAAAGTCTCTGCCACAGACCCTCCCCATAATTGTGATGGCAGAGATGATCCTCCTTGATAGATTTTGTTGCCTGGATCTCCTTCAGGTAGTTTTTCAGGTACCGGCTGACAGGTGACCAGCCTCTCAGTGTCCGGTTACCTTGATCCCCAGTGGTTTGTCGAGACCCTATTAGATCGCCAGCCTCTCATTGGCTCTCCTCAGATGGACTCCCCACCGAACAGCTTCCTCGCTTAGGATCTTTGAAGATTGGGAACCCAGTCGATCACTGGGCTCCCCGCCACACCAACATGGTCCCGGAACCAGGAACACTGCGTGGCACACGCACCCTGGCCTGGAAGGCCATTGCGTTGGGGCGCGTTATGCGGTCACCCTAAAGGTGGGTGCCGCGCTTGAAGAAGGAGGACCCAGACCAATGGCGTCTGTTTAATAAATTCCCTCCCCAGCATGCACAGTGGGGAAAAACCCCTCCTGATAGGCTGCTGGGGAAGAAAATTAATGAATATAAGGTGCTCCTGTGCAAAAACAGTATTCTGAGCGATGCAAGTGAACTATTACTCAGTGCAACAACTCTATAAAAAGTGCAAATAGTGCCACAAAATTGCACCAATGTCAGCAATAGTGAGTGGTTCAATAATGCAATGATGATAAATGTAGAAGATCAATGAAATGTCCCATGCGTTTGATGCGAGGGTGGATCCCCCAATATTTCCAAATTCCTGATGAGAAAATGTTCTATTTGTAATATTGAACCATAGTGATACTCCTCCACCAGTTTCCCAGTACTCTCACCTTACAAACACATATATATATATATATATATATATATATATATATATATATATATATATATATATATTGTGAGGATGGGACCCTGTGCTGTGGGAGAAATGGCTGCTTTACGCCAAAATCTGTAGAGAAACAAATGTTAATGGGTCAGCTGTGTTTTGGGCTTTTTAAGGCTGACCTGAACAGCATTCAGGGCCCCACCCCACAGACAGGAGGTCTGTGCTAAGGAGTCAGGTGACTCCCAAATCTCTGTGAGAGAAGTCACAGAGTGGATGCATCTCTGCAGGAGGCAGAGGTCATTATTGTTGGAGCAGCAAGAGATAAGCTAGGTGTGTGCTTGGCTGCAGCAGGACGTAAGCTAGACGTGTGCTTATGTCTAGGAAGCTGGTAGTTCTGAGGAGCAGAACTTGGGGCCTAAGCTAAAGGCCTGAACAGCTGGATGGCAAATGTGAAAGCCGGGAGGCTGAGGTGTTGATGTTTTTCCAAGATACAGGAATGGTGGAACCCCCCTGCGTGGGCTGCTATTTGTATTTATGAACTTTTAAATAAAAGTGGGCTACCAGGCCCTTAAAGCTCAGTCCGGATTGGCGTCTCACTGAAAAAACGCATCTACCATAGGAGGCTGATCCCCAATCTCACATATGGTGGAGGTATTGCTTCAGGCAGTTTGGAAGAGTTCCAGATCCGCGTATACCAAACAGTGAGTAAACCATGTGTTTTGCAGCAATGCTATGATGCACAGCCAATATGAACTGAGGGTTGAAAGTTTTCTGCTGCTAGCTGTGTGTGGCAGTCAGGAGAACAGCATTGCACAGAAGGTCAATTAATGGACTGTGTTGCACATGGCCTGAGAAGACATATCCATTTGGGAAGGCCCAGTGAATGGATGGTTCAAGTGGAATCGCAGAGAGTGAAGTCTGCATGTGAAAGTGTGCTGTTTGCAAGTACACCAACATGTTTCCTGTATTAAGAAGGAACTGTGTGATAAACTATTGCCCTGTTTGCAGCGATGGGAAGGTCAAATCGCAAACAGAAAGCAATATTTGCTGAAATGAGAGACAGAACTTTGTGGCTGGAGGGTTTGTTGCCAACAGAACAAGCCCCAGAATCGTGCAAAAAGCACTTGGCTGCGCTGAACCAAGCCAAAGTCAAAGTTCATGCTGTTGCCCCTGGCAACGCTGGTGTAGGTCGGCCAGCTGTCAAGGTGAAAAGTTTTGAAAGCCAGGTGTGCTGTTTGCGATGCAGTGAGTGGGGGCATGAAGTGTCCAAATGCCCTTTGTCCCAGGCTTCAACAAAGCAAAGGTATGAGAATCCTGCGCTGAATGTAAAGAGTGAGCAGATGGGTGCAGTTGCCCATAGCAACGCCTATGATGTCAGGACAGTGGACCGCAAGACAAAGATATTGCCTACAGAGAGTCCTAGCAAGTTTAAAGCAACGCCGCTTCATGGAGAGAGTCTACGTGTGTCGGAGAGCCAGCAACGTGCAGCTGGGAGAGCACCGTTTTCGTTAGCAACCGGAGAAAATGTGTCAGATGCAAGTGAAATTATGCGTGTTGGGAGAGTGTCATCTTCCTTAGCAACAGGAGAACGTCGCCAAGTGCCATGCCTGGAATGTGGTCAGCTGGGGCACGGCATATTTTCTTGCCCTAGATTCTGGGGTGCAGTTGAAAGTGAAGTTGCTGAGCAGAACTCTTTGTCGGTGGGCCCAGTTTCCTTTTCAGGTATGTTTGTAGTCACCCCTGGCAACAAGAAGTCTTCTGTTGTGTCTGCAGGGGATGCTAAACAGTGGGAGATGCCTGCTGTAATTTCGTCCTGTGGCCACCAGGAGGAGTTCACCAGTGAATATGCAACTGAGAAACGACGCCCTCAAGTGAAGATCGATTTGCCGACTTCAGAATATGGTAAGACTGTTGCAGTTTCTGTTTCAAGTGAAGTGTGTCCGGTGAGGAGATCGGCAGAAGTTGTAAAGATGGACTTGCTGCACTGTGCTACCCAGATCAGTCGGGAGACACAGGGTAAAGCCCTGCTTGCAGCAAGGTCAAGGTCTGAAATGGACATATGGACTATGGTTGCACCTAAGGAAGTCCAGCAGTATGTTGAGAGAGATATGTTAGGGGTGACCAAAACAGTTGGTGTGTCATGTTCCCTAGCGATAGAGACAGCTGCTGCAGAGTTTCCAAAGGAAACCACCAAGGAGCCTGTATTGGTAAGGCAAGGGGTTTCCCAGGACAACTGTGAAGCCGCCCTAGTGGGCAAAATAGTTCCTTTGGAGAGGAAGGGTGATGTGCTGAGTTGCATGCAGGGTGCCATGCGTTCTGACAAAAGTCAATCTGATCGAGATTATAAAACTGCTGTTTATGAATGCTGATGTTGAAGATGTTGATACGTGTACTTATGGTGATGTGTTCACTAGTAATGAGGTAGGGGTGATCACTGAGCAGGATATGCGATTCCCCTTAGCAACCATGTATAAAGCTGCAGAGTTGTCCTTAGAAACCTTCAGGGAGCTCTGTGTGTCGGAGTCAGAGGTTCCCGGGGACAACTGTAGTGCCGTTCTGATTGATAAGAGGGTACTTGACCCTGGTGATGAGGAAAATGGTAAAACTCAAATGTTTAAAATTACTTGTAGTGATAATGGTTTACTACGGTCTGTTACTGCTGGCAGAAAAAGTTCTCATGAGTTTAATGAAGCGCCAGCTGAGCAATGTGGTGAAGTTATGCTATTGCAGCCTGCTGTGTTTAAAAATGTGTTTGCAGTGGACACAATTTCTGCTATGCAAAAGGGAGAGACTGCAGGGCCGGTAGACACAGGTGCGTTGGCTTTTTCAGAAGTTAACCTTCTCCCGTTGGAAGGATCTGAAAAGGGCGCGTGCATAACAGAGGTTTTGTCCACAGCCAAAGAGATTAGGAAGGTTGAGCTTCAGGATGATGGGGTAATGGATAGCGATTTGGAATCGCTCAGTGTTGCTGAAAGTGAGAGGATGAGTGGGATGACACATGCGATTTGCAGTGCTCAGTTTTTTTAGTTGCCTCTGAGGTAGAGGTCTCTTTAAATGACTCAGCCTCTCACGCTTTAGCAAATGAGCCCCTCCTCATCGTTAGTAAAGGGAAAATTCCTAGAGTTGTGTGTTTAGATGTGGCATGTCTAGAAATAACTGAAATGTTGTTGCAATTGGTGAAAACCTTTCCGATGTACACCTGCGTGTATCCACAGCAGAGGAGTGACGTGGAAATGCGTAGTACCAATCGGTGGACACAGGTGGTACAGACATGGTTAGGCAGTGTTGATGAAAATTGGTTGCTGTACTGTTGGTTAGTTTTGTGTAAGGTTGTCTCACAGTTCTCCTCGAGAGTGCTTCCAGGGGCGGTTGTGTGCAGGACGCGCTCAGGAGAATTGTTAGAAATAATAGACATAGTGGAAGTCTCTCCGTGTCGGGATGTGATGGGATGTATTCCTACTGGTGCGGTCCGAGGTACGGCTGAGCAGTGGTTGGTACATGGCGCGCGTACTGTCTCACCCTCTAGACCTCATGTAAACGAAGGGCTCGGAATGGACGTGGCAGTAGTGGGAATTCAGTCCATCTCTCGCAAAGAGGTGCAGTTTGAGGTACCCGGAGACACTTTGACAGGAAATAACAGTGGTGGTAACTGTAACAAAAAAGTGTGTGAGAAGCACAGTAGAGCACTGTCAGACAATTCTGAGCTGTTGGTTGAGGTACCAATGGACACGGAAGTGGTTAAAGAGAGTGGTATGGAAAAAGGTGCGTTGGTAGGACAATTGCTATCTGAGTGTTGGACAACAGGGGGCGATGTGAAACTGCGGGATTGTCCCATAGGGATTAGCTGCTTGCCTGTAGGTGGTCCCTCCATAGACACTGTCCTAGCAAGCAAGGGGACAAGAGGTCCCAATGACAATGTTGAGTTGAGTAACCCTTTGTGGAACAGTGCCAGTGAGGTTACACAGAAGGGTGTGTTGATCTCAGATGGTTTGGTTGCCAAAGGTAACCACGTGGGGGTTGGTAAACCTGATAAACAAATGTTGTTGGTTAATGTTGAGTCAGGTAGTGAGAGCGGTCAGTCCCTGACAGACCCAGTGGAAGTAGGTCCCCAACAGTCCCAGGAGAGTAGGTCCGTGGGAGGAAAAAGAAGGATCTTGAGGCCAGCAGATAGAAGGGGTAAGACATTAGTGGGAGCCCATGGTTCAAGAAGAAGTGCTGGTGGAAGCACACCCGGAAGAAGATGTGGGTGGAGTGCCCCTTTAGAGAAAAGGTTGGGCAGGTTAGGGCTCCTGCGGCTGATATTTGGCACAAGGGCGCCACGGTGAAGTGTTGGCAACATACCCGAAAAACATGTGCCTACGCAGCCTATGACTGGCCTGGAGGTGTCCCATTGGTGGTGGGAGGTCTATGTGTTCCTCCCTCCGGTTCGAAACAGGAGGGGAGGATATGTGAGGATGGGACCCTGTGCTGTGGGAGAAATGGCTGCTTTACGACAAAATCTGTAGAGAAACACACGTTAATGGGTCAGCTGTGTTTTGGGCTTTTTAAGGCTGACCTGAACAGCATTCAGGACCCCACCCCACAGACAGGAGGTCTGTGCTAAGGAGTCAGGTGACTCCCAAGTCACAGAGTGGATGCATCTCTGCAGGAGGCAGAGGTCATTACTGTTGGAGCAGCAAGAGATAAGCTAGGTGTGTGCTTAGCTGCAGCAGGACGTAAGCTAGACGTGTGCTTATGTCTAGGAAGCTGGTAGTTCTGAGGAGCAGAAATTGGGGCCTAAGCTAAAGGCCTGAACAGCCGGATGGCAAATGCGAAAGCCGGGAGGCTGAGGTGTTGATGTTTTTCCAAGATACAGGAATGGTGGAACCCCCCTGCACGGGCTGCTATTTGTATTTATGAACTTTTAACTAAAAGTGGGCTACCAGGCCCTCAAAAAAGCTCAGTCCGGATTGGCGTCTCACTGAAAAAACGCATCTACCATTGGAGGCTGATCCCCAATCTCACTAATTATATATATATATATATATATATATATATATATATATATATATATATATATATATATATATATATATATATATATATAATCTCCTGCCCAAAGTATAATGAAGTTATGTAAATATTTCTGATTGGGACTCTAAAAACAGAAGTTAATACTGCAGCTGCAGGAACAGATGCACAGGAGTCGACCACTGTGTGTAAAATGTCCGTTAAGTATCAAAATGTATTATTACTTGTTATTTTATACATAGATAAGAAAGGGGTGGTGTGAGATGTTATTAAATACTAACAAATAGGAATATATTATTAAAAGCTAGAGAATGGAGCTATTGCAAAAGTAAAACCTTGAGAGGGGAGGGGGGAGTAGAGACAGAGAGAGCAGATGTGTCTGTTAGGTGAAGGTTACAGAACACATTTCAACAGCGTGAACAAGATGGAGTCTCTTGTGCTTAAATGAACAACACATTTCCCTCCTTTTGTTTACTTGACACCATTCTTCTCCGCATTACATTCGGCTGATTGCTGGTAACTCCTGTTACATTGGCGCAGAGAGACGGTGTGCTGTTCAGCTCTCTCCTAGTTTTCTCACAATAATGGGTTCATCAGGGCTGGTACATTTGGTACAGCAGGTGCTCACACAGAAGCATAGCCTGATGAGGAAGTAAATAACACATATGAGAAATAGGAACTTCACAATGTAAGCGTGATGCTATGCTATATAAAATGTCACCAAAACCTCCTAGCCCCTTAAAGGGGTTCCATCCATCTTTAGCAATATCTCTGGCCTTATTCTGTACTCTTATCTTAGCAAGATGCCCTTTAATAATGTCCTCATTATCAGAAATGTATATACAACAGTCAGTGTGAAATACCTTGAATGGGGTCCTTTTTCCACCCTTCCTTCTCTCCCTTCCTTCCCTCCTCCCTAGGCTCTGTGAGCTTGGCTCGCTGTGTGGCCGGGGGTCTGCCTGGGGGCTCTGTCCTCTAGCAGGGGGCTGCACTGGGCATCCGCTCTTCTTGGGGTACTGTCCCGGGTGTCGTGTGGGGGGCCTCAGTTCGGGTGCCCTGGGGTGTTCGCTGCCTGTTTACTGTTTTTTGCCCTGCAGTACATGTGTCCGACGGCCACCATTACAACATTTGGGTGGGTATGCCCTTAAGTCTAGCTTCAGCAACTATTCTTTTGCCCCCACCCTTCCTCTCTTCTACATTAATTTGGATGATGGTATGATGTAATAGTTTTTATTTATCTTCTACATGAGGCTATACTCCAATTGTGTTCATAATTATTGGGTGGATAACACACCCCTCACTCCCTTCTGAGTGCCTCTAAAGCATAATTCATTATATTATAGTTTATTGCTTTAGTGATTACGTGGTCATATATATTTGACATGTCCCTCTGTACTGTCTGGTCTTGGATATTTTCGGTATTGATTAGGCAGGCTTTATGATCTATATGTATGTAATCGATTTCATGTATCATGTGACATTTACGTGTGTTACTTTTAAGTTAACAATAGCCTGATCACTCGCTCAGAGTATGATGGATCCAGCTCAAGACTTATGAGCCTTTATCTAAGGCTATTCGTCTTAACGGACTGGACTTAATCTCCAACCGTATGGGAATTATTATGTGTTACCCACACATTTAGCTCAATGCAGCTGCACCTCTCTCTTGGTTCCTTTTTTTCCTCCTAGAACATTTTATTATGGCTTTGTTCACGACTTTTCTTTATCCTCTTTTACGCTTATAACTTTGCTATCTATATGTACATTGACATTAAGGTCTCATTCACTTGGGCATCTATTAATTATTAGGTGCACTTCTTCGTCATAATCTTGTGACTTGTAACTTAATTACACTCGGTTAATAATTTTTCTTTCTGGTATGCACTCCTCTTATTCTTCACTTATTTATTTTCCACATCACTTATTGCTCTGCATATTTATTGCAGCATCTTCTAGCACTTTGTCCTATAATTCTATTTTAATCTAAATATGGACTTAGGGACGTATGTGATGTCCCTATCTAAACAGGTTTTTCACACTCTGAGCACCTATGGTTCTTTATGTAAATTACACCTCTCCTCACCTCTACGGTATATGGTGATGTTTCTAATCACTTGGTTATTTTTTAATGATGCCATGTCTTTAGCCATGCCTATTACCGCAGTTTCCTCCTTTTGTCCTGCTGCCAGTTATTAGGTGACAATGTCATATATCTCCACAATAACAGTAATCATGTGGTGTGATTATGCCCCCACCACTTCTATTACTGCATTAAGAATGTCTTTACTTTTGTTTATTCATTACTCATTTGTTGCAATTAGCATCCCCTGGGTATATGGTGCGGTCTCCGGCTGCCCAGCCCTCCCACAGCGGCAGACTTGTGCTTCCCCTGGTGGGGATGTCCTCCCAGTTCATCCCCTCTTGCTCCTCCCTACCTCGGGGCCTCCCGCCCCCTGGCTGGTTCTAGCGCACATTTGTGCAGCAGCGTGGGTTCGCGCACCTGCTGTGTGCGGGGAAGCTGACCTAGTGACGTCAGACGCCGCAATTCTGGCGGCGCTTTGAACGTCTCTCGGTTGGGGAGCTAATTTAATGGGCTTCTGCCCATGGATGAGCAGCGTGGATCTCGTCCTTTTGGATAGTTAGGCAGTGCGAGGACTGACGTGGGTTGAAGTACCCTGGGGGCTCCTATGGGTGCCTATCAATTCGAGTCCATGCATTACCATGCATTCCCTGTCACCAATATGGTTACCTCCATGGTTGACACTATACTGGTTACCTACCAGTGACACTGGATATAGCACCCCCCCATGACCCTTTAGGCACTCACACCAGCCAGCGTCCTTTAATCCATCTTGTCCACCTTGCTGTGGTAAGCTTTACCCTTAATTATACTCCCATGGTCGGGTCTCATCTTATCCTCCCCCTCCCTTTTCCCCTCCTTTTCCCCACCTTCCCTGTTCCCCCCTTCCCCTCCTCTCCTTCCCTCTAACCTTCCCCCTCCCTTTGCCCCCCGCCCCCTTCCACTTACCTGACCATAGGTTTATATATATATATATATAATTTTTTTTTTATATATTTATATTGGTGTTTCCATCAACTGTATGTCCTTTATCCAGAGATTGACGCATTATCCCCCATGTCCGCCGCGGGGGGGGAACTTTTTGGGTGGCCCGTCTCCGCACCTGTTTTATTACTCATCGGGTAAGCTACCACTACCGCTTTCTATGTAATTTTTATTTATGCTGAACTGTATCATATGATTTTATTGTGTTATGTATCTTATAGATTGGCTCTCCTGAAGAAGTGGTATCCCCGCGAAACTAGTAGAGACTTCATCCAATCTTTGATCTGTATGATTGTCTTGTAATTTTTTATCTGTAATAAATCATTTTTAATGCAACTGCTTTTATTCTTCCTTATCAGTACCGAGATAGTCCACCAACATTTGGGTGGGTATGCCCCTAAGTCTAGCTTCAGCAACTATTCTTTTGCCCCCACCCTTCCTCTCTTCTACATTATTTGGATGATGGTACGATGTTATAGTTTTTATTTATCTTCTACATCAGGGGTAGCCAACCAGTGGCCCGGGGGCCACATGTGGCCCGCGGAGCCCTCTGATGTGGCCCGTGACCTCCTGCTCTGGAATGGCGGGTTGGCAAGCCCAGATCGCAGGTTGCCGAGCAGCCATACCACAGCATTAGTGTTGTGAATGAAGCTGGTGGTAGAGGAAGAAAGCAGCTGCGGAGCAGAGCCCCATAAGCCAATGCTTCCTGTACAGCGCCGACTTTTGCCACAGGCGGAGTCTATGGCAAAGTTCATCTAACCCACAGGATAGACGGATGCACTACGCTGTGTGCGTAAACCGCAGCACATCAGTGTGAAAGCAGTCTTAGGCCCTTTTCACATGATCAGCCCAACCCAAATCGGACCCTCAATTCACCTCTATAGAGCAGCAGATGTAAACAGACTTTGTCCGCTTACGCCCGCCTACCTCCAATCCGATCCACTAAATAAAATAATTTGTCCCTTTCCATCTGGGCGGATTGAAACAGAGGGCCTATAGAATAGCCGTGACTTCCGCCCGATCCACTCATCGTGGCCCACGACTGGTTACCAAGTTGCTTAAGTGGCCCTCGCTCTTAAAAAGGTTGGGCACCCCTGTTCTACATCAAGCTATACTCCAATTTTGTTGCTTGATTTACCCTTTAACGGTGAGAGGCTTTTTAGAGCCATGCTGGATGACATCATCAAGGATGCCATGGGAGGTAAGAGTACTCTGCTCCCTCAATCCAAAAAGGGTAAGGAGCCACCTCGTAGGCATGGGCCCTCCTCCGCTCACAAGCTTTTCTTTCATCTGCCCCGAGCTGCAGGTAAGCGCCCCCAGGCCGATAAGGCGCCGGCTGAGGGACAAAAACATCCCTGGTTTTGCAAGCCCAACAAGCCTGCGAACAAACCTGCGACTGCATGAAGGTCTGCCCCCTCCTGACATTTGGGTGGGGGGTCGTCTTCACGCATTCGTGGCTCGGTGGACTTCACGGCTCTCCAACCGGTGGGTTTGCGAGGTTGTTTCCGCAGGGTACCAGATAGTTTCTCTGTTGCCCACTGAACAGATTTTTACCCTTCAACCTTCTGCTTCCTCTGACTCGTCGGGATGCCCTGTTTGGGGCAGTGCAGGATCTGCTGGCACGCGAGGTGATCGTACTTGTGCCATTGCAGGAAATATTTCATGGTTTTTATTCAAACCTGTTTGTGGTACCAAAGAAGGAGGGGGTCCGACTGATCCTGGATCTCAAGGCCCTCAACTGCTTTGTGAAAGTCCAAAGGTTCAGGATGGAATTGGTGCCCTCTGTAGTTGCGGCACTCCATCCTGGGGATTTTCTGGGGTCCTTGGACATCAAGAAAGCTTACTTGCATGTCCCCATATTTGTCAGACATCAGAGGTTTCGCGTGTTTTGCGGTCGGGGACGACCACTACCAATTTGTGGCTCTCCCTTTTGGCCTGGAATCGGCAACAAGGTGCTCGCCCCGATTCTGGCCCTGCTAAGACAGCGAGGAATCGCTATTGTGGGTTACCTGGATGACCTTCTTCTGAGAGCTACTTCAGGAGAAGAATTAGAGGAGGATGTGGCGATCACCATTCAGACCCTTCAAGACTTTGGTTGGGTTTTGAACCTCCAGAAGTCGGTGTTGGTGCAGACTTAACGCCAGGAATACCTGGACTTGGTTCTGGACTCCTTGGAGGCAAGAGTTTTTCTCCCTGTGGACAAATTGCAAACTCTTCAGGTGGTGGTGAAGCTGCTGTCATCCCGAAAATGGTCCTAGCTGCATTTTTGCATGCAAGTCCTTGGTCTCATGGTAGCCTCCTTCGAGGCAGTACCGTATGCTCAATTCCACACTTGTACAGAAGGAGATCCTGTCCAAATGGGACAAATCTCCATTGTCCCTGGATTGTCAGATCTGGGTGAGCCGTCTAGTCAGGACTTCCCTGGTCTGGTGGCTGAGATATCCGGCCATTCAGTTCGGAAAGTCGTTCCTCCCCTTTCACTGGACAGTGATCACGACGGACTCCAGCCTGACTGTCTGGGGGGGGGGAGTGTGGGGTGTCCAGTCGACACAGGGTCACTGGGCACAGGACGAGTCCCGCCTACTGTTCAATGTGCTGGAGCTTCGGGCGATCAGGCATTGCCTCTCCACTTGGTCTCAGAGACTGCAGGGGCTTCCGGTCAGGATCCGGTGGGACAAAACCACGACGGTGGCGTATGTCAACCATCAAGGGGAGACCAGAAGCTTGGCTACAGCCTCGGAGGTCACTTACATCCTGCGGTGGGCAGAACGGAGTGTGTCGGCTCTGTCGGCCATATACATTCCGGGTGTAGAAAACTGGCAAGCCGACTACCTAAGTCGCCAGATGCTGGACCAGGGAGAATGGTTGCTACACCCGGATGTATTTCAACTCATTTGCCAAATATGGGGCACTTCAGACGTGGATATCCTGGCTTCTCAACTCAATCGGAAGGTGTTGAGGTTTGTGGCCAGGTCCAGGGACCCCTGGGCGGACGCATTGTTGGCTCCGTAGGGACAGTATCTGCTGCTATATGCCTTCCCCCCCCACTAAAACTTCTCCCTCGTCTACTTTGCAGGGTACAGACCGAGAGCATTCCGATGATCCTCATTGCTCCATATTGACCTTGGCGTCCCTGGTACACCGACCCAGTGCGTCTGGTGGCGGATGTTCCTTGGCGACTTCCAATGAGAGAAGACCTTCTGTCACAAGGTCCCATACTTTATCCTGCTTTACAATCGCCGCCTTTAATGGCATTGCTATTGAAAGCTAGGTGTTAAAAGGCACCGAGGCCTTTGGTTATTTCTACCATCCTGAGCGCACGGAAGTCTCCCTCTCGGAAGATTTATCATCATACGTGGAAGGCCTACATCTCTGTGAGAGATGAAGTGGCGTCCACGTGCTTACTCGGTTTCCAGGATCCTGCTGTTTTTGCAGTGTGGAGTGGACCAAAAGCTTGCCTTAAGTACGTTTTCTTTCAATGGCCCTTGGCGGCTCACTCAGTAGTGAGTATGTTTGTTTGTACAGGGGGTTCGACATGTGGCCCCTCTGGTACGACCACCAGAGGCGTCCCTAGGGGGGGCCTAGGGGGCCCTGACCCCCCCAACATCATGCTGTGCCCCACCATGTGCCCCCCCCCAAAAAAAATTGCAATTCTTGTATTTTGCTCCCCGAGAGGGAGAGCGTCCCCAGTCAGCTCTGCGGGGGATTCCTCCCCCTCCCTGTGCTCGCCGACACTGCATAATGCGAGCGCTCACACAACCAGATATTCTAGCCTGGGCCGTGTTTAAGTGTGTGCACTGCAGACTGCAGTACACTGTAATCACTGAACTACATTATCTCCATCCCTTCTCTCCCCCCCATCTGTCTCCCTCCCCCTCTCCTGTTCTTTCAAAACATTCACAATTTACTTTCACTTTCAGTTAGGCAGATAATATACAGTGCAAATTTCTTTCCTGCATCCACAGATTGCAGGAAAGAAACTTGCATGATTCCCCCATCAACAGACAGTGGTGACTGGAGAATATCCCTCCTGCCCAGCAATTATATTCTCCCGACAAACAGTGATTATCACCAGTGGCTATACAGCAACCACTAGTGATAATTATAAGAGAATCTGCTCATTAATGGTTCAAATCTCAGCCAGTTTCTGCTGAACCAGCTGAGATTTAAACTTTCAATGGCTGGTCTTAGCTCTTAGGCAGCCCATACATTGATTAGCACTGTGGAGTGTCGGCTTCCTGGCGGGATTGGGCATGTGGGATTTCAAACACACCCGAGCCCATCTCTATTGGTTGTAGACAGTTGAGCTCCCTGCAGGTTGCTTAGCAGCAGTGAGTGGACCCTTCTCTGACATGCTGATCGGGATGCAATCCAGGTGATGCTCTTAGTCAAATCCTAGTCATAAATATCAGTGATTTTATTGATCAAAGCCCACACTTTACAGGCATAGAGCCCACATGGCTGCTGATCATACGGTTGATTATATTTATGTGGTTGTACTCTTGATGCTAATAAATACTGTGTTTATTAGATCTGACTGGGAGCATCACCTGGATCACATGCCGATCAGCATGTCAACAGAGAAGGTTATACAGCATTACTGCTACTAGGTGACCAGCTGGGGGCTCGGCTCTCTATAACCAATAGTGCCAGCCTTCCCCTGCATGCACCCATAATGTCACCAGCACTAGGTCCTAATAGACTGCCGCCTCTGCCAAGGAGACAGACGCCAGACCAGCGCTGTAAATAGCAGGGACAGAACAGCTGGGGATCCCCACTGTGGCAGAACACCAGGGCCCGATGGCAAGACAACCTTTGCAACCCTGATAGTTCTCCCACTGCTTTGGACCCTTATATTTTCTTGGTGTGCTGGTGACATATATCTCTTGTTTTCTGCCACCCTGGGGGGCCCCAGTATAGTAGGAAGGGAGCTCACTGCAGAACATGTGAAAGGGCCCATAGTGGGATCGTAGTAAAGGGCCCCAGGATATATATATATATATATATATATATATATATAATTGCATTTTATAGTTGGCCCCCCTACTTTTGTCCCTGTCCCCCCATGTGCCCCCCCTAAATATGAAAGCTGGAGACGCCACTGACGACCGCTGCTTCCTCTGTGGGACTTGAATCTGGTCCTCTCAGTGCTTCAGAAACCACCTTTTGAAAACAGAGAGATTCCTTTGCTGACGCTTTCTCAGAAAGTAGCCTTTTTGGTGGCTATAACATCAGTCAGACGGGTTTCTGAGCTGGCGGCCTTGTCTTGCAAGGCTCCTTATCTGGTCCTCCATAAGAATAAGGCGGTGCTGCGCCCGCAACCTTCATTCCTTCCTAAATTCGTTTCGCCTTTTCATCTCAATGAGGACATTGTACTTCCGTCCTTGTGTCCTCGACCGTCGCCTCCAAAGGAGGCTGCGTTACATTCCTCTGCGGGTGTACCTGTCTGCTACTCCTCCATTCCGGAGGTCAGATTCACTGTTTGTTTTGGTGGCTGGTCCTAAGAAGGGTCTGGCGGTCTCCTTGACCACCATCTCTAGGTGGATCAGACAAATCGTGATTCAGGCTTACGCCCTACATGGGCGGGCGCTTCCCTTTCCTGTCACGGCGCATTCAACCAGGGCGATAGGTGCCTCCTGGGCTTTCCGACATCAGGCGTCTGTTTCCCAGGTGTGCAAGGTGGCGACCTGGTCGTCCGTTCACACCTTCACTCAATTTTACAAGGTTGATGTGAGTGCTTCTTTGGATGCTTGCTTCGGCCATAAGGTTTTGCAGGCGGCTGTTTGAGGTAGCAACTCCTCCGTTGACGAGCTCGGTTTTGTTTTTGGGTGAAGTTTTTTGCTGTTCCCACCCCTTGTTTTTTGACACTCCTTGGGTACTTCCCTATTGTCAAGAATATGCTGCTGTGTCTGTCCATAAACACAAAAGAAAATAGGATTTTTGTACTCACCGTAAAATCCTTTTCTCTGTAGTTCATGGACGGACACAGCACCCACCCCTCCTTTTTTTATGTTTGTACTGATTTTTGACGAACTGAGCTGCTGCATGCAGGGAGAGGGGTTGTAGCCAGAGGGACCGCCTCCTGGGCAGTACTGTACAGTTTTAAAGTTATATTAACACATTAACATGTTTCTGCCTAGTCCTCTCCTGATAGAAGGCTAATACCCTATTGTCAAGGATATGCTGCTGTGTTTGTCCATGAACTACAGAGAAAAGGATTTTGCGGCGAGTACAAAAATCCTATTTTTTAAGTTAAGCCATTTCTTCATTTAATAAACCTATATCCGTGGTAGTATGGTTGATAATCTCATCTACAATTCTAGTGTAATTATTCTTTTCATTGCTTCAATTCCCCATCCTGTCCAGGAAGGAGACCATGTCATGTCACCTTCAGTGAACAGCTCTCTTTTGAACACTAAAGGGTATTCTGGACTTTAGGCCAGGTTCACACCTATGCGAATTGAGTGCGGCTTCAACCGCATCCAAATCGCAGGACATTTCAAAATACATTGTTTTCAATGAGGCTGGTTCACATATGTGCGATGCATTCGCACTGCGCATTGCCTCCAAACCGTGTGCGGTTTTTATGTCTTGCGGTGCGGCTCAGGTGCGGATTCAGTCCCATTATCTTATATGGGTACGCATCTAATTCGCACATGTGTTGCGGTTTGAACGGAAGTTTTTTCTCCTCCACCACCTCCCCCTTTTCCTAGTTCCTCCTCTGTCTGTTTCATGCTGCTGAGGTGAGTAGCCATGTCCAAAAGACGGAGCAAAAAAGTCACTGCTAAGGTGAAGGACTGTGTAGATTCCGAGGAGATTATCCGCCTTGTCAGGGAGAACCCACAACTCTATGACACCCGGCATACTAAATATAAGGACAATGTTTTGAAAAAAACTACCTGGGTTGAAATTACCAAAAGCCTTTTGCCAGAGTGGAGCATGTGCTCATCCCAAGTTCAAGCTGACAAAGGTAAGTTTTATTTCTTTTTTCATTCCCTAACTTATAAAATTACATTTCTAAGTAGACCCCAATAACTACAGTGCGTACCCCCACAAATCCAGAGCAGGCCTTTATCCAAGCATGCATTCTGTCAGGGCATGTAAAGTGTGCTAACCCATACCATGCCACATGTTTTCTATCTTGGCATGGTGTTTTAGCTAAATCCTAATGCACCCTGTCCCCATGTTGCTGGTGGCAAGGGACTCATTCCCACACCCTTGGTCATTGTTTGTATGAGTCTGCGTGTGTGTCTATTACCAAAATATGTAAACTCACTTTACCAAGTATGTTTGCAGATCCTTGGGGGAGTGACTATCTGTATTTGTCATCCTATTTTGACGTTATTGGCCATGCTGGTCTTACAAAGACATCATCTTCTGTACAATGACACCCAGCAGAACACACATAACAGTGTCACACAGCAACGCTTTTTTTTTTTTTTTTTTTACAATTTCAGGTAGAGAATAACTTCGGAGTCCTTAATATTTTTAAACAAAAATTATTTAATTTTTTTTTTCAAGCTGCATTCAAATTACACATGGTGACATTTTTAGTTCAGTATGTTATGTTTTAATATTTAAAGGGCCATATATTTTTATGGCAACACCACATATTTATTTATTTTTTTAAATTGCCTGCATCTGCCAAGGTAACTCGCCAGGTGGCGACATAAAGTAATTTAGAAATTGATCTCTAATCAATTTCCCACTGGTAGTGCCCCTAGTCAAATTCCACTGTGCCGCCTCCATGTTATGCATCATGGAATCCTCAAAATCAAATCCATAACGTTCTCGCACATAGTTGTTCAGTGCACACGCAGTTTTGACAGCAGAGACAGCATGCTCCAGAAGAATTCCAAATGCACACTCTACTACTCGACGTGCCCTAGTGAGCCGATAATTAAATATTCTTTTATCATTGGTCAGCGCTCTACTTGAGAATAGTCGAAGAAGATTTTTCCCAAGGGCAAACGCTTCGTCCCCTACAAAAACAAATGGGAGGGCTGGCTCATTTGTTCCGGGCAAGGACAAATCGTTGGGTAAATCCAGACTATTCTCCCTTAGCATTCTCCCAAATGTGGAATGACTAAATACACCAGAATCAGAGCTGTTGCCATAAGCACCCACATCAATATAAATTAAATTATATTTGGCATCTACCACTGCCATTAATACAAAAGAAAAATATTTTTTATAATTAAAAAACTGACTCTCACTATCAAATGGCCTCAGGATGCGAATGTGCTTCCCATCGATGGCTCCCACACAGTTTGGAAAATTACATCTCTCCCAGAATTCCTCCGATATCTTCAACCAATCTTCTTTTGTAGGCTTTTTGAAGACCAATGGGTTTAGTACATCCCATAAAACAATGCATGTTTCATGTACAATGCCAGATATTGTTGATTTTCCAACCTTGAACTCATAGTGGAGACTTCCAAATGAATTCCCTGTAGCTAGGTACCTTCAACAAATAAGAAATATTAAATAATTATTATCTTCTCTGTTTTTCAGTGGAATACATAAAGAATAGGTGGCGAAGCATGCGTGATGCCTTCAAAAAATACAACAAACATCTAAGAGAAGTGAGGAGTGGCTCGGGGGCACCTAGAGTACCCTATATGTATGCAGAGGACCTTGCCTTCTTGAAACCACTCATAGAGATGAGAGAGTAAGTTATCCTCTACATCATCTATGTATCGTGACTATATATTTAGCATTATTAAGGTTTTTTTTTTTTTCTAAAAACAGGACCGAAGCAAGTTGAGACGAACAGGATGTCTTGGAGGATCAACCAGAGAGCCATTCTGAGGCCCAATCGGTGGCAGCAGTTTGCATTGATCCAAATGAGGAAATGCAACTTGGGTCAAATCTATGGGTCACAAACCCAGAGAATGAGTCTGGATTGGCTGAGCCTATGCCTGGACCCTCCTCTGCTCCTGCAACCATTGCTCGGCCTGCCAAAGTGGCACGTAAGCGAACGCCAGTATCGCAGACGGACATAAGCGAGCGTCTACTAGAGATGTTACAACAAATGGCTGGAAAGGTGGATGCTTTCTTATGTCCGGCTACAACACTGGCGCTTAATTTTGTACCATTGATCAAAAAAGTTCTACCTGAGAGATATTTAGAAATGCGAACCACAGTAGAACACGTTCTGCAGTCATTTACAGTGCCAAGCGAGGAAGCAACATTGGAAAGGCCATATGTAACAAAAGAAACAACACACATACACTTACCAATGTCAGGCCAGTACCCGGACCCAGGAAACCAACCTTGCCCCTATGTTCCTCCATCCTATACTTCCAGCTTTCAGGCGCCAACTTCAATATATGAGGTACAACAGAGGCAAACTCCCTATCCCATCCCCAATCCCTTCAATTAGGCCCCAAACACAATTGCAGGGGATGTATGTGCCACAGCACCATGTGCCACAGCAACATGGGCCTCAGACACACGTGCCACAGCAACATGGGCCTCAGACACACGTGCCACAGCAACATGGGCCTCGGACACATGTGCCACAGCACCATGGCCCACAGCACCATGGTCCACCGCACCATGGCCCACAGCACCATGGCCCTCAGCAACATGGGCCTCAGACACATGGCGAGTCTAGCCATGCTTTAAGCACTGACATTGATGAAACTACTTCAGCAAGTCAATACTCCTCAGAGACACCATTATTTACCAAAACATATCAACATCTCTAAAGTTTACGTTATGCCCACAGTAAACAAGCATGTGTGCATTTTTTTGGATCAAAGTTTAGTCCTGAGGTAAACTTAAAGGCAATGTTTTTATTTTTTATATTATTACAAGAAAATATATGTTGTCTATTTCTTTATTTTTTGGAGAAAAGTAAAAATTAAAGATATTTTTGGGCATCTTATGTCTGGTTGTTCATTTCTAATTACAGATGTTGGATAGTTGAACACAAAAAAAGATTACATGCTTCAACATAAAATTTAAAATGCACATAGGTGGGGAAAAGTACCTTAATGTGATTAATAATCTTTGTGCAGGCTGGATGCTTGCTCTGAAGCATGTGTTCTGTCGCTCCAAACTAGGGTACGTTGGTCCTAACAATTCATCAAAACTTGAAAAAAAACAAAACAAAATATTTACTATGGAACAATGGAGAAAGAAAATGTTTAGCAAAAAAAAAAAAAAAATCACCTGGTTATTGACATGCGTGTATAATTAAAAAAACTTGTCTTCATGCCCACGGAGATCTTCATACAATATCATGAACTGCCCTCTTTCATCCCTATTTGCAATGATAGGATGAACCCAGTATCTTCTTCTTCCCCTCCTCCTTCTCCTCCTCTCAACTTCCAGCAAGATTGCTGCTGTTGCAGCAACAACTGTAGGCATGATCATGGGCAGGGCAGCACACATTTCTTCAGAAATCCAAATCCAATTCCACACAATACTGAATGCTCGTGAAAAAGGAAGAGTCCAAGAAAGGTCACTCCCTTTTATTACCTACATCATCACACAGCTAACAATGATTGTCTCTCACCAAAAACGCAGCTCAGAAAAGAATTTCTTCTAATTCGCACCCGATCCGCAGCTAAACCGCAGTTGATTCGCAGAACACCCTCTAGAGAAATTTGCAACGAGAACGCAGCTCCATAACGCAACGCGCTAGTGTGATTCCGGCCTTAATCTGGTCACACTGTATTTTTGCAAACAGCCAAAGCAGGTGCTAACTTCCCAATATAACATGTACCTGTAACATTAGCAGGAAGCCAGGCGTAAGCTTTATTTCCACATATATAATATAACCCTCCATGTAAGGATGGTATACCTGCTCCTAAAACAACTGGAAGCGATGACGTGGAATCTCAGGTAACCAATATTTTCACATATTGGGCACTGTGAACAATTTGTACTATAATAATATTGACCATAGTTTCCTCCATAAACGGTAATCTTTGCTCCAGTGCAATCTGAATTGTCCAACCATGTACATTTAGTGTTAAACGGGCATGTATTGTTTAAACAAATCTGTGGAGTGTTTATCTGTTTTGAAACCATCAAAGTCACTGATCTGTGCTCATTAGCTGTGGAGACTATGTATGAGCCATTTATTTTGGTCCTGTTCAGATCCGTTGAGAGGTATTGCTATCATGGGTATTGTTCCTGTTTGGGGATGTAAGTGAGAACACACCCAGCAGTTACTAGCGTTGCTATGGATTGCATACAATTTTAACATTTGGATGAAAGGGTTATTTTTCCATGTCTCAGTTCTCACAAACAACAAAAAGAAAAGGAACATCATTATTTTTTCAAAGGATATCATCACTTCAGGATTTTCTTGCAGTGACTGGCATGAATCCAGATGGGCTTTCCTTCCAACTTCAAAGACTAGAAGTATATATAATATTGCGCAAACAAAAATAGTGACGTGAATCTAGGCTGCCAGCATAACAAAAGGATGCTTTGTGAAGGATATGTGAATAAAATGTAGCGCCTAATAAATGGGAAAAAGAACCCTTAAAAAAGGATCTCTAAAATACCAAAAAGAGAAGAAAAAGTAATCCAGTGTTGGATAATCTTTCATCAACTTTGGAAAATGTGTAAAGTGTACAACCATGTGAAGTGAATGTTTTAAACATGTATGTAATAATGAGTAAATAATTGTACCAAGTGCTTAGTGTGGGCACCAGGTTATATTATTTATTAGGCGCTACATTTCCTTCCAACTTGACAGCAGAACCGGTTGTCAAAAGCACCAAATGTGGTCCGTCAAATTTTGGTTCTAGCGGCTTTCTGACGTGTCGCTTGACCACCACCCAGTCACCTGGTCGGATTCTGTGAATACCAGAAACAGAATCTGGGTCGGGGATAGATTTATAAACACCTTCATGTATTTTATTCAATGTTCTTTGCAAAATTTGAACATATTCTAACAGACTAGAGTGAGAAGCCTGCAACTGTTGGGGAAAATATAGCCCTGTTTTGGGTCGCCCTCCAAATAAAATCTCATAGGGGGACAGCCCATGTGGTTGTCTAGGGGTAGTTCATACAGAATATAGGGCTAAGGGCAAAACTTCCATCCATCCTTTTCCTGTATCTGCTTTAATTTTTGCACATCTGTTTTTCAAAATTCTATTAAGTCTCTCAACTTTACCACTACTTTGTGGATGATAAGGTGTATGGGAAGCGTGCTCTATGTGAAGGGCTTCCTTTACCTCTTTCATTACTTCCCCAGTAAAATGGGTTCCTCTGTCACTCTCAATAGTTTCAGGAACTCCATATCTACAAACTATTTAATTCAAAATTTTCTTTGCTGTTGTTTTTGCATTTGCTTTAGCTACCGGCCAGCACTCAGGCCAACCTGAAAACATGTCAACACACACTAGAGCGTACTCATAGGTGCCTATTTTGGGCATTTGAATGTAGTCTATTTGAATTCTTTGGAAAGGGAAATCTGGCTTAGGAGAATGCTTTTGGGGAACGTGGACAGGCCTCCCTGCATTGTACAGAGCACAAGTGGCAAGATGACTGATGCCATGTGCCAGTTGTGCTAAAACTGGGTACAAACTCCTGGGCACACACCACCTGTTGTCAGCGCTCCACAGGCCCTGCTGATTTTGTGAAGCATTACATTTGATCCACTTATACTTCTCTCCATCAGGGCCTGGTTCTGCAACCGAATTAAAGCTTCTACATTCCACAGCTCTTGATGAGGGGAAACTGTACCCGATACCTGGGCGACCCCTACAGTGGGTGTGACTTCAAATGGCATAAGGGCAGCATCCTTTGTCGCTTGGTGTGCTAAAGCATTTCTCTGGCTGTCATATCATTTCCCCTTGCATGTCCTTTTACCTTCAGATGGCAACTTCTGCTGGTTTCTGAAAGGCCTCAAATCAACCGCTCTGAGTTTTGCAGTCTCAATGGCTTTCCTGCACTAGTCAGAAAGTGCCGTGCTTTCCAAATTGTGCGCTATTTCAAATGCATATCTGCTGTCAGTGTAAACGTTTCCCCTTTGATTTTCTAGGAGATGACATGCTTTGACTACAGCACACAACTCCGCTTCCTGTGCTGCCATCTGGGGTGTCAAAGCTTCCTGATATATAATGGTGTCTGAAGTGGTTACCAGGGCTGGTGCAAGGATTTTTGACACCCTAGGCGAAACCGCATTTTGCCGCCCCCCCCCCGCTCCACCCATAGGCGCGCGCAGGGGGTGTGCCCATGCAGTGCAGAGTCCCCATGCTAATATTCCACCAAAGCCCCCCAACGGAGCGCCTAAAAATCTTTAAAAAATAATACGAACATAACATACTAACACCATCCACTGCCCTGCAGACACCAACCTCTGCCCTACTGACAAGTCCACTGCTCTACTGACACCATCCACTGCCCTATTAACCCGTTCATGTTTTAATACATTTGGGGTGCACACCCTAATGCAAAAAGCTGCGCACACCTATAGCTCCACCCCCATTGCCCTACCCATGTACACCACACCTTTTTAATAAGGGGACCAGACCAGAGGTTTTTGTGTGTCTAAGGGATGCATTGTGTGTTGCTGTCCGTGTCTGTGTTGTGACTGTTAGGGATGCCGCTTCACAGTGCCAATCAATGCAGCCTCACCTGTGCCCATCAATTCAGGGCAGTTTTACCAGTGCCCATCAAATACAGTCTCACCTGTGCCCATCAAATGCAGTCTCACCAGCGCCCATGAAATGCAGCATCCACCCTGTGCAATGAAATGCAGCCTCACCTGTGCCCATCAAATACAGTCTCACCTGTGCTCATCAAACGCAGTCTCACCAGCGCCCATCAAACGCAGTCTCACCAGCGCCCATCAAACGCAGCCTCACCAGCGCCCATCAAATGCAGCCTCACCAGCGCCCATCAAATGCAGCCTCACCAGCGCCCATCAAATGCAGCCTCACCAGCGCCCATCAAATACAGCCTCACCTGTGCCCATCAAATACAGTCTCACCTGTGCCCATCAAATGCAGCCTCACCTGTGCCAATGAAATGCAGCCTCACCTGTGCCCATCAAATACAGTCTCACCTGTGCTCATCAAACGCAGTCTCACCAGCGCCCATCAAACGCAGTCTCACCAGCGCCCATCAAAACGCAGTCTCACAGCGCCATCAACGCCAGCCTCACCAGCGCCATCAATGCAGCCCTCACCAGCGCCATCAAATGCAGCCTCACCAGCGCCATCAAATACAGCCTCACCCTGTGCCATCAAATACAGTCTCACCTGTGCCCATCAAATGCAGTCTCACCAGCGCCCATGAAATGCAGCCTCACCTGTGCCAATGAAATGCAGCCTCACCTGTGCCCATCAAATACAGTCTCACCAGCGCCCATCAAACGCAGTCTCACCAGCGCCCATCAAACGCAGCCTCACCAGCGCCCATCAAATGCAAGCTCTCACCAGCGCCCATCAAATGCAGCCTCACCAGCGCCCATCAAAACGCAGCCTCACCAGCGCCCATCAAACGCAGCCTCTCCAGCGCCCATCAAACGCAGCCTCACCAGCGCCCATCAAAACGCAGGCCTCACCAGCGCCCATCAAACGCAGTCTCACAGCGCCCATCAAATGCAGCCCTCACCTGTGCTCATCAAATGCATGCAGCCCCACTAACGCCCATCAAAAAGTAGTCTCACCAGCACCATCAATGCAGCCTCACTCATCTGTGCCCATTAATGCTGCGTCACCGGTGCCCATCAAATACAGCCCAGCCCCACCTGTGCCCATTAATGCTGCTTCACCCTGTTGCCCATCAATTACAGTAATACAGTTTAAGCTGTGACTATCAATGCTGCTTCACCACTGTCAATCAATGCAGCCTCGGGGGGTCGGTACATACTTGGCATCTAAGGCAGAAACAGTGTTTTCTCAACACACACCAGGTGATGGTCTTAGGCTCAGCAAACTTGTATCTGAGGACGTGAACCTGTGTTTGCTGTCTGCCTTATCCTCGCTCGCACCAGTCTAAAATTCTTTTGTACGCCCGTATGCCCACTTCATACCTGCCTCTGTCTGTGTCCAGGCTCCACCTCCATCTATCCCCAAGCCTGGAGAGCCACCGCCAGGTGACTGTCCCATGATTTACTCTCCGCTCCACTCCAATGTGACATGGCCAGTCCAGGAGAGCATCCTCGGGGGGGGGGGGGGTGCGGTCCCTGGACACACACGTCAGAGCGGAGAGCGTGGGGGGCTGGTGCTGCTGCTCAGAACTATCTCTGCTCGGATTCAGAGTGGAGAGCGGGCTGGGGGGTGTTCTGGACAGTGTGGACGCACATCACATGATGTCACTGATGTGTCAGAGCGGAGACGGGGGGGGGGGGGGCGCTGCTTCACACATGTCAGAGGCTCAGAGCAGCTGCCTGTGTATAGTGCAAGCTCTCTGGACAGTGCGGGAGTAGTAGGATAACCAGCGTCCGGGCGCCCTAGGCGGCTGCCTAATCCGCCTAGTGGTAGCGCCGGCCCTGGTGGTTACAGCAAACCCTTTGTGTGGCTGACCATCATCAGTGTAAAATCTGGAACCATCTACGAATAAGTGTGTGTCACAATCTGATAAAGGCTCATCTTTTGCTGGTGTGACAGAGGCCCTTTCTACCTCCATCAGAGACATACAATCATGAGAAAAACTCTCAGGTTCTACATCAGTACCATTTGTTGCATCTTCCTCATCAGTTATAGCAGGGGTGGGCAATTATTTTTTCGATGGGGCCACATGAGAAACTAAAAATATTTTGAAGGGCCGGGCCAAAAGCCTAAACTCAATACTGCATAAAATCAATTGTATTTCTTTATAAAAAGCAGTAAATATCATTGTTGGAAAACTGGGGGACAGAGGCTGGGGACATGGCACAGGAGGGGGACAGAGGCTGGGGGACATGACACAGAGGGGGACAGAGGCTGGGGACATGGCACAGGAGGGGGACAGAGGCTGGGGACATGACACAGGAGGGGGGACAGATGCTGGGGACATGACACAGGAGGGGGACAGAGGCTGGGGACATGACACAGGAGGGGGACAGAGGCTGGGGACATGACACAGGAGGGGGACAGAGGCTGGGGACATGGCACAGGAGGGGGACAGAGGCTGGGGACATGACACAGGAGGGGGACAGATGCTGGGGACATGACACAGGAGGGGGACAGAGGCTGGGGACATGACACAGGAGGGGGACAGAGGCTGGGGACATGACACAGGAGGGGGACAGAGGCTGGGGACATGGCACAGGAGGGGGACAGAGGCTGGGGACATGGCACAGGAGGGGGACAGAGGCTGCGGACATGGCACAGGAGGGGGACAAGACGCTGGGGACATGACACAGGAGGGGGACAGAGGCTGGGGACATGGCACAGGAGGGGGACAGACGCTGGGGACATGACACAGGAGGGGGACAGAGGCTGGGGACAGGGCAGCCACTGTTTAATCAATAACAATTGATTAAACAGTGGCTGCATGTGATGGCACAGTGGCTGCGTTGTGATGGCACAGTGGTTGCGTTTGATGGGCACAGTGGCGACAATTGATGGCACAGTGGCTGCGTGTGATGGGCACAGTGGCAACAATTGATGGCACAGTGACTGCGTGTGATGGCACAGTGGCTGCGTTTGATGGGCACAGTGGCTGCGTTTGATTGGCACAGTGGCTGCGTTTGATGGGCACAGTGGCTGCGTGTTATTGGCACAGTGGCTGCGTGTTATTGGCACAGTGGCTGCGTGTGATTGGCACAGTGGCTGCATGTGATTGGCACAGTGGCTGCGTGTGATTGGCACAGTGGCTGCGTGTGATTGGCACAGTGGCTGCGTGTGAGTGGCACAGTGGCTGCATGTGATTGGCACAGTGGCTGTGTTTGGGAACAGTGGCAACAATTGATTGCACAGTGGCTGCGTGTGATTGGCACAGTGGCTGCGTTTGATGGGAACAGTGGCTGCGTGTGATTGGCACAGTGGCTGCGTGTGATTGGCACAGTGGCTGCGTGTGATTGGCACAGTGGCTGCGTGTGATTGGCACAGTGGCTGCGTGTGATGGGCACAGTGGCTGCGTGTGATGGGCACAGTGGCTGCGTGTGATTGGCACAGTGGCTGCGTGTGATTGGCACAGTGGCTACGTGTGATTGGCACAGTGGCTGCGTGTGATTGGCACAGTGGCGACAATTTATGGTGGCGAAGTGGCTGCGTGTGTTGGCACAAGTGGCTGCGTGTGTCGGCACAAGTGGCTGCATGTGTTGGCACAAGTGGCTGCGTGTGATGGGCACAGTGACCCCTCCCGGCCCTGCCTACTGTTATCACCGCGGCGGGGAACATAACAGACAGCGTTCGTTTGAACAGCTGTTTTCCCCGCTGCGCATAGACACTCCCACTTGGACGGATCTGTCCAATCGCGAGCAAGGGGGAGTGTCTATGTGACTCCCCCTTGCTCGCGATTGGACAGATCCGTCCAAGGGGAAGTGTCTATGCCATAGACACTCCCCCTTGGACGGATCTGTCCAATTGCGAGCAAGGGGGAGTGTCTATGTGCTCCCCTTGCTCGCGATTGGACAGATCCGTCCAAGGGGGAGTGTCTATGCGCGGCGGGGGGGAAAACAGCTGTTCAAACGAACGCTGTCTGTAATGTTCCCCGCGCGGTGATTAACGTGGCAGCGGCGGCGGGGGTGGGCCGGATTAAAAGGTCCGCCGGGCCGTATACGGCCCGCGGGCCGTAGTTTGCCCAGGTCTGAGTTATAGGAAGAAGAGTAGCCGAATTTAAAGTAACACATCGTTTGATTGTTAAATTCAATGGAGCAAAAAGAGCAGACTGGTACTTGTCAAATCTACTGGCAGACACATGTGGGGTATTTACTTGATTCATGATTTCCTGTACTGCATGTAGCACATGCAGGATCAGAGCAGAATCTAGTACAAGCTCAGTTACTTTGTCTAGCAGAAAAATGCAGGCTGCTATGGCTCGCATACAACTGGGGGAGCCTTTGATGACAGGGTCTAATGAGGCTGATACATACATCACAGGCCTCTGTTTGTCTCCATGTAGCTGCGCGAGTACACCTGCAGCAAATCTGTTGACTTCATGACAGAACAACGAGAAAGTCTTAGCATAGTCAGAAAGTCCAATGGCGGGAGCTTCAGACAAAATTTTAATAAGCTTCTTCATCTGCAATTCATTGTCCCATGTGAGTTTGAAAGGATTTCTAGTGGTAGCCTCATATAGAGGAGCCATAAGTTCTGATGCATTTGGAATCCTGTCCCTACAATACCCCACTAACCCCAGGAAGGCACGTAGTTGCCGTACATTTCTTGGCTTTTCAAATTTTTGTAGCGTTTTAACTCAATCTGGGGTTAGGTGACGGATTCCATGTGAAATGCAGTGACCCAGGAGGATCATTTTCTCTTGGCAGTATTGTAGCTTATCTTTGCTAACTTTGTTACTATTATAGAGAAACATAAGCAGGCTTACTGTTTCTCTGCTACAAATGTCCTTTGTATCAGAACAAATAAGCAAATTGTCTATGTACTGAAGCAAAACTGTGTTTGGGTGTGAGGGGGGCTATTTGTCCAATACTTGCTTTAACTCAGTATTATATTCAGAGGGGCTACTCACACAACCTTGGGGCAATCTTGTCCATGCTAACTTTTGGGCATCATGGGTAAATGAAAAAAGGTGCCAGCAATCTGGGTGCAGGGGCACAGAAAATAAAGCGTTTGCAAGATCAATCACTGTAAAGCAGGTGCTGGAGGCATGTATTCCACTTAGTAAAGTGCGGGGGTTGGGCACGATCGGGGTATCTGCCTCAATTATATTGTTAATGGCTCTTAAATCATGCACCATGCGGTATGTTACTTGCCCACCCTTCTTGTCTGGCTTCTTTGCAATTGGGAACAGGGGTGTATTGGCTTGGGACTTAATCGGTGCTGCTTTCAGTTGAGTGATCTGATCCTTTATCCCCTCAGTCTGCGCAATACTCAGTGGGTACTGTTTAATCTGTGGGAGATGGGCTCCTGGTTTATTTTTTATCATAACTGGGGTGCAGTCCAGCAGACCTACATCATATTTGCTGGTGGCCCATAATTCAGCAGGAATTGCTTCCAATTCTGGTGGAAATTGCGGAGTGGAGTTTGAATTAAAAATACTCACAGGCAGAATTTAAAACTTCTCCTGACAGACTACTGACCACTTGGACTCCTGTAGGAGTGTAGTCTATGCTTGCCAAAATTTGGTTCGAAATGTCATTTTCCAAAAGATTGGTAGGAACTGTGTCTGAAACTTTAGTGACATTTTCTGTTTGCTGTCCTAGCCTGAGTTTAAGTGGCTTGGACTCAACCAAATGAGTAAAGGTCCCGGTTAGGCCAACACCAGAGATAACATTTGTAGATAATCCTGGAGGTAAGTCCTCTATATTAAAAAAAAGTCTGGCTTGCACCAGTATCTATTAAACAGGTTAATTCTGTTTCTCCTTCAGGACAGGGGTGTTCTTGTAAAAATACTTTTACTATGGCCTTGGGACCATTGTCTCCCCTATTTAACATGATTGATACTGGCATGCCATTTTCCTATGCCTGATCCACTGCTTTTGGCAGAGAACTGGGATCAGCATGAGGTGCCTCTAAGCTCGCCTTTCAGTCTACAGTCAGGAAGATGGCAGAATGTGTCCTTCCCCATTACAATTGTAGGATATGATTGGTCCCGGTTGCCATGATTCTGAAATTGCCTTTGCCTCTTCTTCTTCCCCATGTACATAACCTTGGATTTGCTGTCTTTTTGGTTAATTCTGTTTTCTATGGATAACAGGATAGGCAGGAGGTCTCAAATAGACATATGCCTACTCAGGCCTTGATGTGAACAACTTTTCTTTCAACTGGGGTATTAAACCATCAAGAAACCTTTGTTTCACCAGTTGTGTAGATGGACTTGCAGTTTCTCTCCCGCCTTCTCTTCCTCTATTTTTAAGGCCTGCTTCCTCAGCCATATCGCTTTAAACCGCCTCCAATAAGCACCTGCTGCTTCCTCTTTTCCTTGCTTAGCATTCACAAATTCAGCATGTCTGGTTTGGCCATATATTTGGGGAAAATTTTCCTTGAATTTTTCACAAACCTCCCATCCACTAGCCATCTTATTTAGATGTTTGACATCTACATCACATTATTTACATATATAGTCAGACATGTTGCTTCCCACTGATTTAATAAGAAGCTGATAAATGTCAGTGGCAGAAGCAGAATGCTTCCTGTGCAGCACTAAGTTTGTTTGCAAACCCAATTAGATTCTTTCTATGGTTTCCCAATCCCTCTAATATGGCTCTCATTTCTTGGGGACTAAAAGGTACATGCCATTTAATTTGAGACTTACTGTCAACAGCATTATCTTCAAAAACGAATTGGGTTCTGACAGGATAAACTGCAACAGATTGTTCTGTGACAGGGGCAGAAGGGGTGGTGTCTCCCTTTCTACTCTCTTCATCTTGCTGCCACAATCGGGAAATTATGGTTTGCACCGGAAGATCAGAGTCTATCTCTCTTTCTCTGGCCAAAGCCTTAAGTTTAGAGAGATCTAGTTTTGTATATGTGCCTTTTGATTTATGCCAATCGTCAGTTTCTAGGATACAAGCCAAATCCCTCTTTGTTGGTTGATATGGGGCTGTTAAACCTCTGCTCTCCACTATATTGCTCAGCTTATCTTTTGTGTGTTTCATGTAATCCAATTCTTGTTCTTTTGTGGATGGACCCCTTAAAGCCAAACTGGCAGCCACATAAGGTGGGGGGTCCTCCTCTACAGAATCTTCTAGCCAAACGTAGTCAATTTAGGCAGTACCTTTATTAAACATCTCTGTCAAGCCAGTTTGATTTGCTACTTTCGCTTTTGTCTCCCATGTGCAAGCTATTCTCCACGTTCCTTCACTGCTGTGGGCCATAATCGTGCAGAAAAGTTTGACATACTTGTAAAGCAAAAGTCCATTCAGATTTTAAAGGTTTAGCTGTTCCCTTTGTCCATTGTACCCATTTATCTAGGGGCTCAGTACAGGTGGAACAGTACCTTCGGTTTATATATTCTCTAGCGCTGGGCATCATCTGAAGGCCTCTCATCCTTCATTCCCTTATTTAAATTAACGCCCATAATGACTGGCCAGTCTTCTCTACTTGTGCCTATACCCTCTTGTCTCTAAAACAAATAGTACAGCAAAATCTGCAGATTTACAAAATTTACAAGAATAGTCTCCACTTATCTACGTGGATAGAAGGGGTTTATGACAATAGACAAAACACTCATTAACCTCTTCCATACCGGGCAGTTATACACACTTCCATACCAGGCGTATTCTGGCACTTCTCTCCTACATGTACAAATCATAATTTTTTTGCTAGAAAATTACGCAGAACCCCCAAACATTATATATGTTTTTTTAGCAGACACCCTAGGGAATAAAACGACGGTCATTGAAACCTTTTATCTTGCACGGTATTTGCGCAATAATTTTTCAAACGCCTTTTTTTGTGAAAAAAATTGTTTCATGAATTAAAAAAATTTAAAAACAGTAAAGTTAGCCCAATTTTTTTGTAAAATATGAAATATGATGTTACACCGAGTAAATAGATACCTAACATGTCACGCTTTAAAATTGCGCACACTCATGGAATGGCGCCAAACTTCGGTACTTAAAAATCTCCATAGGCAACGATTTGAAATTTTTTACAGGTTACCAGTTTAGATTTACAGAGGAGATCTAGTGCTAGAATTGTTGCTGGCACTCTAACGCACGCGGCGATACCTCACATATGTGGTTTAAACGGCGTTTACATATGTCGGCGGGACTTGCGTGTGCGTTCGCTTCTGCGCGCAAGCTACCGGGGACAGGGGCGTTAAAAAAATTAATTTTTATTTCTTTTTTTTTTTTATATATTTATTTCTTTTTTTACACTTTTTTTTTTAATTTTTTTTTTTTTTTTATCACTTTTATTCCTATTACAAGGAATGTAAACATCCCTTGTAATAGGAATGTGGTGTGACAGGTACTCTTTATGGAGAGATGCGGGGTCAATAAGACCCCACATCTCTCCTCCAGGCTGGAAAGCATGAAATCGGTGAAAAAAATTCACCGATCTCATGCTTGTGGTTGCTTAGCAGCCGCAATCGCGGCTTTGTTTACTTACGGGGACCCGGGCGTGGACGTCATCAACATCGCGCCCGGGTCCTCCGACGGTCATAGAGATGACTGGTGACCATCTGGTCACCAGTCATCCTCTATGCTTCCTGTGAGCGCCGGACGATTCGTTCTCCGGGCCCCCGATGGCACGGGAGAGCCCGGAGAAGCACCGGATGGCGGCGGGAGGGGGGGGATGTCCCCTCCCGCCGCCTGTAAGAACGATCTAGCGGCGGAACCGCCGCTATGATCGTTCTTACGTTGTGCAGAATCGCCGGCAGTTTAGAAGGATATCTGAATGATGCCTCTAGCTGCACGCATCATTCAGATAACCACCCGGAAAGCCCAGGACGTCACATGACGTCCACTCTGAACGGCAGAAGTTCTTTGTGGACGTCATTTTACTATGGGCCGGTAGGGAAGTGGTTAAGAGACCCTCCTCGTCTCTTCTCTGGGTTTTATCTGACCCTACCATGTGCCTCTGACCCAGGTCGCCCACAAGGAGTCAATGCAGGGAACTGTAGAGGACTTTCCCTATCCACACACAGTCCAGCCCGTGAAAGGGGGGACACAAACACACACACGTTACCCAACCAGAAAGGTCTGAGAGTGGTCTGGTTTCCTTGACAACTGACAGATAGGATACATAGGAAAGGCATAAATATAGCAAGCTTAAAGGGGTTGTAAAGGTAAAAAAAATAATCCCTAAATAGCTTCCTTTACCTTAGTGCAGTCCTCCTTTACTTACCTCATCCTTCGATTTTGCTTTTAAATGTGCTTATTTCTTCTAAGAAATCCTCACTTCCTTTTCTGTCTGTAACTACACGAGGAAATACGAGGCTTTCTCCCTGGTGTGGAGAAAGCCTCTTGAGGGGGCGAGCAGGCAAGTCAGGACACTCTCTACTTTGCAAATAGAGAAAGGAGCTGTGTGTTAGTGGGTGTCCTGACACTCCTGCTCGCCCCCTCACGAGGCTTTCTCCAAACCAGGGAGAAAGCCTTGCAGTATTGTGTGTAGTTACAGACAGAAGAACAGGAAGTGAGGATTTCTCAGAAGAAATAAGGACATTTAAAAGCAAAATCGAAGGATGAGGCAAGTGAAGGAGGACTGCACTAAGGTAAAGAAAGCTATTTAGGGAAAAATGTTTTACCTTTACAACCCCTTCAAGGATTCAACACACATCTCCCCACAGTGGCCTTCTTCAGTATGGAGAGCCCACCATCAGAGCGTATAAGGGCTACAAGAAACCTGTGAGCAATTCAAATGGCCAAATTCACTCAAAAGTGATAGGTTGGCTTTCCTGGATATTGAAATATAATTAATTCAACTCTAAAAATACAGACTGAACATGCTTTTAACCACTTCCCGACCTCCTCATGTACATTTACGTCGGCAGAATGGCACGGACAGGCACATCAACGTACCTGTACGTGCCTGCCTAGACGTGGGTGGGGGGGTCCGATCGGGACCCCCCCCGGTACATGCGGAGGTCGGGTCCGCTCGGGGAGCGATCCGGGACGACGGCGCGGCTATTTGTTTATAGCCGATCCGTCGCGATCGCTCCCCGGAGCTGAAGAACGGGGAGAGCCGTGTGTAAACACGGCTTCCCCGTGCTTCACTGTGGCGGCGCATCGATCGAGTGATCCCTTTTATTAGGGAGACTCGATCGATGATGTCAGTCCTACAGCCACACCCCCCTACACTAGTAAACACATACACAGTGATCCCTAAATGTTACAGCGCCCCCTGTGGTTAACTCCCAAACTGCAACTGTTATTTTCACAATAAACAATGCAATTTAAATGCATTTTTTGCTGTGAAAATGACAATGGTCCCAAAAATGTGTCAAAATTGTCCGAAGTGTCCGCCATAATGTCGCAGTCACGAAAAAAATCGCTGATCGCCGCCATTACTAGTAAAAAAAAATTAAAAAAATAAAAATGCAAAAAAACTATCCCCTATTTTGTAAACGCTATAAATTTTGCGCAAACCAACCGATAAACGATTATTGCGATTTTTTTTACCAAAAATAGGTAGAAGAATTCGTATCGGCCTAAACTGAGGAAAAACATTTTTTTATATATGTTTTTGGGGGATATTTATTACAGCAAAAAGTAAAAAATATTGCATTTTTTTTCAAAATTGTCGCTCTATTTTTGTTTATAGCGCAAAAAAATAAAAACCGCAGAGGTGATCAAATACCACCAAAAGAAAGCTCTATTTGTGGGGAAAAAAGGACGCCAATTTTGTTTGGGAGCCACGTCGCACGACCGCGCAATTGTCTGTTAAAGCGACGCAGTCCCGAACTGTAAAAACCCCTTGGGTCTTTAGCCAGCATATTGGTCCGGGGCTTAAGTGGTTAAATATTATTTCAAAAAGATTACAAAAGCCAATGAGTGTAAGAATCACATGAGTTTTACTTTTTTTGTTTTACATTTAGTATAGGGCTGAAACAACTAATCAATTACAGTTTTCATAATCGATTAATCGGCCAGTAACATAATGGGGTTAAAAAAAGCCCTTTATAGTACAAAAAAGCAAATCGCTACTGTCACACAGTAAAAAAAATGAACCCATTACAGTAGCGATTATTTGCTAAAGGAAGCTATTTAGGGGAATTTTTTTTTTTACCTCTACAACTTCTTTAAGGGCAGCTTACCTAGGTATTTAGAGGTCTGCATTCCCGATGATCCCGATCAAAGCGTGGTTCCTTCTGGAGACTTTGGCAAACTCCTGATTATGACGTGCCAAAAACTGTTATGGAAATATTTCTGATTGGGACTCTAAAAACAGAAGTTAATATTACACAGGAGTCAACCACTATGTGTAAAATGTCCATTCAGTGTCAAAATGAATTATTGCATGTTATTTTATACATAGATAAGAAAGGGGTTGTGTGAGATGATATTAAAAACGAACAAATAGGAATATATTATTAAAAGCTAGCGAATAGAACAATTGCAAAAGTAAAACCTTGAGAGGGGAGGGGGAGTAGAGACGGAGAGAGAGCAGATGTGTCTTTGTTAGGTGAAGGTTACAGAACACATTTCAACAGCGTGAACAAGATGGAGTCTCTTGTGCTTAAATGAACAACACAGTGAATTTCCATGTCACTGACAGTTGTGCTCATACGTTTACATACCCTGGCAGAATTTTGATTTTTTTGGCCATTTTTTTTTCAGAGAATATGAATGATAATACTAAAACTTTTCTTTCACTCATGGTTAGTGTTTGGCTGAAGCCATTTATTAATCAACTGCGTTTACTATTTTTAAATCATAATCACAAAAACAGAAACTACCCAAATGATCCATAGCAAAAGTTTAGATACCCCAGTTCTTAATACCATGTATTGCCCCCTTTAACATCAATGACAGCTTGAAGTCTTTTGTGGTATTTGTGGATTTGGCTCTTTATCTTTTCATATGGTAAACCTACCCATTCCATTTGTCAAAAAGCTGCCAGTTCCTGTAAATTCTTGGGCTGTCTTGCATGAACTGCACGTTTGAGATCTCCCCAGAGTGGCTCAATGATATTGAGGTCAGAAGACTGAGATGGCCACTACAGAACCTTCACTTTATTCTGCTGTAGCCAATGACAGGTTGACTTGGCCTTATATTTTGGATCATTGTCATGTTGGAATGTCCCATGCGCAGCTTCCTGGCTGATAAAAGCAAATGTTCCTCCAGTATTTTTTGATAACATACTGCATTCATCTTGCCATCAATTGTGACCAAATTTCCTGTGCCTTTGTAGCTCACACATCCCCAAAACATCAGTGATTCACCTCCTTGTTTCACAGAAAGAATGGTCACAACCATAAACACCACTTTTGGAGAGGAGTCAACAAGGCCTATGATGAAAGCATTATAGGCCCTTGTTAACTCCTCTCCAAAAGTGGTGTTTATGGTTGTGGCCAAAAAGCAAGATTTTGGTCTCATCACTCCAAATTACTTTGTGCAAAAAGGTTTGAGGCTTGTTTCTGTGCTAGGTGAAGTCGGGCTAGCCCAAGATGGGTAGAGGTGATACTCCGTCCCCAATAAGTATGCACACACAAAAAAATGTCCTTATGGAGCACACCTCAAGTAAAAAGTATTAATGATTTATTTAACAAACATTTAAAAACAACAATACAGAAAAAAGCACATATTAAATATCAACATATAAATCAATATTGCATATTTGTCATAGACCTTTCCATGAGATCTGATTGTGTCTTTTTGGACCATGTGGGATCATCAAAAGATTATCTGTCTTCCTAATTGGGCTGGTAACCGTTAGGTATGACAAATAGTGGTTTTGATATCCAAGAAAGGCAGATCACCTGTGAGGAATTTAGGTAGGCTGATTTCCTGATTGAAATGAAAAGCGATGATACTTTTGTAATGAACTGATCTGATGGTCTTAGAACTACTCTGTCTGGGTAGAATATCAGATGAAGTTATTTTTCGGCCGTAAAGCTTGTATGTCGGAGACCCTTTTGCCTGATGTTATGGCAATAAGGAAGGTTAAAAGTGGGAAGTGCAGCGCTAATAGGGTGAATCAGGTATAATGAAACCAAGGTATATAAAAACAATGGAGAAGAAAAGAAAGCGATATAAGTAAAATTATCACAACATAAAAAAATGTAAGGAACAATCAATCATTAGACTGAATATATCGATACATGTGTCATAACAAAGGTATGAATACTAATATCATGACAAATCAGTGATAAAAAGTGATATAACAAATTGATGTAAACACCAATAGTCCTGTGCAGGATAAATAAAAAAATCTGAGAATGTAAATCTCATATGAATTTTTTTTATGGATGGATATAAAAAAAAGTCTCCAAACACTAAATTCAGCTGTTTCAACTGCGAAGTGGTGAAAGTAAGAAGTGGGCCAAGAAGATGTACATTAGTCCTGGTTTCATGAGAGTGAGAACATCAGATAACAAGCTGTGATCCAAAAATCAAGAAATGAAGGTGGGTACTCTTACCGTGAGGTGTGGACCAACACACCTGTCACTGGTGAATCAAAACAGCAAAGGTAAGAGAATCGGTATCTCAGCTTTCATCAAATGATTTTCTCAGGATGGCGTCCAATCGTTCCTCACAGTGATTGTCAGGTCAATGGTCCACACTTCTGAATTCCCATTGGGCTAATAGCAATGCCCCTCCAGGGGATTAAATAGTAAGTGGATGCAAGGAGCATGTAAAAGAGAAAGAGGTCTCCACATGGCATAGATCAAAAATGACCAAAATGGGGTTTATTAAAAAAACAGCATGCAATCATCCAGCGATGGTTACAAAATAAAAAATAAAAAATAGTACATAAATGGTGATTGAATAATTGTATATCCGTTCTACTTCTGGGAATGTTGGATCGGCTTACACTTCCGGCCATGGATTGCATTAGACAATCATGGCAATGTGATGGGAAATGTGTCCGCGGTGGGCGGAGCTACTCAAAGAGGTTATGGGGCTGAATGAAAACATCAGGAAGCCGTAGTATGTACCTGAGAGCCAAGCTTCACTGAAACTCAGGATCCTGGGACGCATCATTATGCCACAGCATCATGGTAGATTCAAGCAATGATAGGCTGAAATGGTCACATGGGCAAAACGATGTATAAGGAAGAGATACTACGCCGTCATAGTGGAGGGTATATGGGGGACAGAGAGTATTCAAGGGACTTTGCCTGTATCGTCCAAGACTGGTCAGGGGACATCCTCAGATCTGTCACTCCCACCGCTCAGAGCAATCTTCCCTTGCCAATGCGAACCAGATGAATCTAACCGCCTATACAGTAGATAACAACATACTTGATATGTATTTACACAATATAAAATCAATGATAAAAATAAGAAAAGAGGTAAGAGATAAAAGAGGACATCAATAATGCTATAGTTAGTCAGGTTGAAAAAAGACACAAGTCCATCCATAAGAAATAAAATAATAATAATATCATACAATCACATATACCCAATTCTATACCCACAGTTGATACCGAGGAAGGCAAAAAAAAACAGCGAAGAATGATCCAATTTGCTACAGCAGGGGAGATCTTCCTGATCCCCCATGAGGCAATCGGATGTTCCCCAGATCAACTTTACCTATAAATGTTAGTACCCAGTTATATTATGTACACTTAGGAAAGTATCCAGGCGTTTCTTAAAGCAATCTACTGAGCTGGCCAGAACCACCGCTGCAGGGAGTCTATTCCACATTTGCACAGCTCTTACTGTGAAGAAACCTCTCTGTATTTGGAGGTGAAATCTCTTTTCCTCTAGACGTAAAGAGTGCCCCCTTGTCCTCAGTGTTGACCGTAAAGTGAATAACAACACCAAGTTCACTATATGGACCCCTTATATATTTGTATATGTTGATTATATCCCCCCTTAATCTCCTCTTCTCAAGAGTGAATAAATTCAGTTCCTCTAATCTTTTCTCATAGCTGAGCTCCTTCATGCCTCCTATCAGTTTGATTGCCCTTCTATGCACTTTCTCCAGTTCCCCAATATACTTTTTGGGAACTGGGGCCCAAAACTGAACTGCATATTCCAGATGAGGTCTTACTAATGATTTGTACAGGGGCACAATTATATCTCTCTCTTGTTATGGGTTTCATAGGAATAATAATTTCATATTTACGAGACCATATTTGTGAATTTCGCTTAGATGAATTATGGGTCCTTTTAGGGACCGTTCAAAAAGAAATTAGAAAACACACTTGGCTCATATTTGCCAAGTTCCCAATACATCAGCCATCTCCTGATTTTTACAACTCCTGTTCTCAAACAGAGTTCAAAAACAATGATAATAGCTTTCTCACCAAACAAGGCGTTTGAACTGGTTTCAAGTGAGAAGATATCCCCATTGTGAGGTGGTTTCAATGGACACTAGTGTTATCTTTAACCATCCTAACACAATGGACCATGTTGACCAGCGAGACCTGAGAAGAACCATTGTGTTAAAGTGAGGAACTGTTTAAACAAGCTGTGTCATTCTAAGACATCCTTGGATGCCGGCTAAAGCCCATACGAACACATAATGGAAGATATGTGAAATTATTCAAGTCAGAAATATGTTAAGGTATCTAAATGTTATTGTAAAACATTTTGTTAGAAGAAACCCATATTCATCAAACACATATCAAAATGATTCATGTATCCACATTAATAATTATTTTGCATTGATTGAGATATAAACCTATGCATGATTGGAAAGAATGTTTTTGGGAAATATACGGTTATACAGGAATATAAATAAGCATGTTATGTGGGATGCAAAAGTATACTAATTGTATTTTATGAAATGTAGAGTTACCAGAATGTGTATGTGTATAGGTATATATATATATATATATATATATCGATAGTTTCCCCAAAAATATAAATATTAACAAATAGATTATCTCACAATAAAGGTGAGACACCTGGTGGTTGAAGGTGATATTACTTCTCAGAGTCTAGGGAACAGTTAATCATTAAGCTGCCAACCAATAGAAACCAGACACTTCGTGACAGCAACTCCTATGAGTGGAGGACACGTATTGAATAGGCAGAACTTGGTATAATTTTTATAGTCCTATTGTTCTGATCGATATATAATGAGGGAAGAAAATTAGAGAAAGGATCGAGGAATGGATAATGAAGGAAGACCCCAAGGAAGACCCCATCAATAGGAGCACCCCATGAGAGCAGGAATGAAGCAATGACTGAAACACGATGCATGAAGACACATCCTTACCAAATGAAGGTACATAGAAAGACTGCAACCATTTTAACTCTGGTCACTTGCCAGTAGGAAATAGTCATTTTAGAATCGGTAATTATGCCATTTTTGATTCTATCTGAAATCTATTATTGTTCCCCAGAAATGTTAAAATATTGAAGTATTGAATATCGTGTAGTTATGGTTTGTTCTCATAATCAATAACTGATAATTTTTCCTTAAAGAGTACCGCTTTAAGTATATTTTTATTTTTACATAGTCCCAATTTTATTGACAAAACAAACGTCCAATATATTTCACATTGTTAACCACTTACTTACCTGCAGTATAGTAACGGTTGGGGATGTGAAATAGACACTTTTGTTTCATTGTCATTTACGTAAAGTTATTTTGAGAACTTACCATGACACACAGATCAAAGGTATTGCATGCCCATTTTGGGGGTATTTTATTGATTTTCAAGTCGTTAATGCAACGCAACTGGTATTTTAATTTCATGTAAATATTCATATTTTTGTCAACCAATAAATTTGCTATTTTGTATGATCATACGTCTCTGTGAATAAGTTTCATATTATAGACTATGTCATATAGATTGTCTTGTATTTAAAAATATCTTCGTTATAAAATAATTCAAAATAAATTACTTTGCGGATAAAAATGACCTTAAAAAAGCACAACACACTGGAGTCCATACCTCTCTTAATACAATAAATGACTTTGCTCGCTTTGGAAACCGCAGCTTGGCATTGTATGCCATTTTTGAGCTTATGATCTAGCAAAACCCCCAGATCCTTTTCCACTATGGAGAGAGTGTGAATGAGGTGTGTAAAGGGACATCAAGATTGATTAACCCCCCTGACGGTAAACCCAAGCGTGACTCGGGGTTGGTTTTACATGTTAGGATCGTTAAACCCGAGTCACGCTCGGGCTGGACGGGCTTACCTTTCGCTGGATCCACAGGCTTGGTTTACTCACCTTGTCCCTGGATCCAGCGATGCCACCCGCTCTGTGAGCGAGCGGGACCTCCTCGCTCGATTCACAGTCTCCGTGTGCCGCCGATCTCCGTTCCCTGCGACGTTACGACGCACGGGGACGGAGAACGGCGCCAAATTCAAAAAAGTAAACAAACACTTTACATACAGTATACTGTAATCTTATAGATTACAGTACTGTATGTAAAAAATACACACCCCCCTTGTCCCTAGTGGTCTGCCCAGTGCCCTGCATGTACTTTTATATAATAAAAAATGTCATTTCTGCCTAAAAACTGTAGATTGTCCAAAAGTGTCCCTTTATGTCAAAAATGGTTTTAGATCAGCTAGAAAACAGCGATAATAAATTATAATCACTTGCAGAAATGTGCGATAGCGATTTGCGGGGAAATTCGTCATAAAAAAATAAAATAATGACAGCGACAATTCTGCAACTGCAAATTTCAGTGATTTTGAGTTGATTACATTATTGAATAATTTTTATTATAATTATATTATTATTTGTTATAATTATTTATAATTATTTATTATATTATAATTTATAATTTTGTTTTAAAAAAAAAAATCATACCCGGGATGCCTACAAGACTCTTGCTTGGTCAGATTTAAGTGAGTTATTTCTAAAAATTACAGGCCAACAGTATAAAACGCCAAATTTCCTTGCAAAATAAATGTACCGCTTTTGGTAAGTAATTCCAGACAGAATCATACCACCAGGGAGGTTAATAAAGGCATTACCGTCCCATTCCACATTCATTCCGTGAGGCATATATGTTTTTAATTGATAAATCCAGAATGTTTCAAGTTTAGATACTCCCCTGGTTTTGGATTTGCCTCTCCAATGTGGACTAAATCTATCTATCACCTGGAACTTGGAGCCAAGGTGATTGTTATTGTGACATTCGAGATAGTGTCTAGGCACACTGTGGTTGGGTTTTCCTTTCTTTATATTCGCAATGTGTTCGTTCACTCTAACTGAAAATGTTCTTTATAGTGCGTCCTACATACTGTCTTTTACAAGGAAAAGTAATTAAATAAACTATATATTGTGTAGCGCACATAGCAAAACATTTCATTTGATATTATTGGGAAGTGCTAGTGGATTCAAATATTGTGAACACACACATTGCACTTTTTACAGGGGTGTATTACCCCTTAAGCTGTTCAAAGAAAACTGGTCTTGTAGGGGGATCGACCACATTAGGGGCAATCAGTCCACTTAGTGGTTGTGCTCCTCTGTAAATAACATAGAACAAAAAAAGGGGAACACACCCATATGTGGTAGCTGCTAAATGATAGTAACAACTGGGAATATGAAGTCACTCCTCACGTAAGAGGTCTCTACCGTAGCCAATGCTGAATACTGAAAAACAATGAACGAAACATACATTTAACCTACACCTACGACAGGACATCTATCTCCTTCCTTGACCTGAGAATTGGTCTTAGGGACAGGAATATCATCACCAATACTTTTCGCAAGGAAACAGCAGCCAATACTCTGCTACAGGCGGATAGACATCATCCTGTATGGCAAAAAAATGGGATTCCTATCGGGGAATTTATGCGAATAAAATGAAACTGCTCGGAGTCCTCTTCCTATATCAAGGAAAGTAAGGAGCTCTACACAAGATTCTGTGAGAGAGGCTACTCACATAAGCAGATTAAATATGCCAAGCATAAGGCAGCGCAACGTAGCAGGGACAGTTTGCTTCGCATAAATTCAAAAGAGACAACAAACATCAAAAAGGATTCAGGGCCAGTAAGACTTATAACCACTTTTGGCTCCCAATGGGAAAATGTAAGGAAAGTCTTGGAAAAACATTGGGGCATCCTGGCGAATAATAGAACTCTAGCAAACATAGTAGGAGACTGCCCCAAAATGGTAGCCCGCAGGGTGAAGAATCTGGGCGACCTACTTGTCCAATCTGAATTCACAAGACAACTTAATAGATCATGGTTATCTGACTATCCCTGGACTAAAGGGATGTTCCCTTGTTCAAAGTGCCAGATATGCCCCTTTGTGGACAGAACAAAAACTTTCCAAGACGCAAAGGGACAGTGTGAATTTGAAATCCGGGACCTGATCAATTGTGCTACCGAAAGAGTCATTTACATGCTCACATGCACTTGCCCGAAAATCTATATAGAAAAAACAAAGAGACATTTACGGATAAGAATCGGAGAACATCTCCGAGACATCAAAAAAGAGGAGAAAGTGAAAAACAAAAAAGATGGTGACCTGGACCAACAATATGAAAGTCCAGTCACTAAACACTTTTGGAATTCCATCAGGGGAAACCAGATGGTCTAAGAGTACAGGGCATTTATGTTTTGAAATTGCCAGCCAGACGGGGTGATTTCGACAAAATCCTTCTACAGAAGGAAAAATGGTGGATCTACACTCTAAAATCTCTAGCACCCTTAGGAATGAACATTGAAATAAGCATTCAATCCTTTTTGGAGTGAGGATCTCTGCCACTTCAACATGGGGCAGTTCCTCCTGTTTCCTACAAAATATTATAGTATAGTACCACCCTGATAGTCCCCCTTATTATCTACCACTCATCACTAGTAATCCTATCCCTTCAAGCACCCTTTATCCTAAAATCATCGTTGTATGTATACAATACTCCTATATATGATAATGATTTTTCTTTTATTATCATATTCTTCACCTTTATTTTGTCAGGTTTTCTCACGGCCAACTTCATACAATGCATTATTCTGACTATCTACTACCATGTCTTTAGGAATTACTTATAGTATCTTCCTAGCACTGGGATCTTATAATATCCCAGTGCATATCTAGATACTTTAGTACAGATGGTTATTTTTACCATCACCTTGAATTGCAATTGTATATACATTATATTTATAATTATCATATTATATTTTCTTTTCATTTTTTTACATTTTTCTTTTATGGTTAGTGTAGTAAAGAAACTACTACTTTTCTAATTTTTCTAGATCACTGTAATCTTATACAATCTGTACATATATGTGTCTGTCCTTGTCCCCTGTCTTATATGTTAATATGTCTAACAACTAAAATGGTACGACAATGTTCAATACAGTCTTAGTAATCTAACAAAGGCTGCCGCCCCTGCTGTTGGACATTAAACTTAAAACACATCTAGACATAATCTACTGTGGGACACTGCAGCGATATAAGGATGCTGAAATTCCTAGCGAATTGGAGTGAATACTAACATATTACACAAGGAATCTAACACCAAGTTGAACACTCTTAATTGTATCATAATTTTCAGTAGGAGTAGGGGGCGTGCACCGGTGGAACATAAAAAGAGCGCTGCACGGGCCCCCCCTCCAACGTCCAGACGAAGCTACGTGACTAAGATTGCGAAACCCGTTGACGTCACGGTCCTTGGACGCCACATTCCACTCCCCGTCAACACGGAGCAGATGCCGGGACAGCTAGCAGCTGAAAGGCAAAACTAGCCTGACACGAGCAAGTATGCGCGCCGCTTAGCAACAGCGGGTCTACGACTACGTATACCTCTCGCCAGAGTATCCCCATACAGGAGTGACACAACGGCGATACAACAAGTGGTGAGTACCGGACCCCCACTCAAAAGGCAGTGGATGAGCGAGTTCCGGTCCCACTGAAGACTTCCGAGATGGTAAGACATATTAGACCTAACTAGACTACAAAGGGACATTGTAAACTGAACACTATTGACTTGGCGCAAAGCGCACCCCTCACTTGGCCACTCACGGGCAACTCTGCCCCAAGAGACACTGTCTCTATAATTACGGTTTGGTTCACATATGTTCCTGGCTTATGCTGACCTTCCAGTCATCCGCTGTGTGTACCTACAAATAAGCACATTAAGAGACTTCTACCTGACATCTGTCATTGAATTACCTACCATGACTATCTTATATCAAGGATACTTTGCAGCAGCCAATCTGGCATCAGCATCATATTGATATGCGCAGGTTGGAACTTTTTTGTGCACATATTTAATCTAACTTTTTTCCTTAATTATCATTCCCCCCATCTGTTTCCCCCGCGGGGACACATCTGTTATCTTGTTCCCATTTATTATTAGCAATTACTTGCTATACTTGTATACACATGGCTATGCTATTGGGAACAGTAACACATGTGGTTTGAAGGTGTCCGGACTGTTTTGTATATTTGTTCTATGTTTGTAATTGTCTTTTGTGTTTTTTGTTATTCTTACCTAGTACTCTGTTACTGGTGCTTACTGTCTGTACATCTTAACCAAGGACCTTGGTATACCAGCATTAGCACTTTGTTGCTTTTTTACTAAATGTAATAACATAATTTAAATAAACTACCTTTTTCATTAACTCCATTGAAATGCATGTTGTCCATCTCCACTAATAGTAGCCCCTTTTTTCTGGGTGGAATCTCATCTCTCAAGATTCACACCAGAAATCATTTTGTTTTTCAGTCCTCTGTAAATAACACCGGCTCTGTCTGGGAGAGCGGGACCCAAAACGTAATTTTTCGGGACTTTCCAGTGTCGACTGATTTGTTTATGCTGTCTAGAGAAAGAGGTGACAAATGACCACTTGAATTTCTCATTTTGGATCTGATGGTTTTGGTCCGACAACAAGGTATTTCTGTCCAATAATGATACTTTATTGATTTCTTCATCTATATTGCTAGGGTCATATCCTTTTTCCATGAACCTGAATTTGAGGATGGAAGCTTGATATTCGTAGTCCTTCAGGTTGGTACAATTTCGTCTGATTCTCAGGAACTGGCCACGAGGAACGGATTTTAACCAGAATGCATGGTGACAGCTATCTACTTGAATATATCCATTCCTGCCTGTAGTTTTAGTAACCAGCTGTTGGTTCAATACTGAAATCTCAAGGTCTAAGAAATATATAGAGGCGGTACTGGCTGTGTAGCTCAGTTGAATGCCTCTATTATTGTGATTGAGAATAGCCATGAAATCGTTTAAAGATGCACACTTTAGGAGGATGTCGTCTATGTAAGGCACCCACAGAACCAATTCTGGTCTGTTGAGAGCATAGACGACATCCTCCTCCCACTGGGCCATAAAGAGGTTGGCCAAACTGGGGGGAAATTTAGCCCCCATGGCCACACCCCTTTGCTGTAGATAAAAGGTCCCCTTAAACCAGTGTTTCTCAATTCCAGTCCTCAGGCCCCCCCAACAGGTCAGGTTTTCAGGATTTCCATTATTTTGCACAGATGATTTGATTGGTTTCACTGCCTTAGTAATCACCACAGCCTTTTCATCTGAGGGAAATCCTGAAAACCTGACCTGTTGGGGGGCCTGAGGACTGAAATTGAGAAACACTGCCTTAAACCAAAAATAATTTTGCTTGGTTGCAAAATATAGTAAATCCCTAATAACATTTTGTTGGATTTTTGAATATTATGACTACCAGCCAAATACGCTTGGCCCAGTTCCACCTGATAGCCAACTTAGACCACCTCTACTTCCCGGATCTTCATTGAGAGTGGAAACTAGAAACCATCCCTCCACCCCTAGTGGTCATAAATATAGACATCCCAACACTTACACCCCTGACCCCCATTATGGAGGATTATATACCCATAATGGTAGAGGAAGTGGTAATAATAGAAATAGAGGGAGAGGCCATTCCTCAGGGAACAGAAACTACCCCCGACATCATGACCAATCTAGATCACCCCATAGGTGGCAGGATAATCATCAGAGATGATTACTACCCCCAGAGGATACCAATTCGTACCTATAACAGATATTCACCTTTGAGAGAGGATTACCCCCGTGACCCACATTATTCGTCACATCCATATATGGAGAGGGAACAAGATTTTTTATAATAGATCCCCCTACAATTAAAATCAAACTAACTCAGGACCTTCCCATCCTCTGGGTTTTCAGAGAGAGACGGGCACCAGAGGGGTGTCTAAATGACCCTGGTATCTTCAACCCTAGTCAGGCCACCTTTACAGAAGCTGAAACACTTGTTTTAAATAAAGGCCTTAAGTATGCCCCCTCCAAGAAACTCAATAAATTTGCCACCTTTATCGATGACCAAAAATACGTACGCAAATTAAACATTCAAAGATACTTTATTTCTAATCTGTTTAGTTCTTCATTCATCAATAGAGGAAGCGCTACCGTTCATTTGGGTCTAGCCCAACGTTTCTCAACCAGTGTGCCGCGAAGAGTCCCTAGGTGTGCCGCGGCAAAATGACCCCCAATATAGGCAGCTATGGCAGCCATCTGATGTTTTAACTACTGCGGGCCACTTGGTTAATATTTGTTATTACAGCGGTGCTGGTCCGCTGTGTAAAGCTCACTTCCTGCTGCCACAGGCACTCAGGAAGCTGTGCTGGCTGTGCGGGCCTTCCGGCCATGTCTTGCCAACCGATTACATCATCGGTTGCTATGGGAGGGTGGGGCAGACGCACCGCTATCTGTGACGTGTGAGCCGCCGGTGTCAGAGTAGATGCTGGCTGGGGCGCGTTTCCCTGAGGGGAGGAGTAGAACAACACGAGTAGAGGTGAAAGAACAGTGAGGAAACAAAACAGTGAGGAGACACAGGTACAGTACTTGTACCTGTAATGTTCAATGTATGATAGTTTTATTGCAGGCATGGTGTTTCTAAAAATAAAATACATAACACTTGTTGGCACTTTCATTGCCTCACTTTTCATTGCAGGCATGGTGATTTTTTTTTTAAATGTAATATAATATACATGGGCTATGTGGGTTATTATTAATAATGATAACTGTATACTTCAATACTGCAGTTTGGCCGCAGCACAGGTGTAGCGCAGGGTACCTGCGGTTTTCATGTGGTTTCTCATTGACTTCTATTATGTCCCTCATTTTTGGTGTGCTTTCAGAAAATGTACCAAAAATTTACTACATAATAGAAGTTTATGAGAAACCACATAAAAAACCGCAGGTACCCTGTGCTACACCTGCCCTGCGGCCAAACTGCAGTATTGAAGTATACAGTTTTCTTTATTAATAATAACCCACATAGCCCATGTTTATTATATAAAAAAAAAAAATCACCATGCCTGAAATGGAATGAGTCAATGTGAAAGTGCCCTAATTGTAACAAGTGTTATATAGGTTTTTATTTTTTCCCCCACAAGACCACAATTCGTTACATATTTGGAATGGTTTGCCAGGGTTATGGCTGAAGAGCCATAACCTTGGTATTTTGTTTAAATGAATTGAAGTGAATTTTTTACAAAAATAAATGTGTTTGCAAAACCACTGTGCAAATAGCATGTGGCATACATTTTTTCCCCACATTTTTGTTTTAGTGTGCCTCGAGATTCTAACAGATTTTAAAGGGTGCCTTGGTTGAAAAAAGGTTGAAAAACACTGGTCTAGCCAACCCCTATTTGTTCAATCCTCCGGGCCCTATTGCTCCATCAATTACCGTCTTCCGAGAGGTAATGCTCAGAGAACTTTTGAGAATCCTAATATAAGAGAATCCTAATATAAGAGAAGGGCTCCTTTGTGAACGCAAGGATTTGACGATACGCCCCGCGGATAAAGGGGGAGGTATTGTCATCCTTGACAAAAGTGCTTATTATGATGAAATTACTTGAATTCTCAGCGATTCTGATACGTATCGGCCATCAGCCAAAGATCCTACAAGTGACTACAAGAAGGCCTTGGAGGTTTTGGTTAACAAGGGTGTGAAATTGGGCATCCTGGACAAAAAGGAAAGAGAATATCTTGTACCCATTGTCCCACGTATCCCGATCATGTACTATCTCCCAAATGTACATAAGGATGCAATCCACCCTCCAGGCCGTCCCATTATCAGTGGAATCAATTTAATTACATCTCCCATAGGGAAATACATCGACTTTCATCTGCAGCCACTGGTGAAAACCATACCATCATATCTTAAGGATACTAAGGCACCCCTAACCTTTTACAACAGGTTAAATATACTGATAATCTTATACTAGACGGCCAATGTAACATCACTGTACATGTGCATACCACACGATTTGGGACTGGCCTCGGTCCAAGCGTATTTGGCTGGTAGTCATAATATTTAAAAAATTCAACAAGATTTTATTATGGATTTACTATATTTTGCAACCAAGCAAAATTATTTTTGGTTTAAGGGCACCTTCTATCTACAACAAAGGGATGTGGCCATGGGTGCTAAATTTGCCCCCAGTTTGGCCAACCTCTTTATGGCCCAGTGGGAGGAGGATGTCGTCTATGCTCTCAACAGACCAGAATTGGTTCTGTGGGCGCGTTACATAGATGACATCCTCCTCCTGTGGCAGGGAGACCATGCATCTTCAAACGATTTCATGGCTATTCTCAATCGCAATAATAGAGGCATCCAACTGACCTACGAAGCCAGTACCACCTCAATACATTTTTTAGACTTTGAGATTTCAGTATTGAACCAACATCTGGTTACTAAAATGTTCTTCAAAACTACAGACAGGAACGGATATATTCCAGTACATGCATTCTGGTTAAAATCCGTTCCTCGTGGCCAGTTCCTGAGAATCAGACAAAATTGTACCAACCTGGAGGACTACGAATATCAAGCTTCCATCCTCAAATCCAGGTTCATGGAAGAAGGATATGATCCTAGCAATATAGATGAAGAAATTAATAAAGTATCATTATTGGACAGAAATACCTTGTTGTTGGACCAAAACCATCGGATCCAAAATGAGAAATTCAAGTGATCAACTGTCACCTCTTTCTCTAGACCGCATAAACAAATCAAAGATATAGGGGCAGATTCAGGTAGGGAGCGCGTAACTCTGTGCGGGCATAGCGTATCCTATTTACGCTACACCTCCGCAACTTTGATAGGCAAGTGCATTATTCACAAAGCACTTGCTCCGTAAGTTGCGGCGGCGTAGCGTAAATTGGCCGGCGTAAGCCCGCCTAATTCAAATGTGTAAGATGTGGGCATGTTTTATGTAAAATAATCGTGACCCCACGTAAATAACGCTTTTTACGAACGGCGCATGCGCCGTCCGTGAACGTATATCCTAGTGCGCATGCTCCAAATTAACCCGCAAAAAGTCAATGCTTTCGACGTGAACGTAAATTACGCACAGCCCTATTCACGAACGACTTACGCAAACGACGTAATCAACGGAAAATTTGACGCTGGCCCGACGTCCATACTTAACATTGGCTGCGCCTCATATAGCAGGGGTAACTTTACGCTGGAAAAAGCCTTACGTCAACGGTGTATCTGTACTGCGACGGCCGGGTGTACGTTCGTGAATAGGCGTATCTAGCTGATTTACATATTCCAGGCGTAAATTAGTGTACACGCCCCTAGCGGCCAGCGTAAATATGCAGTTAAGATACGACGGCGTAGGAGACCTAAGCCGGTCGTATCTTAGCAATATTTAAGTGTATCTCAGCTTGAGAATACGCTTAAATATACGACGGTGGGGATTCTGACTTATGACGGCATATCTACTGATACGCCCGTCGTAAGTCTACCTGAATCTGGCCCATAGTCTATCAACACTGGAAAGTCCTGAAAAATTACAACGTTTTGGGTCCCGCTCTCCCAGACAGAGCTAGTGTTATTTACAGCGGAGCACAACCACTAAGTGGACTGATTGCCCCTAATGTGGTCGATCCCCCTACAAGACCAGTTTTCTTTGAACAGCTTAAGGGATATTATCCCTGTAAAAAGTGCAATGTGTGTATTCACAATATTTGTGGTAGACGCAAATCAGAACGTTTTGAATCCACTTCCCAATAATATCAAATTAAATGTTTTGATACGTGCGCTACACAATATATAGTTCATTTAGTGCCTAGTGTCCTTTACAAGGACAAGTAATTATCTCGAATGTCACAATAACAATCCCCTTGGCTCCAAGTTCCAGGTGATAGATATATTTACTCCACGTTGGAGAGGCAAATCCAAAACCAGGGGGGTTTCTAAACTTGAAACATTCTGGATTTATCAATTTAAAAACATATATGCCTCACAGAATGAATGTGGAGTGGGATGTTAATGCCTTTATTAATCAATCTTGATGTCCCTTTACACACCTCATTCACACTCTCTCATAGCATTATTGATGTCCTCTTTTATCTCTTACCTCTTGACCTGACAATCACTGTGAGGAACGATTGGACGCCATCCTGAGACGATCATTCGAGGAAGCTGTGATACCAATACCTATGTGGACCCACCACTGACAGGTGTGTGGGTCCACACCTCACGGTAAGAGTACCCACCTTCATTTCTTGATTTTTGGATCACAGCTTGTTATCTGATGTTCTCACTCTCATGCAACCCGGACTAATGTGCATCTTCTTGGCCCACTTCTCACTTTCACCACTTCGCAGTTTGAAACAGCTGGATTTAGTGTTTGGAGACTTTTTATATATCCATCCATAGAAAAAATTTCATATGAGATTTACATTTTCTGATTTTTTTTATTTATCCTGCACAGGGCTATTGGTATTTACATCAATTTGTTATATCACTGATTTGTCATGATATTAGTATTCATACCTTTGTTATGACACATGTATCGATATATTCAGTCTAACGATTGATTGTTCCTTACACTTTTTTATGTTGTGATATTTTTACTTTTATCACTTTTTCTTCTCCATTGTTTTTATATACCTTGGTTTCATTATACCTCATTCACCCTCCACTTTTCACTTCTGTATACAAATTCTATTTGTCTGTTCTAGCAGCTTCTGTTATCTTTTCATCAGGCAGCACGGTAATATCATTTCATTTTTCAATAAGGAAGGTTGTTTTAAGTGTTAAATCCCAAAGGGAGACAATGGGGTGAAAAGGAGGAGTTGATAGTACCTCCAACACTGTGGCGAGATTACAAGTAGGAAATGTTGTGTACTTTAGTGGTTTTGTCTTTAGGCATACTTTCAGAAACTGAGTGACAGTTATATCCCTGTCATTACTGACAGGGCAGATACCTGAACTTTCAGTTTACTGGAGCTTGGGCCCTTATCTAGGCCTGATTGTAGGAATTCCAGAATTTGTGAAACTAGCAGGTCCCAGTCTTCCCGCTGTGTGAATATAGTGAATCTCTCCCATACTCTCTTGTAGGTGCTATTAGTTGAATTATTCCTAGCCTGTTGTAAAGTAATGACCACCTTGATTGAGCATCCCTGACTTAGCAGCCTATCCCTCTCAATTTCTATGCTGTCAGATGGAGTTTTTCCGGATGTAGGAATAGATTGGCCATAGATTGGCCTTTTAAGGTGTTGCTGGGAGTGTAAATGGTTCCTCTATGCTTAGCTGTAGGCAGGGCCATCTTATAGCCTCATGGGCCCCTGGGCAAAGTAATGCTATGGGCCCCTACAAGGTTGCCCCAATTTACACACCAACTCTCAAGAATGGAAGTACAATATTTCTACTTTACAGTGTGTCACTTGCCACCGTCCCCTGTCACCAGATTCAGTGTGTCACTTGCCACCAAATTCAGTGTGTCACTTGCCACCAAATTCAGCGTGTCACTTGCCACCAAATTCAGCGTGTCACTGCCACCAGATTTGGTGTGTCACTTGCCACTGTCACCTGTCACAAAATTCAGCGTGTCACTTGCCACTGTCACCTGCCACAAAATTCAGTGTGTCACTTGCCACTGTCACCAGATTTGGCGTGTCACTTGCCACCAAATTCAGCGTGTCACTTGCCACCAAATTCAGCGTGTCACTTGCCACCAAATTCAGCGTGTCACTTGCCATCAAATTCAGCGTGTCACTTGCCACCAAATTCAGCGTGTCACTTGCCATTGTCACCTGCCACCAGATTCGGTATGTCACTTGCCACTGTCACCTGCCACAAAAATTCAGCGTGTCACTTGCCACTGTCACCTGCCACAAAATTCAGCGTGTCACTTGCCATTGTCACCTGCCACCAGATTCGGTATGTCACTTGCCACTGTCACCTGCCACAAAATTCAGCGTGTCACTTGCCATTGTCACCTGCCACCAGATTCGGTGTATCACTTGCCACTGTCACCTGCCACAAAATTCAGCATGTCACTTGCCACTGTCACCTGCCACAAAATTCAATGTGCCACTTGCCATTGTCACCTGCCACCAGATTCGGTGTGTCACTTGCCACTGTCACCTGCCACAAAATTCAGCGTGCCACTGTCACCTGCCACCAAATTCAGCGTGTCACTTGCCACTGTCACCAGATTCAGTGTGTCACTTGCCACCAAATTCAGCATGTCACTTGCCACCAAATTCAGCGTGTCACTTGCCACTGTCACCAAATTCAGCATGTCACTTGCCACCAAATTCAGCGTGTCACTGCCACCAGATTTGGTGTGTCACTTGCCACTGTCACCTGCCACAAAATTCAGCATGTCACTTGCCACTGTCACCTGCCACAAAATTCAGTGTGTCACTTGCCACTGTCACCAGATTCAGCGTGTCACTTGCCACCAAATTCAGCGTGTCACTTGCCACCAAATTCAGCGTGTCACTTGCCACCAAATTCAGCGTGTCACTTGCCATCAAATTCAGCGTGTCACTTGCCCCCAAATTCAGCGTGTCACTTGCCATTGTCACCTGCCACCAGATTCGGTATGTCACTTGCCACTGTCACCTGCCACAAAAATTCAGCTTGTCACTTGCCATTGTCACCTGCCACAAAATTCAGTGTGTCACTTGCCACTGTCACCTGCCACAAAATTCAGTGTGTCACTTGCCACTGTCACCAGATTCGGCGTGTCACTTGCCACCAAATTCAGCGTGTCACTTGCCACCAAATTCAGCGTGTCACTTGCCACCAAATTCAGCGTGTCACTTGCCATCAAATTCAGCGTGTCACTTGCCCCCAAATTCAGCGTGTCACTTGCCATTGTCACCTGCCACCAGATTCGGTATGTCACTTGCCACTGTCACCTGCCACAAAAATTCAGCGTGTCACTTGCCATTGTCACCTGCCACAAAATTCAGCATGTCACTTGCCACTGTCACCTGCCACAAAATTCAGTGTGTCACTTGCCACTGTCACCAGATTCGGCGTGTCACTTGCCACCAAATTCAGCGTGTCACTTGCCACCAAATTCAGCGTGTCACTTGCCACCAAATTCAGCGTGTCACTTGCCATCAAATTCAGCGTGTCACTTGCCCCCAAATTCAGCGTGTCACTTGCCATTGTCACCTGCCACCAGATTCGGTATGTCACTTGCCACTGTCACCTGCCACAAAAATTCAGCGTGTCACTTGCCATTGTCACCTGCCACAAAATTCAGCATGTCACTTGCCACTGTCACCTGCCACAAAATTCAGTGTGTCACTTGCCACTGTCACCAGATTCGGCGTTTCACTTGCCACCAAATTCAGCGTGTCACTTGCCACCAAATTCAGCGTGTCACTTGCCACCAAATTCAGCGTGTCACTTGCCATCAAATTCAGCGTGTCACTTGCCCCCAAATTCAGCGTGTCACTTGCCATTGTCACCTGCCACCAGATTCGGTATGTCACTTGCCACTGTCACCTGCCACAAAAATTCAGCGTGTCACTTGCCATTGTCACCTGCCACAAAATTCAGTGTGTCACTTGCCACTGTCACCAGATTCGGCGTGTCACTTGCCACTGTCACCTGCCACAAAATTCAGCATGTCACTTGCCACTGTCACCTGCCACAAAATTCAGCGTGCCACTTGCCATTGTCACCTGCCACCAGATTCGGTGTGTCACTTGCCACTGTCACCTGCCACAAAATTCAGCGTGTCACTTGCCACTGTCACCTGCCACAAAATTCAGCGTGCCACTGTCACCTGCCACCAAATTCAGCGTGTCACTTGCCACTGTCACCAGATTCAGTGTGTCACTTGCCACCAAATTCAGCGTGTCACTTGCCACTGTCACCAAATTCAGCGTGTCGCTTGCCACCAAATTCAGCGTGTCACTTGCCACTGTCACCTGCCACCAGATTCAGTATGTCACTTGCCACAAAATTCAGCGTGTCACTTGCCACTGTCACCTGCCACAAAATTTAGCGTGTCACTTGCCATTGTCACCTGCCACACAATTCAGCGTGTCACTTGCCACTGTCACCTACCACACAATTCAGTGTGTCACTTGCCACTGTCACCTGCCACAAAATTCAGCGTGTCACTTGCCACCAAATTCAGCGTGTCACTGCCACCAGATTTGGTGTGTCACTTGCCACTGTCACCTGCCACAAAATTCAGCGTGTCACTTGCCACTGTCACCTGCCACAAAATTCAGTGTGTCACTTGCCACTGTCACCAGATTCGGCGTGTCACTTGCCACCAAATTCAGCGTGTCACTTGCCACCAAATTCAGCGTGTCACTTGCCACCAAATTCAGCGTGTCACTTGCCATCAAATTCAGCGTGTCACTTGCCACCAAATTCAGCGTGTCACTTGCCATTGTCACCTGCCACCAGATTCGGTATGTCACTTGCCACTGTCACCTGCCACAAAAATTCAGTGTGTCACTTGCCACTGTCACCTGCCACCAGATTCGGTGTGTCACTTGCCACTGTCACCTGCCACAAAATTCAGCATGTCACTTGCCACTGTCACCTGCCACAAAATTCAGCGTGCCACTTGCCATTGTCACCTGCCACCAGATTCGGTGTGTCACTTGCCACTTTCACCTGCCACAAAATTCAGCGTGTCACTTGCCACTGTCACCTGCCACAAAATTCAGCGTGCCACTGTCACCTGCCACCAAATTCAGCATGTCACTTGCCACTGTCACCAGATTCAGTGTGTCACTTTCCACCAAATTCAGCGTGTCACTTGCCACTGCCACCAAATTCAGCGTGTCACTTGCCACCAAATTCAGCGTTTCGCTTGCCACCAAATTCAGCGTGTCGCTTGCCACCAAATTCAGCGTGTCACTTGCCACCAAATTCAGCGTGTCACTTGCCACTGTCACCTGCCACCAGATTCAGTATGTCACTTGCCACAAAATTCAGCGTGTCACTTGCCACTGTCACCTGCCACAAAATTCAGCATGTCACTTGCCATTGTCAACTGCCACACAATTCAGCGTGTCACTTGCCACTGTCACCTGCCACAAAATTCAGTGTGTCACTTGCCACTGTCACCAGATTCAGTGTGTCTGGAAGGGGGGGAGAAGGAAGGGAGAGAAGGATGGGGGGGAGGGTGAAGGAAAGCAGGAAAAAAAGAGGAGCGAGGAGTAGGGAGGAGAGAGAGGAGGGAGAAGGAGGGGGGGAGGTGGGGGAGAGAAGGACGAGGGGGAGAAGGAGGGGGGAGAAGTGGGGGGGAGAGAAGGAAGGCGAGGGAGAAGGAAGAGGGGAGGTGGGGGAAGAGAAGGAGGGAGAAGGATGGGGGGAGGAAGAAGGGGGGAGGAGGGGGATAGCAGGAAAGCGGGAAAAAGAGGAGCGAGGAGCGAGGAGAAGGGAGGAGAGAGAAGGAGGGGGAGAGAGAAGGAGGGCGAGGGAGAAGGAAGAGGGAGGTGGGGAGAAGGAGGGGGAGAAAAGGAAGGGGGAGAGAAAGAAGGGCGGGAGAGAGAAGGGAGTCTGGTCACAGTGCTCACTTACTTGAATGGTCCCGGGGGCTCTTAGTGACTTATCTCATTCTTGTGGTTTTTGACTTTTTATTCTTCCCGCCCACTCATCCCCTTCACAGACGTAGCTAGCAGTACACATGCAGGGAGAGAGGGGCGGGACAAGGGATGTGAAAGGGTACAGGACGGAGCAGCGTGTCACTGCACATTGAGCAGTGAGGGTGGAGCGGCTCAGCAGCCATCAAGGGAGGAGAGGAGGAGCTACAGGTTTCCTGCCCATTCCCGGGTGTGCTGCTGATGTTCCGCGGGCGACGGAAGATGTTTCTGAACTTTCTGGTGCTGTGGAGAGCCTCGTTAGCTGATATCTTCGGCGGTGATGAGGAGCTGTACACCCCTGAAGATACCAGCTAACTAAGGCTCTCCACAGCACCAGAAACACCTTCCTCCGCTCGCGGAACATCCGCAGCACACACAGGAATGGCCAGGAAGATATGCACCCTACCAAGCTCCCTCCCTCACTTCTTTCCTCCTATAGAGCGCCGCCGCCGACTACTCATTCAGCGCACCTCGAGCGCACACACCAACTGACACTCCCCCGGGGCCCCGGCTAGTTGTCCAGCTCTGATGGGGAGCTATTTGTCCAGCTCTGACGGGGCCCCCGGTCACGTGGGGCCCCCGGTCTGTGCCCAGGGGTGCCCGCTCAGTAAGGCAGCCCTGGCTGTAGGATGGTTGTGAACCATGGAGATCTCATCCAGAAGAGTATCACTGCAATTACTGTGGAGGTGAATATTTTATCTTTTCATGGGGAAGTTCCACTCTGTTGGCTCTGGTATTTAATTCTGCTCCCAAAAAGATCTTCTTTTGGGTTGGTTGTAGCTTGCTCTTTTTCCAATTTATTGGCCATCCGAACTGCTGTGTGGATAACAGAATTTTTTGGTGGAGGAGGAGAGACTGCTGGCTGTCAGACAATAAGAGGATATCATTGAGATAATGGTGAACCCTCAATCCTCTCTCTCTCTCTCTCAAGTATGCTATGACTGGAAGAAGGACCTTTGTGAATGTTCTGGGTGCAGTTGATATCCTGAACGGTAGGCTTTGGAACTGGAAGTGGTGTTGACTCACCACAAATCTAAGGAATTTTTGAAAGGTTGGATGTATGGGGACGTGCAAGTAGGCGTCTGATAAATCAATCATCTCCAGGGTTTACTGCCATCAGGATTGATTGGAGGCTCTCCATTTTTATTGATTCAACACAAATTCTTCTGTTAATCCTTTTTAGATCCAAGACTGGTCGTAGGTCTCCTGTGGTTTTTTTTACAATTAAAAGAGAGAATAGAAACCTTTTCCTCTTTGATTGAGGGGAACTTACGCAATTGCACACTTTTGAAGCAATTCGAACATGAACTCTCACTGGCCTCCGTAAACAGTGGATATTGCCCATGGATCTTTTATATAGTCCATCCAAAAAAAAAAACGTTCTGACCCCTACAGTTGCAGATTGGACAGTCGTGCCTTCAAAAGGATTTTAGTTGATCTCCGGTGTTAGCAGGTTTTGTTTTTTGTAGCCACAGAAAGGCAGATTGGGTATTCCTCCAATTGCGCTTGAACTCCTTTCCAGGTCTGTATGACCTCACGTCTCTATACCTTTTCAGATGGATTACTTCTGTATGGTACTTCATTTTTTTGTTGCTTTGGCCCCCTGTCGGATGGGATGAGGCCCAATTTTACCGCCGGTAACTTTTTAGATAGCCGAGTCTATTTTTTCACCAGTCTTGTTCCATCGTAAGGTATTTTACACCAGTTTGTTTTGAAGGCTGGATCTTCCACCCATGGCTTCAATCACAGAGCCCTTCTTGATGTCGCAGAGACCAGCATGGCTCTTACCGATGTCCTGATTATGTCTACTAAAGCATCTGCCACAATATCTCTGGCTAGAGTGAGTTCCTGCTCAGCTTCCTCTAGGAGTAACTTGCGTTTGAGGACCAGCTAGAGATTGCTACAGGTTCTTTTTAGGTCGAGGTCGATCTTGTGATCCAAAGCATCTCTGAAGGTTACTACATCTTCAATAGGTAATGTCACTTGTCTGGCATGGCGCATTAGCGATGCGTCAACTACTGGTGATGAAATTAGAGGGTTGACATTTGGTTCTTTTAGTGGGTATAGTTTTCGCTAGTCTGTTGTTTAAGCTAGCTTTCTTTTCCGGCTTTTGCATTCATCTTTTTATTAGGTCCTCCAGTTCCTCTATAAATGAAAAAGTCTCTGGCTCTCTTTTAAAAATTTTCTTGCGCAGTGCTTCCTTTGACTACTTCCAACCGATCGCTTCTTTTACGGAATTTGTAAATGGGTCTATCAAAGCCGTGGATATTTCTAATCCTTCATTGTCAGAGGAATCCTCAAGATGTGCTTGGGCCTGGTCTGTCCATTTCTGGAGCAGCCACCTGCATAATTGATTCCTTTACTGAATCTCGTGAAATATTGGTAACTTCTCGTGTTGCTTCTTCAAAGCATTAGAGGCAAGCTAGCTTGTTTGGGAGAGCCGGAACCCCACAGACCCAGCATGCGTTGACTGCTGGGCGGGTGCAATGATTGCCATGTGTTGAAGATGACTTTCTCTGGTGCGACTGATGTCTATGGGAAGGCGATCTTGAATGACTCCTTTTAGACCATCTACTTCCTGAAGAGGAGATTGAAGATCTTGATGATCTGGCAGGGTTGTTCCTGACAAGATGGTATTAGTGGAAATGCACTATTTTACTCCTCTTCACTATTTACCAAACACCCCTTACCTTAGAGACTTGTGATGGTCTACATGGGCAGCAGCCTCCATGAGTAGAGCAAAGGACAGAAACACCCTAAGTATTTTAATAAGATTTAACAGGAGTGAGAAAACAAATAGTTCAAACTAGCCAATGAGGGAAAGATATAAAGACTGTAAAGCAACTTACAAGCAGAGGAACACTTGAACAACTAAGCAGCATCATCCCTCTAAGGAAAACCCAGGAACTAGCAGTCGCAGGTAGACAGTTTTACTCCTGCAATGGTCGTTTTTTAAAAACACAATGTGGTTTTCAAATCTGCCGTTGTGGCAGAAATTACGTCATTGCCGCACATGCGCGATTCAGTTCTGCTGCATCCGACACTATATTGGAGACTGGCAGCAGCGCCCTTAGCTTGTCACTTCCGGTCACGCATGCTCAGTACAGCCACCATCTTGGAGGAGAAATGATCCGTGGGACTAGAGAGCCCAACCAGGACATGCAAATACAGTGAAAAGAAAATAGAATGTGAATGATTGCAGAAATTTAAAGAGGGTGAGCTGGAAACAGATGTAAAAGGTAGGTAAAGAGGATAGAATAAAATGGAGCTTGCCGCAAGCATTTTAAGCCTATTTAAGGCTTGTATGGTATAAGTATCATTAGGCAACCTCTAAAACCATCAGAGTGGGGTTTCCTCCATTTAGCTCATTTAGAGACTGTACAGGCAGGAACTTCCATCCAGGAGAGGCTAAACCTGGCAGGGGCGCGAGCAGTAAGGGGTCTGGAGCCATCCATCCAGTCCCAACCAGGTGAGGAAAAAAAGGAGAATGAGAAGGTGGGTCTCTCCAAATCTTATAGCCAACCAGTCCTATCAGGTTGTGGGGGGTATGCTGCCATGATGCGACAGGAAAAACATTTTCACAGATTTTATTTCCATATTTGGTCTTTCCATATTTGGACATTAAATTTCATTTTGGCCTGGCCTAGATAGGCATGCCGTAGGTCATGGAAATTTTTTCCCCAGCTCTTGACCGACAATCTACCCTCTTTCTCTAACTGACTTATTTGATGTGGCACACCTATCCGTCCGTTAGACAGTTTACCTTCTAATCCCACCACCACAAGTCTCACTCAAGACTGGACAATTTTTTTTTGTTTATGCCCCCTCGCTCTGAGCCTGTAATAGCTCTGATATCCTGGTGATGATATGGTCTTACCATGCTCCGATAACGCTTTCCTTAGCATTTTCCCTGGGCTGTCTTGGAGTTTGCCACTGGCGCCTAAACAAATTTCTTCTTAAACATGATCCTTCCATAATGGAACTAGAGCAAACTCTACTTCGCAAAAAACAGTACTTCTGATGTTTCCTATGCTCCCCTTTGGAAAGGTCATAACGCGATATTCCCAAGCCACTGTATTATCTCTCTCTACTGCCTTTAAGCAGAATGCCCAGGTCATCCGTCAGTTGTTGGTGGATAAACTTCAGCAGTTGGAAATGTGGTTGCTGTCATCTCCCTCATTGTCTCTCCTTAGGGAAATGGTGCTAGAGCTGGGCTGAGGAACAATGACCTTGGGAAGGTTGAGAAAGCCTTACTCCGGCTGTGACAAACACATTGTGATAAAGCCAATGAGCTGCAAACGCTTTTAGCATGGCAATTATGTGAGCCCTCCGCTGCTGCCTCCCCCACCTTACTTAGGGACGAGTCCGGTACCCTGCACTCCCATCCCTCTAAAATCGCACAAATCTTTCCAGACTATTATTCCACCCTCTATACTGATCCCACTGTACCACACGACACTCCGCCCCCCTGATCTCTCTCAGGCTATACAAGCATACCTGGAAGACAGTGGTCTTCCCACGATCTCCCCTTCCGACCTAGCTAGTCTTAACTCTTCTACCTTTACTATAAAACCTTTCTTCCCCTGCTCCTGCCCCATATTACCTCTTTGTTCAACTCCTTTCTTTGCAGACTTTCCGATCCCAAGAGATATGCAGACCTCCTTTCTTATGATGATTTCTAAACCGGATAAGTATCATACACTAAGCTCAAATTACAGACCAATTGCGCTCCTTAATTCTGATCTCAAATTCTAACAAGCAGGCTGAAATACCCTATTGCCGTCATTAATTCACAAGGACCAGGTAGGGTTCATCCCCCTTCGTCAAGTGGGCGATAATACCAGGAGAGCTATCGACCTTTATTGAGGTGGCAAAAAGGAACCAATCTGAAGCGCTACTCCTCAGTTTGGAGGCAGAGAAGGCCCTAGACAGGCCTGGCTGGCCGTTCGTGTTTGCGACCCTTCGCCGGGTCGGTGTGAAAGGTCCTTTTCTGCAAGCTGTTACTCATTTATGCTCTTCCACCTCGGCTTTAGTTAGAACTCAGTTCGCCACTTCCCCCATTTTCCCTATTTCCAATGGAACATGGCAGGGGTGTCCCTTGTCCCCTCTCCTCTATGCACTTTGTATTGAGCCTTTGGCAGCCCATATTAGACAGAATCCAAACATCCATGGTATCCCAGTTAGTATTAGAGACTTCAAGGTCAAGGTGCAGATGATGTCTTGCTCACACTCACACAACTACGTGTCTCCCTCCCAAACCTTCACAGGGAACTGGATTCCTATAGTTCTCTTTCGGGTTACAGAATTTAATACCTCTAAAGCCTCGTACACACGATCAGTCCATCCGATGAGAACGGTCTGAAGGACTGTTGTCATCGGTTAACAGATGAAGCTGACTGATGGTCTGTCGCGCCCACACACCATTGGTTAAATAACCGATCGTGTCAGAGCGTGGTAATATAAAACACAACGACGTGCTGAAAAAATGAAGTTCAATGCTTCCAAGCATGAGTCGACTTGATTCTGAGAATGCGTGGATTTTTAACCGATGGTTGTGCCTACTAAAGATCGGTTTTGACCTATCAGTTAGGAATCCATCGGTTAAAATTTAAAGCAAGTTGGCTTTTTTTTAACCGATAAACAACCTATGGGGCCCACACACGATCGGTTTTGACCGATGAAAACGGTCCATCAGACCGTTGTCCTCTGGTTAACCTATCGTGTGTGCGAGGCCTAAGACAGAGGCCCTTCCCCTCAACATTTCCCACCAGACATTATTATTATTATACGTGATTTATATAGCGCCAACAGTTAACGCATCACTTTACAATGTATAGGGGAAACAACACAATTACAGTGTAGTTCAATACGAAAGGTACAGGAGGGCCCTACTCATAGAGCTTACATTCTAAATGGAGGGGGTGGTGGTACAAAAGGTAATAGCTGCAGAGAATGATTTGATGGGGGTGGCTTGGGGACAGTTGTTAGGTGGGTGTGGGATAGGCTTCCCTGAATAAATGAGTTTTCATTATCCCACCTCTCCCAATCATTTAACTACTCTTGGAGGGCCTCCACAGATATCGGGGTGTTGATCTTACGCCCTCTTACGACACTCTTTAAAGTCAACTTCCCTTCATTATATACTTCTAACAGAATATTTGCATGCATTAAAATAGGGAATCAACTCTAGAGATAAAGCAATAATTCTCCCGCTTTACAAGACTCTGGTCCAGCCGCACCTAGAGAATTCTATCTAGTTTTGGGCACCAGTCCTCAGGAAGGATGTACTGGAAATGGAGCGATATGAGTATAAAGAAGGGCAACAAAGCTAATAAAGGGTCTGAAGGATGTTAGTTATGAGGAAAGGTTGCAAGCATTGAACTTATTACGCTTCAAAGAGGATATGATTTCAATTTACAAATACCATACTGGTGACTAGGCATGTGCAATTTTTTAAGTTACGAATACGTTTTCCGTCATTTTTCGTTATTTTAGTTGATTCGTTAACATACGAATGAACGAATGGTTTAGAGCAATTAATAACGAATAACGATATTTTCAAAAAAACGAATATGAAAAACAACGAAGATACGAAAGAAGAAAGAAACGAAAACATAGAAACAACGAAAATACCGAACCCAAAAAAAATAAATAATTACGAAAAACAAAATGAACGAAAATGCAAACTTACTAATATTCGAAGACCGAAAAGAAAACGAAATGCCGAACAAAGACTAAAAAACGAAAATCAAAACTAACGAAAAATAAATTACGGATCTTCGGAAAACTGAAATGAAAACAACGAAAATACAAAATAATGTAAATTAGCTTTGGTTAGTACTGAAATATTTCTGGACATTGACCAATAGCCACTGAGCGCTGTCCCTTTCCTCTGAAGAGGTTTGTTCCTTCCCCCAATGAGCTTCTTTCTCATTACCTCCTGGCTCCTTGTGTCTTTTTCTGTGTTAGACTGCAGTGCATCTAATTTCTAGATTTGTATTTGTAATATCTGACATATTTTAGTTTTCTTCTACGTCAGACTTCATTCTAGACAGGGTGTGTGTGCTAACTAAGACAGTCAAGTCAATCACAGTAAAATCCGAATTACAAAATTACGACGAGTAGTGTGTCGAATAAACGTAAAATGTATTCTAACAGAATTACGAATGCAATAAAATCTACAAAAGTACGTTTTTACAATCAAAGGAAATTAGACATGAAAATACGAATGATCATAAAGCAACGAAAATATATTTCTTACGAAAATACGAATGCGGCATGATGGAAAATATAATGTAAATACGAATAACAAAACAACGAAAATTAAACTAACTTAAAAACGAAGGAACGAAAAAATCATTTTAAAAATACGAACGCGACAGAATACAAAATATAACGAAAATACGAATCTCGATTCAACGAAAAATAAACTAACAGAAAAAAAACGGAAACGGAAAAAAGAGTGTTACGAAAATACTAAAGAGTACGAATACGATAAATAACGTCTTACGAAATTACGACTCGTTACGAATCACGATAAACGAACAGAAACGAAACAGAAATAAACGAAAATTTTTGATGTGCACATGTCTACTGGTGACCCCACAATAGGGATAAAACTTTTTTGCAGAAGGGAGTTTAACAAGACACATGGCCACTCATTAAAATTATAAGAAAAGAGGTTTAACCTTAAACTACATAGAGGGTTCTTTACTGTAAGAGTGGCACAGGGGATGGTATTCGCAGGGAGCATCGATGGTTTAAAAAACCTATTAGATAAGCACATGAATGACCACAACAGACAGGGATATACAAAATAATCACACACAGGTTGAAATTAATAAACTTTTTTCAACCTCTCCTACTATGTAACTATATATGTACGCCCTCTCGCTTCCTGGTATACCCTTCGTGCCTACAACCGCTGGACGCAAATTGAGAAACTGTGTAGTTAGGCCCGGTCCATCCGAACTCCATGCTATGGAGCACTGATGTCCCGTCTAAAACCTTACGATTGCTGGGACCCCTCACTTGGGGACTCTTTGGCGCCGCTCTAAATCGTTGTACCCACTTAACTCCTCCACCTCATTGGCAACCTATTTATTTTTTTTGTTCACGCCCAATGTCCCTGACAGTTTAACCTTGCAGATGTCTCCGTTCTGGATGGAAAAGGCCCCATTGAACTTTGGTCAGTTCGTGGATCCTAGAACCAGAACGTTACCAGCCTTTCAAGATTTGCAGGAAGCCATTAACCTGCTCAGATAGGGCTATTATAGTTACTTAAAAATACAACATTTTGCACAGTCCTTAGTGACAGATTCTCCAGTTCTCCCCCTGACAGAATTTGAGAAAATCTGCTTAGAGGGCTCATCCCCTAAGGGTATGCTCTCCTGTACCTTTCAACTCCTAGTCTCATATGCCTATATGCGCAAGTGGGAGCAGGCCTTGAGTGAGGAATTATCCTTGAAAACGTGGCAAATTATCTGGTCACAGCCCTCCAAGAGCTCTATTTGTACCCTGTACAAAGAGAACCAATATAAGATTCTCTATAATTGGTATCAAACTTCAGACCTGCTTCATTCCATATATCCCTCTGCCGACTGCCGATGCTGTCGCTGTAATGCGGACATAGTTACGTTGTATCATATTTTTTGCCCATGCCCTTTGATCATCCCCTACTGGCGGATGGTCCACTATTTTACTCCATTCTGTGTTTGGTTCCTGGGTGCCTTTTAATTCTAAAACCTTCCTTTTGGGCCTTCCACCCCTTCTCTCTCTAAATTGGCTAGAAAACTGCATGCATATGTTTTAACTGCTACACGTTCCTTAGTTGCCCTTGAGTGGAAGAAACAGGACCCTCCCTCTATGATATATATGCACTCCAGGATCCGGGACATGATACATGTCATTCATCAATGAGTGCCCATTGGCAATGCAATTGCTCATGAAATTAGGGTAAGGCATATTAATCCTGCTAATGAAATAAAAAAAAAGGCCCTGTGTAACAGTATAAAGTCCAATAATTACAATCGGAGCTGGAGTAATATTACAACGTCTAATGCTGTTGGGTCGAACACAAAGAGGCACTGAAATGAACGTAGTATTAAAAAAAAACTAGAAAATACAGGGGAACAAAAAAGAAATAAAAGAGCTTCCACCTATGTCAGGACCCCACCAGAATCCAAAGTCACTGTCCACTCAGGGCATCTCCAATGTAGGGAGACTCAGGTTGAAGGAGATTCTAACTGGTTCCACAATTCCCAGACTCAATTGTGAGCATCGAGAGAATCGTTCAACAAAGCAATCAGGTGTTCCATCCATTTCCGTGCCCTCATTGCAGTCTCGCCATCATTGCTGCCTTACTGTGCCCATCATTGCAGCCTTACTGTGCCCATCATTGCCATCCCACCATCATTGCAGCCTTACCGTGCCCTCATTGCAGCCTCACCATCACTGCCGCCTTACTGTGCCCTCATTGCAGCCTCCCTCACCATCATTGCTGCCTTATTGTGCCCTCATTGCAGCTGCCCTCACCATCATTACAGCCCTCCTCACCATCATTGCAGCTTTGCTGTGCCAAACAATGTAGCCTCACCAGTCAGCGTATGCATTACGCACACTGGGCATCTCCTGCTGTGTCACAGAGCTCACTGTGAAAAGTTTGGGCACACTGTGATAAAAGTCCCACCCTCCTCCTAGACCAGCTTGTGTGATAGACAGAACACTGCCTCTATCACACAAGCTTGTCTAGGAGGAGGGCGGCACATTTATCACAGCGTGCCCAAACTTTTCCCAGTGAGCTCCATGTGTGACACAGCAGTCTCTCGCTGTGTGTTACAATCGGCGCCGCCCCTGCACCCACTGCCGCCTTGAGGCCTGACCTTGGTGGCCTTGTCGGGAATCCAGCCCAGTTTGTGCCACTTTTGGTTTCGAAGATATTGTGCTTTATATGTTGCCAAACCACACTGACTTTACACCTCGTTATTAAATCTTACATACAAAAACTATACTCAGCTTGGGTTTCCTTAACCACTTATTGCTGGTCAAAGACCAGGCCACTTTTTGCGATTCGGCACTGCGTAGCTTTAACTGACAATTGCGTGGTCGTGCGACGTGGCTCCCAAACAAAATTGGTGTCCTTTTCCCACAAATAGAGCTTTCTTTTGGTGGTATTTGATCACCTCTGTGGTTTTTAGTTTTTGCACTATAAACAAAAATAGAGCGACAATTTTGAAAAAAATAAAACATTTTTACTTTTTGCTATACTAAATATCCCCCAAAAATATATAAAAAAACTATTTTTTTCCTCAGATTAGGCCGATACGTATTTGTCTACATATTTTTCGTAAAAAAAATCGCAATAAGCGTTTATTGATTGGTTTGCGCAAAAGTTATAGCGTTTACAAAATAGGGGATAGTTTTATGGCATTTTTCTTAATATTTTTTTTTCTTACTAGTAATAACGGCGATTTTTCGGTACTGCGACATTATGGCGGACACTTTTGACACGTTTTTGGGACCATTGGCATTTTTATAGCGATCAGTGCTATAGAAATGCATTGATTACTATAAAAATGCCACTGGCAGGGAAGGGGTTAACACTAGGGGGCGAGGAAGGGGTTAAGTATGTTCCCTGGGTGTGTTCTAACTGAAGGGCGGTGGTGGACTGACTGGGGGAAATTACTGATGTTTACACACACAGCTCCCGGTTCTCGCTCTGTAACGAGCGATCGCAGGTGCCCGGCGTGCGTGCGTGCCCCTATTGGCTGCTGGGAGAGATGACGTATAACTACGTGATCTTGACCAGCAGAGCCGACCTGCCGCCGTATAACTGCAGCGGCTGGTCGGCAACAGTTAATGTAATACTCCTCCCACTGTAACCGGCACTGCACTTCATACTGTACCCTGGAAAAGGCATGACCATTGTAGAACAGATGTTCCATCCTTAGCCAATAACTGCCAGACCAACTCCATACTCCATCCCACCCATTAATGGAGACCACACCATAAATGGAGTAAACAATTGGCTGTAGGAGCCTCTTTATTAACAAATAAACTTAAATGAACATAAACCGTAAAAACATTTATTACAGTCACTAATCGTGTTGGTCTTTTGCGGGAACCCCAAACTATTGTATGTTCAAGAATGCACTGCGGTACCTTTTACTATACTAGGCCTGCAGCCGACATACTAGCTCGGAAATAACACACTAACCGCAGTGCACCCTGTGATGCATTTGCCTATATGTCTCAGTCTAATTCTCCCTGCTTGCCCTGTGTGATTCTGTCCTGGCTAACAGGTTATTGACGTGCTAATGTCCCCTCACTATTTCTAAAGGTTAATTGATCTATTGTGTTGTGTGAAGAAGATCTGTGTTTAAGTGGCTTGTGTTAATTATTCTGATTGCTCCAGTGTGGTAATTATCTCTCTATATGCGGGGTCGAGCGGTCTAGTTAATGTATTCAGTACAACTAGTAATCAGCGTCCTTGATGTCATTGTCTAAAGGAAATGTGATTTCAGCATCGGCTCCGTCATGTCTGCCTAATCATCTGTATGGAAGCCCCAGTGTGAGGGGGCGGAGATTTGTCATTGTAACAGTTTTGGAAATGACATATAAGCTGTGTGTTATAACATTAAAGTCTGTCTTGGTCTAGCAGTAAGCCTGGACTAATGTGTGGCTTAATGGGCGATCTCAGGAATATTCCTCCTAGTGGAATATTGGGGTGATGTTCTTATGGAAGAAGGGAATCTTTGACGGGGATATCATACCGATACCGTCACACACCCATTAACCAATTCCAGCTAAACCACCGTTATCTGGAATACACCAGAGGGACCGATACCATCGATGGGTTCCGAAAGCTTCCTCATCCGATAACAGAACAGCGCCGAACAGTGTTCCCAATTCTTCTCCCCAACTACAGGCTCTGCCCCCGCTGACTCATCACCAGGGGAGGAGCCCGCCTGTTCCAGATGCTGGGCGGGCCTCTGAGCTCTGACAATGAAGGGGATTCCTTCCAGGAACACCACCCCCGGGTGATTGCTTCGCAGGTGGTCCTGAAGGGGCCCACATCGAACTCCCAATGTGGCACCGAGCTCTGGGGGAGGAGTCTGAAGAGAAGCGCTCCAGGGGCCGAGACCTTCAAGCTTGTAAGGACTCCTGCCCCCTGTCACTGACCCGGAGGCTCGATCTGGCAGGACAGATGAGAGCTACTCCTGCAGTCATGCTGCTCCTCTGGACACTGCCTCTGCCCTGAGCTGGGAAAGCAGCCTGTGCATGTCTGCCACGTCCAGCACCCACAGGGGATCCAAGTTGCTACCAAGGGTTGAGATCCTCTGGTCGCTGGGCTTCAGCAACTATAAAACGCACAATATCTCCGAAACCAAAGCGGCACAAAAAGATTATTTTTGCGGCACAAACCAGCACAAACGTGTGTTTGTTTTTAAAATTCAGCAACATGGGGTGCAAAGTGGGCGGGGTTTCAGCAAATATAACGCACATAATCTCAGAAAACAAAGTGGCACAAAAGTTTATGTGGCACAAACCAGCACAAATACGGTACAAATGAATGGCGTGTTTGTTTTTAAAATTCAGCAACATGGGGAGAAAAGTGGGCGGGGCTTACATTGAATTGAATGTTTAATATCTCAGAAACCGAACCGGCACAAATGCTCATTTTCGCAGCACAAATCAGCGCAAACGAACGGTATATATTTTCTTAGGTTTTACAAACATGGGGTGCCAACTTCCCACAGCACAAATGTAGCACTAACCAGCGAGACCAGTTTCATGTCATTTGGGTGTTGTAGGGGGGCTGGGTGACCTTTAATAAATCATTAATAACACAAAAACAATAAAAGATAGAACATAAATTTTAGCAGCACAAAAGTAGCACTAACCAACGAGACCAATTTTGTGTCATTTGGGTGTTGTAGAGGGGCTGAGTGACCGTCAAAGTCTGACCATGTGTACACGGCATAACTTTTGCGGGAGGATGCCCCCATGCTTCAGTATATATATTTTAGGCACAAATTATTTGCTTTGCAGGTATGGTAAGGTCTTACTGTTATACTGTAATGTTACTTTGTTTTAATGTTAACCATCATTTGCTTAGCAGGTACGCCATTCAGTTGCAGCGCGGATGTCTTGACAGCAACAGCGTTTGCTCCCAAGATACATAAAGCCATGACTCCAACGCTGTAGGAGGTGATTTCACCACCACAGTTTAAAAAAAAAGAGCATATATGCTGAAGGAATAAGTGGGTGAAAACTATTGCGCTACTGGGAGTAGATCAATGTCAAAGTGAGTGAAGCTTAAATGAGTGACGTGGAAGCAGCTATATCTAATAGTGTTCACTGTACACAAAAAAGAAAATGAAGAAAAAAATGTGATAAGCGCTATACACTATGGCAAGGCTAATAAAGTGAAAACCACAACAACCTTCCAAACTAGTAACAACTAGTAAATAAGTAATATTTAGTGATAGAATATAACATAACATAAAGAAAATATGAATGACTAGTAAAAACAATATAGATAAATATATGCAAAATTGGGAAAACCAATAAATGTAATGGAGATGGGCAATATCTTGGATGAGGAGAAAATGTCCTAAAACTGAGGAAGCCGATAATGGGCACCAATGGATAATCTTCAAAAGATGGCTATAGGTGAATCACAATGCAGATAAAGGGGTATCCATAACCAGTCTCCCAAAACTCTCACCTCTAATGTAATAGGATATGAGCATGTAGCATGGGTGTAAGCGTATCCAGGGATGAGCATCAAAATACTTCCCAATAATATCCTCTGCAGTGGTCCCAAGGGACTCTGTAGCTAATTCTGATCCCAAAATGAATAGCAGATCTAGGCAGGTTCTTTTGTTATTCTGAAATCCCTGTGTGGTTGCCCTGAGTTCACGTGTAGCACTTATCACATTTTTTCTTCATATATGCTGAAGCATGGGGGCAGCAGGGGCGGAGGAGCAATTTGCTCCTAACTTTTGCGGGAGGATGTCCCCATGCTTCGGCATATCTAAATGGTGCATGTATGCCCATCATTAGAAGTGGGTGGATGAAGGGAGGTATTCTGATGGTGGGCATACCCACCGATCATTCTCTCTTTTTCGTTCAGCCAACAGGCTGCATGAAAAAAAAAAAAAAAGATTACAATATATGCTCCAGAATTGCTCCAATCATCTCTATGGCCTAAGAAACTGGAAGCTATGAGCATTTTATGACTTAGATTTCACCAGATATAAACTGCGCCATTGGGGAATTGGGAAAGCAATTTATCACATCGATCTTGATATGGTAAGATGCTTTGAGAGCAGAGGAGAGATCTAGGGTCTAATAGACCCCAATTTTTATTTTATTTTTTAAAGAGTACCTGTCACTACCTATTGCTATCATAGGGGATATTTACATTCAATGAGATAACAATAAAAATGATTAAAAAAAAAATGTAACAGTTTAAAAAATAAAAAAAGCAAAATACATAAAAATAATAATACAAAAAAAATCACCCCTGTCCTTCCCTACTCTCGCGCAAAGGTGAACGCAAGCGTCGGTTTGGCGTCATATGTAAACAGCAATTGCACCATGCATGTGAGGTATCACCAGTGCCGGCCCAAAATAAAAATAATAACGCCCACCAAAAGGCCACCCACATTCATTGTTTTATATCATGATATAAAATCTAATTTATCAGAAAAGCAGATTTACCATATGCAAAATTACATGACATACCATTACGTTCAAGTTCAAACCATGGCACAGTGGTGACAATTGATGGCACAGTGGCTGAGTTTGATGGCATGGCATAGTAGTGACAATTGATGGCACAGTAGTGACAATTGATGGCACAGTGGTGACAATTGATGGCACAGTGGCTGCGTTTGATGGCATGGCACAGTGGTGACAATTGATGGCACAGTGGCTGCGTTTGATGACATGGCACAGTGGTGACAATTGATGGCACAGTGGCTGCGTTTGATGGCATGTCACAGTGGTGACAATTGATGGCACAGTGGCTGCGTTTGATGGCATGGCACAGTGACTGCGTTTGATGGCATGGCACAGTGGTGACAATTGATGACACAGTGGTGACAATTGATGGCACAGTGGCTGTGTTTGATGGCATGGCACAGTGGTGACAATTGATGGCACAGTGGCTGAGTTTGATGGCATGGCACAGTAGTGACAATTGATGGCACAGTGGTGACAATTGATGGCACAGTGGCTGCGTTTGATGACATGGCACAGTGGTGACAATTGATGGCACAGTGGCTGCATTTGATGACATGGCACAGTGGTGACAATTGATGGCACAGTGGCTGCGTTTGATGGCATGTCGCAGTGGTGACAATTGATGGCACAGTGGCTGCGTTTGATGGCATGGCACAGTGACTGCGTTTGATGGCATGGCACAGTGGTGACAATTGATGACAATTGATGGCACAGTGGCTGTGTTTGATGGCATGGCACAGTGGTGACAATTGATGGCACAGTGGTGACAATTGATGACATAGCACAGTGGCTGCGTTTTATGGCATGGCACAGTGGTGACAATTGATGGCATGGCACAGTGGTGACAATTGATAGCACAGTGAGAGTGTATTTCATCAAACATTTTGGCAATATAGTGTGTTTTAGTGCATTACAATGAAAAAAAAGTGTGTTTTTCCCCAAAAAATGCGTTTGAAAAATTAATGTATGGAAATTTTTTTCTGTAGGGGGCCTATGCGTTAAAAAAATATATATATATAATGTTTGGGGGTTCAACGTAATTTTTTCTTTTCGTCCGTGGACGGACACAGCTCCTTAAATCTTGACATGTGGGTTATGTTCCTGTTCATAGGAGAGGACTAGGCAGCACATGTTATTTATCCTAAAACATGTAACTTTAACAGAGTTGAACAGCCCCGCCCAGGGGGTGGTCCCTCCGGTCATAACCCCTCACCCTGCAGTATGCAGCTCAGTTTTTTTCTGCCTAGTAGAAGAGATGGACCTTGGGCCCAGAGTCCTACAGAAATTTTTACTTTTTATTATTTTAATTTTTTGATCCTGAGATCTTCTATCAAGTGTCGGCTGGGCGACAAGCTGGATATTATAGATCCTGGTAGTCTCCCCAGTCCGGCCTTCGAGTGTGAACAGACCTTAGCAGAGCGCTGGGTCGGCCACTACATGCCCCGTTTGCTCCAGGGGTGGCTGGTGAGTTTTTTACTCCATGGCCCACATATGACTGACCTACTCAGGGTTCATTCACAGTGGGCCATGGCCGACAGCCACTCCGTATGTTCGGCAGAGAGTCTGTCTGGAATGCACCAGCAATGTCCACGCATGGACGGGTAAGTACAGTTCCTCCTATTTTGTTGGTTTGGGATGGCTGGGTTTCCTAGAGGGTCATTACGGGGTTCCCTGTCCCCCCCCTCTTTCCTCCTCCCCATTACGGGGCCTGCTGCGTACCTGTAAGGGTCTCTGTATCCCAGTGGGAGGCTGTAGAAGTGTCGGGGTCTGCTCTCTGTGGGGGTGGTGTGTCTTTTTGGGAGCCTCCGCTCAGCATCCCTGCGGCCTTCTCGTCCACCTTTAGTGTGCTCGGGCGTCATTTTCTAGGTTTTTTTCTGAATTGAAAATTTCCATTGGTGCCCATTTTGTCGTGGCCACGCTGCAGCACAGGTCTTCATCGCGGGCGGCCATTTTCCTGTAGCACGTGCCCTTTTTTCCTGAGGAGTCCGGCTGCCATTTTGGAGTGTTTTTTTTCACTGTGTGGCTTGGCCTCTAGCGCTGGAAGCTTCCTCAACGGCGTGAATAGCACTAATCACCTCACAGAACACTTCAGTCACACGCTGTGTGTGAGGCAGAGCGGACAACGGTGCTGGGCAGTCTCTGGCTGGGTGGTGAGTCCCTGGGTAACCACCCCCCCGGTCAGCGCAGCTAGGAGAGTGGACATTTTTTGTCACAAGTGTCTTGACTTAGTCTCTAAGGACTGTCAGTGGATCAGAATGGAGTCTGAAGCTGGTATTTTTCCCCCAGACATTCCAGAGGCAGCAGTTGGTGCCCCTGCACCTGCTGTTACCATGGACAATTTATCTGCAGTCCTGGAGGCATTTTTTGCCAGGGTATTAGTGGCAAGCAGGTGTAAGTGGGGTAAAAAGTGCCCCCTCCCCCGCGACATCTCCTGAGGAATACTCTGACTCAGGCCTGGCTGCAGCACAGGGCCCCTGTTCTGAGGTGTCAGAGGATGCGGACCAGGACCATCTGGGCACTGAGGACTCCTTGTCCGGGTCAGTGCAGGACAGAGCACTTGTAGAAGCACTTATCAATGCAGTAAGTGACACCCTTAAGCTTGAAGATACTGCTGGGACATCCACTGGGGTTTTTCTTTATGTTGATTTCTTTGACAGATTCATAGATAAGGAATGGGAATGGCCGCAGAGGTCCTTTGTGGTCCCTCAGCGTATGGCGGTCCGTTACCCCTTTGAAGAGAGCCTTTTGGGAAAAATGGGCTTCTCCCCCTGTAGTCGACCCCCCGGTAGCAAGGTTGAACAAAGTAACCACTATCCCGGTTGTGGGGACCCCTGCCTTTAAGGACCCTACTGATAGGAAATCCGAAGCAGTGACTCGGACCGTGTTCACCATGCTGGGGTCAGCGTTGCGGCCTTTAGTGGCTGCGACTTTGGTGTCTCAGACACTCACTAAATGAGCTAAACTCTTGCACCAGGCAGTGGAGGAGCATCAGCTCCCACAAGAAATTGTGACACTGGCCGACCAGCAGGTGCAGGGTCTGGTGTACGTATGTGATGCAATCCTGGATGCGACGCCTTTAATCTCCAGGGCCTCTGTATACGTGGTGGTCTTGCACCGCTTGATATGGCTGAAATGCTGATCCGCTGACCAAGCTTCTAAGAAAGCACTGACAGATTTGCCTTTCAAAAGGTGGGAGGCTCTTTGGTGCCTCACTGGACGACATTATTAACAATGTCACTGAAGGTCAGTCCACTAAGGGTAAAGGGCCACCCCGTAAGCCGGGACCTTCCTTCCCCGCACAAAAGCGGTATTTTCGTCAGTCAGGGCCCTCCCAAGCCGATAAAGGCTCAACTGGGGGACAGAAGCGTCCCTGGGTGCGCAAGCATTCTAAGCTCGCAAACAAATCTTCTCCTAATTGAAGTTTTGCCCCCACCCGATACCTGGGTGGGGAGATGTCTTTGCAGGTTCACAGCTCGCTGGCCCTCCCTGCTTTCCGACAAGTGGGTTTGCGAAGTGGTCTCTTCAGGGTACAAGATCAAGTTTCTTTCTTGTCCAAACAGATTCTTTCTCTCAAATCTTCCTCTCCTACCGTCTCGTCGGACTACCCTGACTGGGGCAGTTCAAGACTTGAGGTGTGGGGGTATTCATACCCGTACCCACCACAGGACAGGTTTCAGGGATTCTACTCGAATCTGTTCGTGGTCCCAAAGAAGGACGGAGTTCGTCCAATCCTAGACCTCAAGGCCTTTGTAAAGGTTCGGAAATTCAGGATGGAATCGATTCGCTCTGTGGCAACTGTGCGCCATCCCGGGGACTTTCTGGCGTCCCTGGACATCAAGGACGCGTACTTGCATGTCCCCATATGCGACAGGCACCAGAGGCCCAGGGCTGCTGGACTCTGGAAAAATCTCTTACTGATCAATGTCCTCGAACTTCGAGCGATCAGACTGTGCCTCGCCAAGTGGTCGCAGAGACTTTAGGGGCGCCCGGTCAGAATCCAGTCGGACAACGCCGCGGCGGTGGCTTATGTCAACCATCAGGGAGGAACAAGGAGCTCTGCCGCAGCGTCGGAGGTCACTCACATCCTAAGATGGGCCGAAAGGAGCATACCGGCTCAACCGACTGTTTACATTCCGGGTGTAGAAAACTGGCAGGCGGACTATCTGAGTCGCCAGATGCTGGTGGTTGTTACACCCGGAGGTTTTTCAACTTCTTTGTCGGAAATGTGGATCTCCTGGCCTCTCGACTCAATTGCAAGGTGACATTAGTAGAAATAGACTATGGTACCCACAATGAATTGGCTTCCCAGAGAACATTGCACCCCTGCACAGCTTTATGGGGGAGGTTACTTAAAGGCGGGGAGGAGCTGAATTCGCTCTCTTGGGACCGGTGCTCTTCCCTCTGTGGAACGAGGGAGAGCACTACAGCCAAGCAGCTAGGACTGAAGCCTAAGGCGAGATTCAACGGAAGACCAGCCATCCGGAGAGAGACAAGATCAAGTGCCTTCAGCTCGTGTTTCCAGGAGACCGGAGAAACTCACCAGCTGACGGTTGTAACAGTGGAGAGCAGGATACCGGAGACTGTGTGTTGCAGAGTGATCACTGATCAATGTATCTTTCGTGAGGAACTCGGGCGGACTAGGCTTGCTTGGGTAAGAGGGCACTTGTCCAAGTTTTCAATACTACCTCAGCCTTGTGAATCGTAGTGCTCCACATACCAGAGCAGCGTACTGTTTACTGATCTAACCCAGGGACCCAACATCTGAAAGTCCCGCTAGCCAAGTTGACCGATGCTGACTTGAGGATCGGGTCACAAGCACCTGTATTGATTATACCTTTTAACTGAGCCTGAATACCCTTTGGATTATAAATAAGTTAAAGTGCACCAACGTATTCACAATAGACTTCACCACTGAGGAACATTCCAGAGTTATCTGGGCCAGGACTAGCCCAGATTACCTGCAACTGCACTCAAAAGAATTGCCCACTAGGGGGAGCTCGCGAGCATAGACTATAGCTACTTGTAGGTTTAATAATATTAACATTTTAGTTTTGTTTTTATTGACTCTTGCAGGGGCCCTTGCAGAGTCAGCCATATATATATATATATATATATATATATATATATATATATATATATATAGGTTTATGTGTGTTTAATCTGTTGTTTGATCCTTTATCTCTTTTATTATATGCCAAGTAAAGTTACCCTTGGTTTACTATAATGATTGTGTGAGGTGTGTTTGCTCCTGAGAACTGCATTCAGAAGAAGGTAACGACATTATTGCATGTCATTGTACATTTCACATGTGTTATTGGGGTCCCAGCCAAGCAGGGGACTCGCAGAACATTTTTATTTTTCTGGTGTGCCAAGGGAGGGTTCGAGCCTATTAGAGGGGTGGATAGATCAGAGAGTAGACCCAAAACTAATCAGCAGCTTCTTCGGGGGTTTCGCTACACATACATCTCTATGTGTGAAGAGATGGATTGACGCCCACGGGACTATTGGGTTTCTCTGATCCTGCTGTTCTTACAGCGTGGAGTGGATCAAAAACTTGCTTTAAGCACTATTAAGGGGCAGATTTCAGCCTTGGCTGTCTTCTTCCAACGTCCCCTGGCGGCTCACTCTCTGGTTAGTACGTTTGTACAGGGGGTCTGACACGTGATTCCCCCGATTAGACCACTGCTTCCTCTGTGGGACTTGAATCTGGTGCTCTCGGTGCTTCAGGAACCTCCCTTTGAGAATATCAGGGAGATCCCTCTCTTAACGCTTTCTCAGAAAGTTGCTTTTCTAGTTGCCATTACATGGTCAGAAGAGTTTCTGAATTGGCGGCCTTGTCTTGCAAGTCACCTTACTTCAGGGATAAGCAATTAGCGGACCTCCAGCTGTTGCCAAACTACAAGTCCCATCATGCCTCTGCCTCTGGGTGTCATGCTTGATGCTGTCAGAGTCTCGCTATGCCTCATGGGACTTGTAGTTTGGCAACATCTGGAGGTCCGCTAATTGCTTATCCCTGCCTTACTTGGTCCTGCATAAGGGTAAAGCGGTATTGCGTCGGAAGCCCTCTTTCCTTCCTAAGGTAGCTTTGGCTTTTCACCTAAACAAGGACGTTGTAAACAAGGTCGTTGCATTCTCAAGGAGGTTGCACTACATACTTTTGACGTAGGAATTAAATACCAACAATCGTAACATTCATCTGACGTATTCTTTTGATGCCGAAAATCTTTCCTTTCTTGATTTGCAAATAACTTTGAAAAACCAACACTGCAGCTAACAATTTACTCTATGCGACGAGTCACCATCCCCATTGGCTCAAGAATGGGATTCCTGTTGGCCAATTTCTTCGCATTAAGAGAAATTGTTCTAGCCCGGATGACTACAGGCGGGAAAGTCATGAATTGTATACACGGTTCCGTGAGCGTGGATACTCTCATGGCCAAATTAAAAAGGCCAAAAAGAGGGCGGCGATTCGCGATCATCTCGATCTTCTTACCAAGAAAAGGACGATCGATAAACTCCCCCAAGAATCTGTTAAACCAATCAGAATTATCACTGCATATGGGTCCCAATGGGATAACATCCGTAGTGTTCTTGAGAAACACTGGGGCATACTGCGAAATGCCTCAATACTGACAGACATAGTCAGCGACTCCCCAAAATTGGTAGCCCGTAGAGCCAAGAGCATCGGTGATATGTTGATCAGATCAGAGTTCACTAAAGAACCAGAGAAAAAAAGGGGGGGACCACCCGAAGGTGTTTGGGACTTTAAATGAGAATACCTCTGTGATGTATCTCCATCCTTGTGTCTGGACTTTATATGAGATTACATCCATACTATATCTCCATCCCATATGCGGAAAATTGCAACGAAGGGAATTTGGGACTTTAAATGAAACAGTGGGCTAAATGGGGACAAAGTAATGAAACAAACCATAGATGAAATGTTCATGTATTGAGAAAATAGAATATTTGGTAGAAACAAATAGCTTGTACAAAAGTACAGAACATACATTTCATACATAATACAATAGTTGATATAAAAATACATTGAATAAATAACAGTTGATGACAACATATAGCCACATAGAGGTTGAGCATAACCACGCAATAGGTGAAGTATAAAATGTAAATAGATCATAAAAGTACTGGTTGATCGTCACTAGCTGTGGCCATCCTACTCGCATTCCAGGTATCCTTTGTTAATTTCTATGTATTTGTTATGCCCTTATCCCCTTACCATGTGGGTCACTGTTTGATGGACCTATTCATTCATTCATTACAGATACCTACCTGTACTATGAGGATACACTATAATTTTATTTTACCCATGGTCGCTGTGCTGTCTGGGAAGGATGCTTTATGCGCTCTGCTGTTTGCCTGCTGGTCTGCCACCTCTGTCCCGGGACGGGCATATGTTTGGTCTTAACTGTATTTACATTACCACTTTGACATACTATGTAAGTAACCAGAATTGACTTACTACCTCTTTTTTGGTGGATCCAATTTTAATACCTTGATCACTAATCAAATCTGTATTCCAGATATCCCACTACATCCGCCCCTGATGAGTGTTTTTCATATACACGAAACGCCGCATCGGGCTTATAAAGATGTAGCTATACGCGTTTATGGGACCCATTCTGATCAACCAGTACTTTTATGATCTATTTACATTTTATACTTCACCTATTGCATGGTTATGCTCAACCTCTATGTGGCTATATGTTGTCATCGACTGTTATTTATTCAATGTATTTTATATCAACTATTGTATCATGTATGAAATGTATGTTCTGTACTTTTGTACAAGCTATTTGTTTCTACCAAATATTCTATTTTCTCAATACATGAACATTTCATCTATGGTTTGTTTCATTACTTTGTCCCCATTTAGCCCACTGTTTCATTTAAAGTCCCAAATTCCCTTTGTTGCAATTTAAAGAACCAGAGACTACTTGGTTATCCAACTACCCCAGGACATTACGCATGTTTCCATGCAACAGGTGTCCATATGTGGACAGAACTTCGACTTTTACTGATGCCCTTGGACAAGGCTCCTATGAAATTAGGAACTTAATTGCTCTACAACACGCGTAATATACGTCATCACCTGCCCCAAAATTTATGTGGGTAAAACCAAACGTGCATTGAAGGTCCGTGTGGGGGAACATCTAAGGGAAATTAATGACAAACAGAAAGAACCGGAGAAACCTCTTGCTAAACATTTTGCTCAGTGTCATAACAGATGCTCAAAAGGTCTAACTGTTAAGGGTATTTATGCCCTCAAACTCCCGAATCGACGTGGCGACTTCGACCGGGTCCTCCTGCAGAAGGAAAAATGGTGGGTGTACCACCTCAAGTCCCTTGTGCCCATTGGCCTTAACACAGAATTTAACCTACAGGCTTTTCTGGACCCCTAATAGATGTACTTGACCTCATTCCTGGTCTATTCGAATGCACTGATGGCCGACATGTCATGTGATTGGACATGGGCAGACCCCTTTAAATAATTAAGGAGTCTTTATTATTATAAGATGTCATCTTCACTACTGTCTATTCAGTTCTTTGTCCTCATTTTCGCTGTCCCCCGCTTTCCCACCAAACAGCCCTCCTTCTCTCTGCTCCATTTTTCCTTACTTTCACTCTCCTTTTATTGATTCAGATTTCCCCATCTTTAATTAATATAATGTTCAGTCATGAATTTTTCTATCATATTGAATCTAGTTATCCTTGCGCTAGGCAAATCGCAAGTCAAATAGGCCATGTTCATGCTTTATGGTTGTCCTCATGGTGTCCCCCCAGTTGGTCCCCATTGTGTTTTCCCCTAGTGTTTCTATCCCTTACCATTTAAATATGAATATGACAACCCCGGTTTGTTTCACAGTAGTATTGTCATAATTAACAAAGGGCCTTTTTTTCCCGGGAATATGGGGGACATTCCACTGTGCATTTAGACTTAGTCTCCTCTACCCAATTTGGCCCCTCCCCCTTGTTTATTAAATGACCGTACGACCACTTACAAAGAACTACTGATTTCCATCTAATCATCCCAAAGAAACTATACGGCAATCACGGCACGCCAAATAATGACATGTCGATCTCCTTTTTTACTGGTGATGATCTCAGGCAGCAATGCATATAAATATCTGTATCGTCACTGACGATCAATACGTCCGAGACGAAGCTACGCCAATGTGCCAGGCGAAACGCGTTGACGTCACCATCTAGCGTGATCACATGACACTTGAGGCTTGTGTGGAGGACAGAGGAATCCGATCACGTCGGATCTCATCACTGTTGACATCCAGGATCCGGCCAACGCTGAACGGCAAAACTAACATCCATATGGATGGACCCCACATAGATCCAGGTGTCTTCATTCCACTGCCTAAACAGCCCCGGACCCAGAGCAAGCTGTATACCGGCGACATAGCCATACAGATATTGCTACACTTGGACGCCAGGACTTGAAGTATACACTGATTCACCTTATGGAGAGACTTGCCTTACATGCAACAGCCAACGAGGTGGTAACGTATTAATCAATACAATCATAGCTATAACAAGCTATTCATGCTGATTTAACCACTGTTGCTGCTGGCATTCACTTTACCATTCCACTTGAGGCTTGATATTTTCTTACCAATGTCACTGACTTCAGCAATATGATGGTGGACTTGATTGCAGTACTGTTTAACCATCACTCTCTCCAATTTAATATCATTGTGATTCCAACATACGTATCATACCATATATCTTGCAAGACGCCAGTGTTCCGATTAATTCCACCTGTCAACAAATGACTAAAATCTACAGCAGTGTTTAACTTCGGAAGAAGAACAGACGATAAATGCCCTAGATGCCAGGGGACTGGAGACCTAGTACACATGGTGTGGCGATGCCCAAAGTTGTTTCGCTATTGGGAAGGGGTGATAAATGTCATAGGGGAGACATTTGGTGTACCTTTGGAGGCGGAAGCCACACTATGTGTACTGGGATATAGAAGGGAACGGAGGGAGAAGAAAACCACCACAGCTGTATTATTGAGATGCCTGTTCCAAGCCAGGAAATTAATAATGTCAAGATGGCAGGCGATAACACCTCCTACAACAAGAGAATGGATTGGAGCAGTAAATGATACGATATGTAAAGAGAGAGCAGTTTATACTAAAAGAGGTAATCTTAGGGAGTTTGAGGAGATGTGGAGACCTTGGCTGGAAGAGAAGGACCTGCCCCTTTAGTGGGTAAGAAATACAACTGGGACGAGGTAGAAATAAAAATAACACCCAAAAATAAAGACATATAGGCGGCAATTCAGGAAAACTGGGGCTGGTCTTGAAACCTCAATAGGGGAGAGAGGAAAAGGGAGGGAAGGTCCAGACATATAAACTTAAGGGCGAAGATATTAGGTACTAACCACACCGTGAACAGGAATAAGAATAGTCCACATGATTGAAGGAGGTGATCTGAGCATTCTATCTCTTTCTTTTTTGTATTTTTTTTTTTTCTCCCTTTTCCTGCCTTCTACATAAACAAGATATTTAATGTGTGTACTTGACTTTTATATCACCTGTGTTTTATATTGAGAGTAAGCCACATATAAGGAATGTCAGTTCCTGGAATTTTTTTTAACCTCTTGACCACCGCCCCATGTCAAAAAGACGTCCTCCTTTTTAAAGTTGAATATCTCGATAACGGCAGCAGCTGCTGCCACAACCGAGATATTCATCTTTGCAGGGGGCGGTGGTGTACACGATAACGGCGGTCTCCGCGGCGGATTCGCCGCGAGATCGCCGTTATCGGTGGCGGGAGAGGGCCCCCCCCCCTCCCGCCGCTCTCCGCCGCTTACCGGAGCCGTCGGTAGCGGCGGAGGGGATCCGATGTGTCCGGCAGCTGAGCGGGGACGGGACTGAAGGAGAAATCTCCTTCACCCGTCCTCATAGCTCTGCTGGGCGGAAGTGACGTCAAAACGTCAGTCCCGCCCAGCCTCTTAAAGAAACATTTTTTTTTTTGTCATTTGAAAAAATGACATTTTTTTTTTTTTATTTTGCATTTAAGTCTAAATATGAGATCTGAGGTCTTTTTGACCCCAGATCTCATATTTAAGAGGACCTGTCATGCTTTTTTCTATTACAAGGGATGTTTACATTCCTTGTAATAGGAATAAAAGTGATCAATTTTTTTTATTTTATTTTTTTCAGTGTAAAAAATTATAAAACTAAATAAAAATAAATAAGAAAACCAAAAAAAAATTTTTTAAAGCGCCCCGTCCCGACGAGCTCGCGCGCAGAAGTAAACGCATACGCGAGTAGCGCCCGCATATGAAAACGGTATTCAAACCACACAAGTGAGGTATCGCCGCGATCGTTAGAGCGAGAGCAATAATTCTAGCCCTAGACCTACTCTGCAACTCAAAAAATGCAACCTGTAGAATTTTTTAAACGTCGCCTATCGAGATTTTTAAGGGTAAAAGTTTGACGCCATGCCACGAGCGGGCGCAATTTTTAAGCGTGACATGTTGGGTATCATTTTACTCGGCGTAACATTATCTTTCACAATATATAAAAAAATTGGGCAAAATGTATTGTTGTCTTATTTTTTAATTCAAAAAAGTGATTTTTATCCAAAAAAAGTGCGCTTGTAAGACCGCTGCGCAAATACGGTGTGACAAAAAGTATTGCAATGACTGCCATTTTATTCCCTAGGATGTCTGCTAAAAAAAAATATATAATGTTTGGGGGTTCTGATAAATTTTCTAGCAAAAAAATTGTGATTTTCACATGAAGGAGAGAAGTGCCAGAATTTACCTGGTGGGCAAGTGGTTAAATGATTAAATGTGTATAAGAAAAAATAAAATAAAGAATGAAATTTAAAAAAAAAATCTACAGCAGTGTTTCTCAGCTCCAGTCCTCAAGGCGCCCCAACAGGTCATGTTTTCAGGATTTCCCTCAGATGAAACGGCTGTGGTGATTACTAAGGCAGTGAAACTGATCAAATCACCTGTGCAAAATAATGGAAAGCCTGAAAACATGACCTGTTGGTGCGCCTTGAGGACTGGAGTTGAAAAACACTGATCTACAGCACCTAGCCGTTACTCCTTTTATTGACATTCTTCTGGTTCATGACTACTGCACGGATCCATGCCATTTAGCTAATCCTTCCACCCCCTCCACTCCCCCATTCTTACCAAGCCAGTGTCCAGCCCTCACATCTTGTTCAACACTCAATTGACATATTACGGTTTTGATGGGAGTATACCAGTCCCTACCTTTATAGTCAATTTGACTACCCCATTTAAATTCAGAAATAATTGGACAAGAGTGTATGATATATGTTAGGGCTGAACACACACGTGTCCGGACCACGCTATTTGTCTATGTTTGTCTGTGTCTTGTCCATGTGTTGCCTCTTGATTTAAGGTAGCCATATTTATTATTACTGCCACCTACTTTTCATGTAGTTCTAACATCATTGTGCTTACTTTTTTACCTTTTTGATACGAATAAACTAAATTCAAACTGTTGCTCAAAGTAACCCCTTTAGGCCCTCTGCTGGTCAAATATTTCCCTTCCCTTGGTCCCCTTTCCCTCCCCCCAATTTTTTTGACTACATACTTTGGACGTGGTACTTACCCTACGGGTGTACCTGTCTGCTACAGCTCCGTTCTGGAGATCCGACTTACTGTTTGTGTCGGTGTCTGGTCCACAGAAGGGCCTGGCGGTCTCATCGGCCACCATTTCTAGGTGGATCAGGCAGACCGTCATCCAGGTCTATGCCCTTAAGGCACATATCCCACATGTCAAGATTTAAGGTAGTGTGTCCGTTCATGGATGAAAACAGAAAATAGGATTTTTTTGTACTCACCGTAAAATCCTTTTCTCTGTTGTCCATGCACAGCACCCACCCCTCCTTTTTAAGTTTGTACTGCTTTTTGACAAACTGAGCTGCATGCTGCAGGGTGAGGGGTTATGACAGGAGGGACGGCCCCCTGGGCGGGGCTGTTAAACTCAGTTATCCTAAAACATGCAACTTTAACAAACATGTTCTGCCTAGTCCTCTTCTATGAACAGGAACATAACCACATGTCAAGATTTAAGAAGCTGTGTCCGCCCACGGACAACAGAGAAAAGGATTTTACGGTGATTAAAAACGGTGAGAAAAAAATCCTATCCCCCCCCTTTTGCTAGTGTCCAATTACCTGACGGTGGTAGCATTTAAGCCAGGGTTAATGAATACTATGTAGTATACAATCAAGAAGTTACATATTTTATCAATTGAAGTACACTGCTGTATTTTTATTTTTTTCTTCTTTAAATTTTAAACAAACAGTCACAATACACAAATAACTTAAACCATTCAAACAGGCATTTTCAAAGTAGGTGCTATCATTTTCTGTAGGTTAGGACACAGCTCTGTACAAGGTGGTGCAGATGGCATGATGGGACACTATGGGAATTATATATTTGCCAATGTGCTGCATACACCCAGGGGGTCATTGCACAGGGCACAGACAATACAACTTTTTTTTATCTATAATGCACAAATGACTAGTTAGTCAAACAGCAGGTCTTCATCACGGTCTTCAGCGAGAAGATTGACTGGTTCTGAACCACCTTCTTTTTTAGCCCATGCGGCACGTTCCTTCTCTGCCTTCTCTTTGATAATTTTTTTTTTCTCTTGAATCTTTTTTAACCTAGAGAAAAATCATATGTTAGAGAGGTGCAATTTTTTTATTGACACACAAATATGTTATTCAGTCGAGTGTGCACTTAAGGCTAATATGTACCAATATTAGTACTTTTTAAAAGGTTACTTTTTTTTACCCCCTCGATACCAGCCCTTCTTTCCAGGCTTAGCCACCAGATAAGAGTTATAGCCAGTTCTGGAGAGCAACTAAGAATAGCACGGTCACGGGGGCGTGGCTTGCACGCAGACATGATGGACGCCTGAGCAGACAGCTCTGACTTGAATCGGGGGAATCGGCGGCAAAACTATCGATATACCGATCATCCAGACACCAAAACGATATACCCTGAGAGGGGGGGACCACACCCGATGCAGTCCCGCAAGCGGAACAAAGAAAATCGCCCTAAAAAGCTTGCTGACACATCTGTTATGTCAGCCACAGCGGAGGATCAGCTTCAAAATGGCTCCTGCAGATCTGAGGTAAATCCAACCTCCTCATACACTGATCTCCCAGATGAGAATCTGGACTCCTGGGACTCTGAAAATCACACAGTGAACGCAGAGATCTCTCCTTTTCACAGTCCATCTTCTCAGAGCCCGGCTAAAGCTAAGATGAGATATGATTATACTGACCAGGCCAAAATCAAGTAGGCCTCAAAATGGCGTCGCCTATTGCCAGCTATCCTACTTCAGGACAACCGGTCCTTGACACAACCATGAAGGACATGCTTCTGTCTCTTCAATCTTCTCTCATGGTGAATATTTCAACTAGGTTTAATAGCTTTACTGTTGAAATGAAAGGCTTAGGTGAGAGAGTTTATCATATGGGAAATAAAATGGAAGAACAAGCTCATACTGTGAATGACTTGGTGGATGCATATAGAGAGCAAATGGAAGATGCAGATTGGATGCGCACAAAAATCGCAGATTTGGATGATCGATCAAGAAGAGAAAATCTTAAACTGAGGGGGGTACGCGAATCGATCACTCAGGCGGAATTACAAAAATTTGCGGGTGACATGATAGCGACTTTACTGCCAGACATATCCCCTATTGAAAGAATGATAGATCGCATCCCTAAGCCTAAACACCTAGAAGCATCCATCCCACGTGACGTTCTTATGAAGATCCATTTTTTTCCCCCACTAAAGAAAAGTTATTGGCTAAAGCTAGATCACAACCGGAGCTTCCTGCACCTTATAATGAGATCCGTATAGTCACAATACACTTTAAATTTGAGCAGACAGCTAAAATCTACCACAAAAGCCTTGAACAACCATAAAATTCCGTACAAGTGGAGACATCCGGTCACACTGCTGATAACCTATAATGGGACTACCACCACCATCTCTAAACCTTTGGACGGACTACGACTACTCCACTCATCCCCATGAGTGGAGTAGTCTTGCACCCTTTTACTGTTTAAACATTACCCACCATTTCTGTCGGTTTGATTTTTACACCCGACATTTGTTTGTTGTTTTTTTTCACTGCATATGTTATTGCACTGCTCATCGTCCCACGGATGTGGGAAGTATTTTTATTTTTTCTGGTAAACATAAGTTGCTATAGGAAAGCAACATTTTTTTTTTTTAGTTTGTTTTGCTTCAAAGCAACTTTTTGCTACATATTTTGTCTACGTTTTTCTTTTTCCTTTTTTCCATTTCCTTCCTTATTTATTTTTTCTTTATATGCAGAGGTGATATTATATAAGTAAATATTTTCGTCATAAACCTCCAATCTCCAGAGTTTACCAACATATAATTACCTTTTTCTTTACAACTTCTTTTCTTGAAAGTGAGTATTTTCTCATTTTACAATACAAGTTATTCAATTAATCCTTGAAATGTCTATTAATTTTCTAACGTTAAATGTAAAGGGGTTAAACCACCCGGCCAAAAGAACTTCACTGTGGAAAACTGCTATCTCCCACAACAGTGATGTACTTTGCGTACAAGAGTCACACTTTATTCATGGAGCAGCTCCTCAATGTGGTCATAAATCTTTTCCACACATTTTTAAGGCCGACTTTTCCAAAAAACAAAGGGGAGTCTTCATTGCTATCCGTGACACTCTATCTTTTCAGCTACTGTCTTGTACCACTGACCCTGGCGGTAGATTTATTATTTTGGTTTGTATGTTGGACAATGTCCTCTATACTATTGCTAATATCTATGCACCAAACCAGTCAAATTAAATTTCTAAAATCTTTGCTTAAAAAAATTAATGAGGTACAGAAAGGTCATTTACTAATTTGTGGGGATTTTAATTTGGTTCCAGATATGACTATTGATTCATCCTCCAGTTCTAAAAGGCTATCATCTCCACTAAACTCCTTTAACGATAATGATCTGTTTGATATATGGAGATGTTGTCACGCGACAAAGAATGATTATACGTTCCTTTCTTCACGTCACAACACTTACTCCAGACTTAACTTGTTCGTGTCTGATAAATGGTTGTTACAAAACATATTAGAATCCCGTATCCACACTATCACCTGGTCGGACCATGCACCCGTTAGTATTAAATTGGCTAATAACACTTCTAAACAAAATTCATACTTATGGCGTACCAATAATTATTTAATGCAAAATCCGAACAATGCTTAATTTCTTAACCAAAAAATGGCCAATTTTTTCTCTGACAATATTGGATCAGTGTCCGACCCAGCGGTGGTGTGGAACGCTCACAAGTCTTTTATGCGAGGCCTTTTTATCCAACTTGGATCACGGGCTAAAAAATTACGAATTAAAGAACTGGATGAACAGACTACCAAAATTGCAGACGCTGATTTAAAAAATAAAAACTAACCCATCGCAATACCTTCAATCCCAACTATTTAAACTTGGGCATGACTTACGATCCCTGCTCCTTGACTCTTATGAGTTTAAACTGAGAAAATTAAAAGCCACCTCATACACTGCCAATAAAGCGGATAAGATTATGGCCAACCGCATTAGAGGTCTTAGATTTAAAACTAGATTAGCCTATCTCGATCACCCATTATCAGGAGATAAACTTATTAATCCTCAATCTATTGCTGATGCATTTAGCACATACTATAATGACTTATACAATCTCAAACTGGACACCGACACACCAACCAACATGCGAGGAAATCAATTCTTTCCTCGATCATATTAAACTTCCTACATTATCGAAAGACCAACTTGAACAGTTGAATGCCCCTTTTACGGAAACCGAGATTCTTAAGACCATAGACAATCTACCTCCATCCAAATCTCCTGGCCCAGACGACACTGGAGAATATTTTAAGTTATTTAAAAGCTTACTAACCCCACATTTGACAACTTTATATAACTACTCAGTCTCCTCCTCTTCCTTTCCGAACGAAATGCTTTCGGCCATTATAATAACTTTACCCAAACCCGGTAAAGAACCCACCTCCCCCTTCAACTTTAGACCAATATCCTTACTAAATGTTGACTTGAAAATATACGCCAAATTGATCGCAAATAGAATAGTTCACATTTTCCCAGGACTGATTCACACGGACCAAACTGGTTTTACCAAAGGACGCCAAACTTCAGACACTACTAGAAGACTAATAAATATAATACATAATGTGGAACTGACCGGAACGCCTTCTCTGCTTCTTTCTTTAGATGCAGAGAAGGCGTTCGACAGGGTTAATTGGGATTACCTAAACCTGACCCATCAAAAATTTGGTTTTAAGGGTCCCATTCTTGATGCTATACTGGCCCTTTATACCACTCCCACAGCCCGAGTCTTTACTTCCGGCCTTCTTTCTAAACCTTTCCATATCTCTAATGGTACCCGATAGGGCTGCCCATTGTCCCCTCTAATTTTTAATATGATGATTGAACCCCTGGCTGAGCACATTAGAACTAATGACAACATATCAGGAATTCGTTTAGGAAAACAGACCCATAAAATTAGCTTATTTGCAGACGACATAATCTTGATGTTAACCGATTCTTTTTCCTCTTTAACTGAAGTTCAATTTTTTTTATCCTGGTTTGGTGAGGTCTCTTTTTACAAAGCAAACGCTTTAAAATCATCCATTTTGGACATCGGAATTGATGCGGTGTCCAGAAATGTATTACAGCACCAGTTCCCTTACATCTGGGAGGACACTAAAATTCCATATTTGGGTATCTACCTCACCAGAACTACCAAATCACTATATGAATATAAATTACCTTACCCTTAGAAGTAAATTACAAGCAGACCTTCAAAATCTGAGCAAGCACGAATTCTGTTGGTGGGGCAGATTATCTGCTTTCAAAATGATTCATCTTCCACACCATCTTCCATCGGAATTTACCTATTCCTAATCTTTTTTTTAAATTCTTGCAAACGCTTTTATACAAATTTGTTTGGAAGGGAAAGAGGTCTAGATGTGCTCATAACAAATTAACTAAACATCGAATGTCTGGAGGAGTGAGATACATTGACTTTCAAGATTATTATCATTCCTCCATTCTAACACAAGTGAGGGAGCGGTTTAACACTACTTCTACTACTCAATGGGGTAATATTGAATCCAGTTACTGTACGTATGGCCCAACCAATATTTGGTTGTATGGGGCCATTTTGGGGGTTAAAATCCCAACACATCTACCACCTACAATGGCTGTTTCCATTAAAACATGGCTTAAATTCTTGACCTCTTATGAACCAACAGATCCCAGCATTGATATTAAGGTCCCTATCCAAGTTTTATACCGTTTTATTAGTCACATTCCAATGCTTCCTGGCACAAAAAAGGCATTAATTATCTACAGGACTTTTACTCGAATGGATACATTAAATCCTTCTAATCTATTCAATCCGAATATGACCTGCCTCACATTAATTATTCTCAATGTACACAAGTGGTACATTGTTTATATAAACTAGGCCATTTCTTTAAGCTCATTCACACTTCGGCTTGGTCCTATTTGACATCACCAGTACAACAAAAAAGAGGCATTTCCTTATTCTATAATTTAATGCAACAAAAACGTACTTTCACTAAATCTTCTTCTCATTTACAGTGGGAAAAATACCTTAAATGTTCCTTTACAGATAACCAATGGCATATAGCTTGCAAAGCCAATCAATCTGCTTCTAAGTGCACCTCCCTATGGGAATTATCTACCAAAATTACTCTACGTTGGTATTATACTCCAGCAGTAATATCCAAATTTAATTCCCAATCCCCTAACACGTGTTGGAGACTTTGTACCGCTAAAGGGGACATATTTCATTTATTGTGGAGCTGCCCTAAGCTTAACAACTACTGGACAAAAATTTTCCAAACTATTTATGATTTGACACAAACACAAGTAACACCCGATCCGGCATTGGCTCTGTTATCCCTGGGAATAGAAAAATTCACAGCTAATCTACAAAGAATTGTAACTCACTTCCTCTTAGCGGCTAGACTATCTATTACTAGGTAATGGAAAGATTCTAATCCGCCATCTCCCGATGATGCTGTTGACCTTACCAACCTTCATAACTCCTATGAAAAAATACTGGCATCATCCTTAGGCTTACTTCATAAATATACAATCCATTGGGCTACTTGGAATCTCTGGTACGATACCCTGACATGATTTGCTTCATTTAATTTAATACTAATATTTACTCTTTTTGTTTAGTTAACATTTCTTATGGAAGGATTGCCTCCCGGGCACTATGAGTCCCCTCGGGGGTGTTCGGGAGAGTTCAATCCTCCCTTCTACGATTGAAATTAGATTTTTGTTTCAACATTAAGTATCACTAGGAATTCTCTACCTTATTTAAACAGTATTGTATGTACTCAACTTCCTAACTAGCATTGTATATGTGCAATCGAAGATGTATGCTATTTTACCTCTTGTATACTGTAAAACATTGTTATTTTATTTGCTACTATTGTAAAATTTTGAATAATCCAATAAAAATATATTGAAATAAATAATAATAAAAAAATAAAATAAAAAAAAAGAATAGCACTGTCACATGGTAAGAGAATCCTGTGAGTTTATACCAGAGCAACATAAACAGGGTTTCTTATCATCACTTCATCTGGGACAGTTGAAAGAAGCTGACAGTTTAGAGAACATTTTGGCAGCTGCTCATTACATATTTTAGGGATGAGTAATGAAGAGGAGGATACTAGTCATTTATCATTACCACCTATTATCAAAAAAAGAATCAATAAAGTTTTTTTTCTGCACCGGAAACTGACTGCACTGGTGTGAACTAGAGCAATTGGATTACATGGAAAACGCTGTGCATGCATTTAGTGCCGGAAAAAAAAAAAAAAAAAAGCACACAGCTGAACGGAACTGTGTCTGGTGTGGACTAGCACTTAATATTTTTATACTATATTAGCCTTTTTGGGAAGGGGTAGAGGGGTCTGTAAATAAGGGGTGTCTTTACATGAACAATCTACACAAGTATATTAGTATAACTGTTATGGCTTTCTATGGTGTACTTATGGTGTTACTATTCTCAAGGTAATTCCAGAAAAGTTTTTTTTAACCAACCTCCTTGACAGAATATTTAAATTCAATATATAAAAACATATGTACGGTATATTATACATATGTACGGTATATTATACAATCATAAATGAGCTGTAATTCCCCACACTGCCTAGCTATGAACTCACACAGGAGAACACTTTGCTACTGCATGAACATTTTAAACCCAGTCCGACAACACTTTGCTACTGCATGAACCTTTTAAACCCAGTCTGACAAACTTGGTGGTTTTATCAAGGATAACCAACATCCTTTTCACTTTCCCCACTGACACCTGGATTTTCATGAAAATAACAACATGTATATGCCTACACAGTCAGATTAGAATGTGGTTTACAAATAAAATCGTTGTTTACCGGTAGAACTCCTCTCGTTCACGTTCATCCAGCTCAGTAATAATGTATGACAGAGTTCGCTCAATTCTAGGAATAATGACTGAAGACAAAGAAAATAAAAGGGAGTGATTGCAACCCATATCTATACAATTTACAGTATAATGTTAACAGCATTCAACATAAGTTACAGTTAAATAATCTAGAATAAACCATGCCCATTCCTGCAAATAGACAGAGCGGTGATCTGAAATGACCACAGGATCAACTTTTCTTGAAGAACTTAAATCCATACAAATGCTGCGACCTCTCTTTCTAGAGTAAAACAAGGGGGGAACTAATGCGCAAACCAGCCTAACCCGGGAAAAAATATAATGGTACAAATAAATTAAAAGTTACAATCAAGCAGCAGCCACAACTAATAGTGCTCACGCACTGACAGCATATGATAGACAGGGGGATGTAGTGGCGCTTGCAAATACTAAAAACCGACAATAATTTAAAACATTCTAAAAAATGATTCCTAAAGTATGAGAGTGAGTCCGTCCTCTACTGGGGTAAAATTGTGTTCCACTTGAGGTCTATGCCCAAAGAATACCATCCAACATCAATAATTAGATGTGGAAGGAACTGCGAGTGAATATATAATGAAATCCAATAGATAAAAGTGCCTAACTGGCCGCACAGTGTACATGGGATAATAATCCTTTTTTTAAAAATATGTGTCATAAATCCTTAAAGTGCTTGATAAAAAAACAAGTGCAAAGTGCTAATAAATAAAACAATAATAGCAGTGAATGAAAGCTCCAGCTCTCCTGGAAAGTGGTTAATTACTAATTAGCAAACACATGCAGGAAAAAGCAACAACTGAAAAGAAGTCCAAAAATGCAAGTGTCCTAAAAACCTAAACGGTTCAATCATAAAACTGTTGTTTTTCTGTGCGATGAAAAAAATATAATAATATAATAATAAAAAAAATAAAAAAATATAAAAATCATAAATAATAGTCCAAAAACAGATAGTACAATATCACTGCAGGATTAGTGATAGTGAATAAAACTATATCCAGTGCACAATCAAGTGATGATGATAATATTAAAAATAAAGTCCAAAGTGCATCTGTGCTCCATTCAACAATTCTCTCTTTCTAGAGACCTCTCTTATTAGCTGCACATATACATATCCCTGCAGTACTGCGTTCTTGCCAACTCTGGTATCGTAGAACAAAGTTTGCGAAAGAATGCTTTAAAGGGCTCATTCAGATGACAGATTAGTGTCATCCTCCATGCAGAGCTGCTGGCAGATGCTTGTGCATCTAAACTCGGAGCTGCGTGCAGACAGCCCAAAGAAGTGGATGCACAAGCAGCACCAGCACTGACATACGGGCGGGAGCGGATGCACAATTTCTTTTAGAGCAACCAACAATTATGCAGTGCAAGGGCTTGCCTGATTGGGTAGATCCTCATATTAAAACAGCTTTGGACAGTCATATTTGTAAAGGCTTAATGTCTAATGTGACCCCTAGAAAGGGAATATCGTAGTACAGTTTAGAATAGAACATTCAGGTCAGGTTAGGTTTGCAGTATGGAGTTGGTTAACTTACCATGTTCTATGGCATTTACACGCCTGTTGGTAATTTTTATGGCTTCATCTAGAGTCACAAATGAGGTCTAAATTAGAGAGAAAAATAAAATGTCAGTTACATAGTCTTTCCCAAACACACATTTTATATATATATATATATATATATATATATATATATATATATATATATATATATATATATATATATATATATATATATATATACACACACACACATATACACATATATACACACACACACACACACACACACACACACACACACACACATATATATATTTGTTATTTTTCATTTGTGGTGCTATTGGCTCCAAATTCACACTAGAATTGCACAGGAATGCAGGCTGTGATCCTGTACATTTCCCTGCAGTGTGATTCTGCAGCTCTTTCATTTGAATGGGCTGCAAATTGAAACAAACACAAAAAGTAGTGCATGCACCACTTTTGAAAAACGTGCCGTACCAAATCACATGGTACTGCGATATGGTGCCCGCAAATGCATTGCATTTGCAATTTGTGATGTCGTTACCAATGTATTGGCACCTGCAACAGATCGCAAAAGCAGTGCCTTTCCTGCACCGGATTCTCATGTGAAAAATCAGAAATGCAAAACAGACTAAATGTAAATCTTTGCCGAACATAACAGAATAAATTCAAAACTTCCGTTTAATAATGAAAAATAAAACAATCCCAACCCTATTAAACAAAATAACAGTTCTGGCTTTAAAAAAAAAAAGGAAATAGAGAGAATGCCCCCGCTCTAAGAATAAATGAATAAGAAGGCCCCGTACACACGACCGAACATGTTTAGCAGACATGTTTGGTCGTCTGTACAGCCGAGTGGACAGGATTCCAGCGTACATTTGCCCGCCAGACAGTTTTCGAGCGGGCAAATGTTTCTAAACTTGCTTAGAAACATGCCCGCTGGAATCCTGTCGGTCGGACATGTTCGGTCGTCTGTACATACTTACCGTACATGTCCGAGCGGCTGCCATCCCTCGCATGCGTCGAATGACTTTGACGCATGCGTGGAAGCATTGAACTGCCAGGGCCGCGCACGTCGCCGTATAGTGTACGCGCGGATTTCTGTATGATGGTGTGTACAGCCATCATACAGAAATCTCCGGGTGGGCATGTCCGCTGAAAACGGTCCGGCGGACCGTCTGTACGAGGCCTAAGACGTAATATTCTAAATGTTTTACTGATTCAAATCTTATATCTAGGCCAACAATGAAAACTTTATAAGTTTACTCAAAATACAGTATGTATGGGAAAAAATAGGATTTTTTGTACTCACTGTAAAATTATTTTCTCTGTCGTCCATGGATGGACACATCTCCTTAAATCTTGACAAGTGGGTTATGTTCCGTCTATTAGGAGAGGACTAGGCAGACATCTAGTTAGTCATCTTAAAACATGTAACTTTAAGAGAGTTGAACAGCCCCGCCCAGGGGCGGTCCCTCTGGTCATAACCCCTCACCCTGCAGCATGCAGCTCAGTTCGTCAAAAAGCAGTACAAACTCAAAAAGGAGGGGTGGGTGCTGTGTCCGTCCATGGACGACAGAGAAAAGGATTTTATGGTGAGTACAAAAAAATCCTATTTTCTCTTTTCGTCCATGGACGGACACAGCTCCTTAAATCTTGACAAGTGGGACATCCCCAAGCAGTGTCAGAAAAAAACGAGGGGTGGGAACATCAAAAACTAACTTCACCCCAAACAAGCAGAGCTCCTCAACAGAGGAGGTGCAAACTCAAACAGCCGCCTGTAAAACCTTGCGGCCAAAGGAAGCATCCGAAGATGCATTCACATCAACCTTGTAAAATTTTGAAAAGGTGTGAACGGACGACCAAGTCGCCGCCTTACACACCTGTGAAACAGACGCTTGATGTTGGAAAGTCCAGGAGGCACCGGTGGAGTCTGCCTGAGCCACCGAGAAATGGTGGCCGGCGGGACCACCAGGCCCTTCTGCGGACCAGACACCGCCACAAACAGCGAGTCCGACTTCCAGAACGGAGCTGTGGCAGACAGGTACACCAGCAGAGCACGTACCACGTCCAAGGTATGTAGTGCAGCCTCTTTGGGATGCGACGGTCGAGGACACAAGGACGGGGGTACAATGTCCTCATTCAGGTGAAAAGCTAAAACTACCTTTGGAAGGAAAGATGCGGGCGTATCTTCGCTTTATCCTTGTGGAGGACCAAGTATGGCGACTTGCAAGACAAGGCCGCCAACTCAGAAAACACGTCTGACAGATGTAATGGCCACTAGAAAGGCCACTTTCTGCGATAGTGTCAAGAGGAATTTCTCTGAGGTTCTCAAAAGGAGGCTCCTGAAGAACCAAGAGCTCCAGATTAAATTCCCATGGAGGAAGCTGTGGTCTAATTGGGGGAATCACATGACGAACCCCCTGCACAAACGTACTCACTAGTGAATGGGTCGCCAAGGGACGTTGAAAGAAAACAGCCAAGGCTAAAATCTGCCCCTTAAAGGGGTTGTAAAGGTTAAAAAATGTTTTTCCTAAATAGCTTCCTTTACCTTAGTGCAGTCCTCCTTCACTTACCTCATCCTTCGATTTTGCTTTTAAATGTCCTTCTTTCTTTTGAGAAATCCTCACTTCCTGTTCTGTCTGTAACTACACGCAGTAATGCAAGGCTTTCTCCCTGGTGTGAAGTGTCGTGCTCACCCCCTCCCTTGGACTGCAGGAGAGTCAGGACTAGGGGTGCAACGGATCAAAAAAAACTCACGGTTCGGATCGTTCCTCCGATCAGGAGTCACGGACCGGATCATTTTTCGGATCGGCAAAAAAATAAATAAATAAATAAAATAAATAAATTCTCCCCCACTGTAATATACACATCTCCCCCCCCCCACTGTAATATCCACATCTCCGCCCCACTGTAATATCCACATCTCCCCCCCCCCCCACCAACTATAGTACCTACACCGTCGGTGCAGACACCCCCCTCCTCTCAGTACAGAGACCCCCCCTCCTCAGTACAGAGACCCCCCCTCCTCAGTACAGTGACCCCCCCTCCTCTCAGTACAGTGACCCCCCCTCCTCTCAGTACAGTGACCCCCCCTCCTCTCAGTACAGTGACCCCCCCTCCTCTCAGTACAGTGACCCCCCCTCAGTACAGTGACCCCCCCTCAGTACAGTGACCCCCCCCCTCTCAGTACAGTGACCCCCCCCCTCTCAGTACAGTGACCCCCCCCTCCTCTCAGTACAGTGACCCCCCCCTCCTCTCAGTACAGTGACCCCCCCCTCCTCTCAGTACAGTGACCCCCCCCTCCAGGTAGTACCGACAGACACTCCCCCCCTCGGGCAAGACACCCCCCCCTCGGGTAGTACAGACACTCCCCGAGCGGTGTGTCCCATGAGTACGGGCTCCTCCTCTGTGGGTGTAAACAGAGGAGGGCCACCGCCGGGTGTACCAAGATGGCCGCGGCTCCGGAGCTAGGCCGAAGCCGCGGCCTTTCCTAATGTTATTCCTGCGGCTCCGGAGCTAGGCCGAAGCCGCGGCCTTTCCTAGCGTTATGGTCGCGGCTCCGGAGGTAGGCCCAAGCCGCGGCCATAACGTTAGGAAAGGCCGCGGCGTTTGCCTAGCTCCAGAGCCGTGGCCATAACATTAGGAAAGGCCGCGGCTTCGGCCTAGCTCCGGAGACGTGGTAATCCGCGGATCACAGTGTGTTCCGATCCGAAGGGGGTGACCCGTTCGGATCACGGATCATCTGTGATCCGTTGCACCCCTAGTCAGGACGCTCTCTACGTTGCCGATAGAGAAAGGAGCTGTGTGTTAGTGGGCGTCCTGACTCTCCGGTAGTCCAAGGGAGGGTGCGAGCACGACACTCTACACCAGGGAGAAAGCCTTGCATTACTGTGCGGAGTTACAGACAGAACAAGAAGTGAGGATTTCTCAGAAGAAATAAGGACATTTAAAAGCAAAATCAAAGGATGAGGTAAGTGAAGGAAGACTGCACTAAGGTAAAGGAAGCTATTTAGAAAACAAAAACATTACCTTTACAACCCCCTTTAATGGTGCTTAAAGCAAGTTTCTGATCCACTCCACGCTGTAAAAACAGAGATGTAGGCCTTGCAAGTGCGATGGTAGATCTTCCGCGAAGATGACTTCCGTGCCCTCAGCATGGTGGAAATGACCGGATCCGACAGACCTTGGTCCCTTAGCACCTGGCTTTCAATTACCATGCCGTTAAAGCCAGCGACTAAAGCAGGATGAAGTATGGGACCTTGAGACAGAAGGTCCTCCCGCATTGGCAGCCACCAGGCGCACAAGGTCGGCGTACCAGGGACGCCGGTGCTAATTTGGAGCGATAAGAATCACCGGAATCCCCTCTGCGGAGCAAACGAGGAAGCAACTTCAGTGGGGGAAAGGCATAAATTAGCCGATACCGACCCCACGGGGCCACCAATGCGTCTGACCAGGGATCTCTGGAGCTGGCCACGAACCTCGACACTTTGCGATTGAATCGAGAAGCTAGGAGATCCACGTGTGGTGTGCCCGGCAAAGGACTTGAAACACCTTTGGATGCAACGACCATTCCCCTTGGTCCAGCATCTAGCGACTCAGGTAGTCCGCCTGCCAGTTTACACCCGGAATGTAAACGGTCGATAGAGCTGGTACACTTAGGATGTGAGCGACCTGCGACACCGCAGCCAAGCTCCTTGTTCCGCCATTATGGTTGACATAAGCCACCGCTGTGGTGTTGTCCGACTGAATCCTGACAGGACGTCCGTGTAGCCTCTGCGGCCAAGTGGAGAGGCACAGCCTGATCGCTCAAAGTTCTAGTACATTGATCGGCAGGCGGGATTCGTCCGGAGTCCAGCGACCCTGGGCCGACTGGACCCCCCCAGTTATCACCCCAACCTGTGAGGCTGGCATCCGTCGTGATCACAGTCCAATGGAAGGGAAGGAATGACTTCCCAGACTAAAGAGCCGGTGATCTCAGCCACCAACTCAGGGAAGCCCTGACCAGATGACTTACCTGAATCTGACGATCCAGAGACAACAGAGATTTGTTCCATTTGGACAGGATCTCCTTCTGCAAGACTCGAAGGAGGCCACCATGAGGCCCATTACTTGCATGCAAAAAATGGAGAGACGGCCATTTGTGGGATGTTAACTTCACCGCAGTCTGGAGTGTCTGCAACTTTTCCAAAGGAAGGAAGACTCTCGCCTCCAAGGAGTCCAGGTTCAACCCTAGATACTCCAGATGCTGAGTCTGTACCAACACCGACTTCTGGATGTTCAGCACCCAACCAAATTCCCGGAGGTTCTGACTGGCTATAGACACGTCCCCCTCTACTTCTGAGCCCGAAGCAGCTCTCAGAAGGAGATCGTCTAAGTAGCCCACGACAGCAATGCCTCGCTGTCTCAGCAAAGCCAGAATCGGGGGGGAGCACTTTGGTGAAAACTCTTGTTGTCGACGCTAGGCCAAAAAGGGAAGAGCCACAAATTGATAGTGGTCTTTGCCGATTACAAAGCGCAAAAACCTCCTGGTGCAGATGGGGATATGCAAGTATGCGTCCTTGATGTCCAAGGACCTCAGAACGTCCCCCGGATGGCGTGCAGCAACCACTGAACGAATTGATTCCATCCTGAACTTTCACACCCTCAGGCATTTAGGGCCTTGAGGTCCAGGATTGGACGGACCCCGTCCTTCTTTGGGACCACAAACAGATTCGAATAGAATCCCTGAAACCTTTCCTCCAGTGGCACAGGTAAAATTACTCCGCACCTGAGCAAGTCCTGCACCACTCCGATTAACGCAGACCGACGAGCCGGAAGGAGAGGAAGATTTGAGGGAAAGAATCGGTTTGGTGGACAAGAAAGAAACTCGATCTTGTACCCCGAAGTGACCACCTCGCAGACCCACTGGTTGGAGAGCAGGAAGGGCCACTGAGCTGCAAAGCGGGGGCAAGACTTCAGGCAGGCTTGCACACCCAGGGACGCTTCTGTCCCCCCTGCTGGAGCTTTGTCAGTCTGGGAGGATCTGCCGGCTGACCCAGACTGACGAAAATACCACTTCTGTGCGGAATAGGAGGGCCCTGGCTTACGGCATGGTTTCTTTCCCTTAGAGGAAAGAGGGAGAAGTGTGCCCTTACCTTCTGTGACATCCTTAATAATGTCATCCAGCGAGGTACCAAAAAGCCTCCCACCCTCGAAAGGCAAATCTGCCAGAGCTTTTTTGGATGCTCGGTCAGCGAACCAGCTTTTCAGCCAAATCAGGCAGCGTAATACCACTGCAGATACAGAGGCTCTGGAAATCAAGGGGGCTGCATCCAGAGTGGCATCACAGACATACACAAGGCCCTGTACCATCTGGCCGGCCAGCCTCACACACTCAGGAGGGAGCCGATGCTCCTCCACTGTCGGGCGCAAAATCTTTGCCCATTCAGTAAGTTTCTGAGACACCAAAGTTGCAGCCAGGATAGGCCGCAACGCAGACCTCAGCATGGTGAACATGGAACGGCTCACCTCTTCGGACCTCCTATCAGTAGGGTCCTTAAAGGCAGGGGTCCCCTCTACAGGGAGAGTGGTGACTTTATTCAGCCGAGAGACTGGGGACGACCGGAGGAGAGGTTCACGTTTTCACAGGGCTCTCCTCAAAAGGATAACTGAACGCCATGCGCTGAGGGACCACAAAAGGACTTCTGCAGCTGTTCCCATTCCTTATCAAATAAAGTAACATAAGGAAAAACTTTTACAACTTTAGTGACCCTTTAATTCCACACCCTCCGGTAAGAGTACCCTACTAGACTTACCTCTTCCATATGATGCCTTGTTGATCCCTTCAGACAACTGTATATTCAACCATCATGTCAATGATTTCATCCATCACTGTTCCTATGGAATTCTAAGTGCACTGCACTATTTCATCAATCTAGTGTCACATTCAGTGTGATATAAGATCCTACACGGACTTCATACAAATTACTTTTTTCTTGTTTGTTTTTAGGGTCTTCACACTGACTAACTAACATGTCTGCCTAGTCCTCTCCTAATAGACGGAACGTAACCCACTTGTCAAGATTTAAGGAGCCGTGTTCGTCCATGGACAAAAAGGGAAACAACATTTTTCATATTGTTAAAGTGGTTGTAAACTCTTACCTATACCCAGTGAAGTGACTGGCCTCGGGTGATACACAGAGATGAAACAAATCCTACACAAGTTGTATCTGTGGCCTTCTCCCCTCTACAGCTATTCCGAAATTACACAACATTTCTCAGCTCCAGAAGGCAGAGATCAGGGATATGATGATATCGCACAATGCACAGCAGGGAACGGCGTGTAATCCGTGACCTGAGTGGAGGGAAAGGCACACCCCCTCCACATAATCTCATTGGGAAATATTATGCACAACTGAAGCTGCTAATCACTTACTATGTGCTGGAGGGGGGCCCGACAGAAATCACACTAGGTGCTTTGGGTTTAAGCACACTATAGAAGGATATATTACAAAGTTACATAGTTGGAGAGGTTGAATAAAGACATTGGGGTTGATTTACTAAAGGCAAATCCACTCTGCACTACTTGAAAGTGCAGTCGCTGTAAATCTGAGGGGGAAGATCTGAAATCAGGAGAAGCTCTGCTGATTTTATCATCCAATCATGTACAAGCAAAAATGATTTCTATTTTCCCTGCATGCCCCCTCAGATCTACAGTGACTGCACTTCCAAGTGTTTGTTTATGTCTCTACCATATCCCTGTGTTTGGGAATCCGGGCATGGGGGGGGGGGGGGGGGAGGGGGGTCACCATGGTTGGAACATGCTCCAAAAAGTAAGCCTTTAACTAGGTCTTTGTGACAAACCCTTGTGCTCAAACAAAACTTGGTCTGCCGTCAATGCTTCCTCTGTCCAGAAACAGCACCATCCAAGACTCTCCAGCCCCCAGTAACCAGACAACACCTCAGTGTAGGGTAAAAACCAACAGACTACACCAGTCTAGGAGTACATCCGGAATACCTTTTTATTTGAGATCTCACACCATATATACAGAAGAATGACAATACAAGCTGTAACAAGAAATCTAATTTCCATAAGCTAATTACCAATCCTTTAGACAGCTTACGCATGACCTTTGAGTAGGAACTTGCTGGAGACAGCAAGGCTAGGAAGCCTTGCTGTCTCCAGCTCCCTAACTACAATACACATTATCATAAATCAACAAAGAACTCCTTCACACAATAGCAGAGATAACTAACACCAACAATGGGTGAAAGACACACAATAGACTTACTTACAATAAACACATTCTAGCAGAAAACAGACAGACAGGTGACTGGAGTTGATGATGTCAGCATATTCTACGAGTCCCAACATTATGAAGCCATCACTATAATATGGCATATACAGGGTTCCCAAAGTCTGTGTGTTTTGGGGGGACATGGACTTGAATCCAAAGTAACATTACTTCAAGGTCCCCAGGCATTCACCTTGCAAAGAGTATTGTTCCCTATAAATCCATAGCCCATTATCAGAAGGCAAGAGGCTAACATTCAGTCCTCTCCAAAAAGCCTCTGTCCAGGCTAGGTCTGTCACAGTCTTCTTTTAAATTTGTGATATTCAGTTGTGAAGCTATTGCCCTGCATCATCAAATACTGAGACTGAATTCACTGTAGAGAAGCAGAAAATTGCTAGGTATGCTCCTCAGGTCCTCCACTGCCTTGGTGTTAATAAACAAAGCTGCGCTCCATAAGCGTCACAGTAGCCACTGGCAGATAAAAGCCCTGGATGTGTATAGCACCCTGCAGCTAACTCAGTTTAATAAAGCACATGCAATGGTGACTGTCCACACATGATCCAGTGACTGAAGTGACATTACAGGCTGGCCCTACATCATATCTAGGCAGTGTCTTGGTATAGGTCCCAAAAGGCTCAGCTGATCCTCAAATCTGCAGAAGGAAGCCACAGTGGCAATGTAAATTAAATGTTGATAGAAGAACCTTTGAAAGCAAAAACCTCTTCATAAAAAAGAGGCTACTCTCAGCAGAAATAATAGGTCCATCACCTAAGGACACCAGCAAAACAAACTGCTGCTAGCTGGGAATATGAGTTTTTATTGTCAATATCCAATTACCTGGAGGTATCTACATAAAACCCATGGTTAGGAACACAAGATCCTGTGTTCTGTACAACTAAGGAAAGGGATGACTGTCCAAACTACCTACAACAACTTATTTCAATCCAGAAAAAAAAGGTTTCATGGAATGAAAGCTTTAGATACAAATTGTGTATCCAACAGTAACCCATTTTTAATAAATTTTCAATTGAGCTGGTGCAACAAACAGTGATAAGGTGAAAATATTTTATTTCCAAATGGGCATTCACTTCTCAACAAATAGGGTTGTGTACGACAGTAACATAGAAGAAATTCCAATGTTAGCCATGTAAGGTCACCAAGTTGATTACATAATGGCCTAACAGTCCATGACAAGCACCAAGAGAATTTCTTGATCCACCAGAGCTGGAGATAGATATGCTATATCATCAGGACACCAAACTAAGTTTGTGCCATACATGCATAGCCACTAGAGGAAACGGAGCCCCCCCCCCCTTTTTTTTTTTTTTTTTTTTTTTTTTTTTTTTAGGAGGTGGCAGCTATACTTCATCAGTAAAGAAATGAATTCCTGTGTCTCTCAATGAATGTTGGAAACAAGCCATCTGTGGACTGGGAGTTTTGTCGCTGCACCATACTTCATTCGTCTTTGCAGTGTTAGTTTCAATGTACAGTAGGTCCCATGATACTTAACATAAATTAACAAAATAACAAATTTACTTCTTTAAAAGTGTCACTAAACCCACATCATAGAGCTGCACGATTTTGGCTACAATGAGAATCACAATTTTTTTGCTCAGAATAAAGATCACGATTCTCAGGGTGTGGAAAGAATCAAAAGATGGTGTTGTGCTCCAATAGCATAGAATGGAAAAGGGGGCATCATCAGTGCCCACTACATGGGATTGTGGCTATCACAATATTTAATAAAAAAAAAAAAAAAAAAAATTTAGTTATAGAGTTTTAAAAAATAAAATAAAAAATGGGGAGTCAGTGAACACAATTTTGTGAGGTAGGAAAACAGGATTTAGGCGGGATTTGCATGTGTTTTTGAGCGGGAAGGACATGCGAGTTCAGGCGGGAAAAACATGAGTACTGATGACTCATACACGTGAGGTAGAGGGGTATATAAAGCCCACAGGTGTGAGGGTCAGGGCACAAAAATGTTTACCTTATCAGGTTAAGAGCTCCGTTGTGCGGTAGATGAGCCAGCTTACCTCAGAGGATATGAAGTCTCTGGTACGGAGGGTCCTGGAAAGAGCAGAAGGAGGGGAAGAGTGGCTGGAAAGATGCCTCGCAGGGATGGACGTCTCGGCAGCGGAGGTTTTGTTTGAAGAACCCCATGAAGAAAGTGCCGCTGTACTGGAAGAAGGAGAAGTGTTATCTCCGTGCGAGCCGCCCCCCCCTGTACCTTCTTTTCAGTCCCGCAGGTCTCCGCGCAACCTTCCACCGGAGCGTCAGTCCACTTCAGCAGCCTCACGGATGTCGGACGAATTCCGCCCAGAGGAAGAGGAAGATGGCGTCACATCGAAAGCGCAAGGCGCGCGGAAGGTGACGAAGAAGCGCAAGTCAGCCTCCCCCTCGCCTGGTCGTAAGGGAGGGCGGAGTAAGGCTAAACCATCCCCGCCGAGGGGAGAATCTATTTACATGTCTCCACAGGCGCGAATTTCAAATGCAGCTGGAACAGCAGCATCGCATGTGTCCAGGCTAGATCAGCTGGGTAGTGTGATGGCTGGGAGAGAAAGACGTGCAAGCCAGGAAAGAACAAGCAGTGCAGAGCGCTCCCTCAGAAAAGGCTGGTGAGTCTACAGAAAATGTGTTAGTCTCACAGCTGCTGGTATCTATTGCAAAACTGACAGATTCTTTAAAGACAGCTCAGGTGCCTTCTTCATATGCTGATGTTTGGTCAAATAGAAATGTATTACCTAGCAGTAATATTGAGAGTAGAATACAACCTAATATTCCTGAGCATTGTTTTAAAGAGGTACTGCCATGTGAAGTTTCACGGTTAGGATTTCATTTACAAACTAATGTGAAAGAAAAAATTTGGAATGGTGAATTCTTAGATTTAATGTCACTACTTCCGAATTCAAAGGAATTTTCAGTCAAAAATGAAAATAAATTTGAGGATGAGGATAGGCGCCGATGTGCACCTCGATCATTCCATAATTGGTTGCAGGCATTCGGCATATTTTCCACAGTATTAGGAGAAAAATTCCCGGATAGATGTAGTGGCCTGTTCCAACACTTAGAGCATATTTTAGAGGCGTACCGAAATTTTGGAGGATTCGGATGGTTCAATTACAACGAATTGTTCCGTCAAAAAATGGCTGTGTATAAAAATCTTAAATGGGGTATGAAGGATGTTGGGCTATGGTTAAATTTAATAATCCCACAAAAAACAGTTTTCAATAAACAAGTGCCAGTTAGTCAAAGTACTCCATCGGTTTATAAGAAGGGTATATGTTATGCGTTTAACGAATCGCAGTGTAGACGGGCCACGTCCTGCAGGTATAAACATGAATGTTCATTTTGCTTTGGGACGCACCCAGTAGTGAAATGTTTTAAAAGGAACTTACAACAAAAGGATAATTCCAAAAGCACGCACTCCAGTGAAGCTGGAAAAAATGTATCCATGGCTTCTTCTTTACCCAGACAAGGAGAGAGCGGAAATTTTAACTGAAGGCTTTTCAACTGTTTTTAAACTCCCAAAATTCTCTGGTAAAGGCTGTGAAGTAGTAGATAATTTAAAATCAGTTTCTCAATATAGTCAAATAGTGAGAGAAAAAATAAATTAATAAAGAAAATGAGGCGGGGCGGATTGCAGGGCCATTTATATCCCCCCCCTTTAAGGACTTTAGGATATCTCCTTTAGGCCTTATACCAAAAAAGGAACCAAATTCCTTCAGGCTAATACATCACCTTTCCTATCCAAAAGGAAAATCCTTGAATGATGAAATTGACGAATCATTATCGTCAGTTTCATATGCAAGTTTTGAGGATGCTGTTAAGTTGATAAAGAATTTTGGTGTAGGTGCATTATTAGCCAAATCAGATATAAAATCTGCATTTAGATTGCTTCCCATTGCTGCTGAGTCGTTCAACTCGCTAGGTTTTTGTTTTGAGAATTACTTCTTTTACGACATGTGTTTGCCAATGGGCTGCTCACTGTCGTGTCAATATTTTGAAACATTTGCAACATTTTTACAGTGGGTAGTTATGGGGGAATCAGGTTGTGTAGGTATCATCCACTACCTAGATGATTTCCTATTCATTGGCCCCCCTGGTTCTCCTATCTGTTTTTTGTTATTGAAATTGTTTTTATTAATTTCTGAAAATTTTGGTATCCCTATTGCGCTTGAAAAAACGGTTTACCCAGTGACTTGGCTGGAATTTCTGGGCATCAGTATTGATACCGAGTTATTTCAGTACCAACTCCCTGTAGAAAAAATTGAAAAAAAATAAAAAGTATAATTTGTTGTTTCCTGAGAAAGAAGAAGGTGATTTTAAAAGAGCTTCAATCTTTTTTAGGTTTACTAGCTTTTGCGTCACAAGTTATGTCGGTAGGCAGAATTTTTTCTAGAAGGCTGTCGTTAGCGTCGTCAGGTTTAAAATCAACTTTTTCTCACATTCGCTTAACTACAAATTTAAAAGATGACATTAGTCTCAATTCTTGTCGGACTACAATGGTCGCACTATGTTTCAGGATGATTTTGTTTTTGCGGCGGATATGGACTTGTATACAGATGCTGCAGGTTAAGTGGGTTTTGCAAATAAGAGGATATTAATACATTCTGACAACAAAGGTGTATTATTTGCAATAAACTGCCTGTCTTCAAAGTCTGAAAATATGATAAAATTACTAAGGTATTTTGTGTTACTATGCTTAAAATTTAACATTTGGGTTAAGGCAAGACATGTTCCAGGTAAACAAAATACTTTAGCTGATGCATTATCTCGTTTGCAGATGACTCGGTTCAGACTACCATTTCCGGAAGCAGATTTGATGGGTTGCAAATGCCTAAGCCACCTTTGGGAATTGGTTTAACCCCTGTATTACAATCTATAAAAAAAACTCAGTGGCTCCCAGAACATGGATCGATTATTCGATCGCATGGAGGAAGTGGTTGGTATTTAATGAGGAGTTAGGTTATTCAGGCTTTTTACCTACAGAAGATACAGTGTTAGCATTCCGGAGTACACTGATGGAAAAAGTTTTTTTGTTTACACACATTAATAAGAGTTTAGCAGGGATTTCTTTTTTCCTTAAATTGAATAAATTACCAGTGTGTACAAGCTTCTTTTCAGTGCGCCAAGCGTTGAAAGGTTACAGGTTAAAAACATGTAGACCAGATACTCGCAGGCCTATTTCTAGTGAGGTTTTGAAACAAATTTGTGAAGCTACTCCTTTTGTATGCCATTCGGAATATGAAGTTTTTTTTATTCCATACAGCATTTATCTTAATTTCCTTTGCTGCCTTGCGAATATCCGAACTGGTGCCTAATAATAAGAAAGGTGTTTCAGGTTTAAAATTCGATGAGGTTTCAGTTAATTCTCTTAGGGTTAGTGTTTTGATTAGACAATCAAAGACGGATGTTAAGGGCAAAGGGCATTGGCTGACTCTGAATGCCTGTGGAGACCGGGTCCTTTGGCCAGTCTTGACGTTAAAAAAGTATCTGAGGGATAGGCCTGCATGTTCTGGAAATTTTTTAGTTCACTTAGATCATTCACCGGTGACAAGATTTCAGTTTAGAGCAATTTTAAATCGCTGTATTTCACATATAGGTTTGTCTCATTTGAAATTCTCTTCACACTCATTTAGGATTGGAGCAGCAACAAAAGCAGCTAGGATGGGTTTGGGGGTTTCGGTAATTAAAAATTTAGGAAGATGGGAGTCAGGTAGATTTAAGTTATATATTCGCCCTAACTTATCTATTTAATCTCCTAGGTCACAAGAAAGCCATTTGGATAGTTGGACACTCTTTTGTGCATTGGGCTCATAGAAGAGCTTGCCAGCGATGCTACACAGCAAATTTATCTTTTTCTATAGATTGTTGTCAAGTTTTGTGGAAAGGTATACGTGGGCTCCAATGGAATAACCTTTCCTTTCATATATCTAAGTTAGCACAAACTTGGCCTTCACCAGATATGATAATAATTCATTGTGGCGGAAATGACATTGGTAAAGAGTCCACGTTGGATTTAATGTTTATGATTAAGAAAGATTTAAAAATGATACACATGTTTTTCCAGGTGTTAAGTAATTTTTTCTGAGATAATTCCTAGGCTAGTCTGGTTGTCCCCGGGTAAGCTGAGAAGTTTGGAAAAAATCAGGAAGAGGGTGAACCACTCGATAGAGACATTTATGCAAAATATGGATAGTTTCTCTTTCAGGCACTTGGAAGGAGGTTTTCCAGGTCCATATAGACGAGACGGTGTTCACTTGTCTAATATAGGCCTGTATATATTTAATACGGGTTTACGATTGATGATTGAGAAGGCCGCGGTGCTGGGGTAGGCCTTTTTTGTTTGTTGCAAACAAAAAGAGGCTGGTGGGGACTTGGTTGATATTTTATTTATGGCAATCACTTGAGTCTTATGACTGAGTGAGAATTTTTGAAAGATTTGGAAAATATATTTGAAATTAAATATTTATTTATTGATATTTTCATAAAGATAATTATTTAAATATATTTAATCTTTGTATTATAAATTATACCAATAAAGGTGCCGTGGCCAATTTATCACCATCTTTGATGGTCTTGGTTTGGTCTATTATTTATTATTTTAATAACATTGTATAGCCTACATTCCCACGGTGTAAGTGATAAAATGTATAAATAACCAAAATGGTATAATTGATAAATGAATGTGCAAATATGCAAATAGACTGACTGAAAGATTAAAAAAAAAAAAAAAAAAAAAAAATCGCTATAAATGCCAAGATGAGGTGCATTCAAAGGTGAACTGAATGAATGTGCAAACAGTGCAGATAAGGGGACTCAGGTGCATAAATAAAATCACAACGTAAAGATAATATATGCAGTTACAGAGGAAATCGCAGGATGGTGTTATGCTCCAATCAAAATGAATGACTGGACATAACTGATATACAACAATGATGGATAAATAAAACAGTGAACTGGATAAGAGTGCAAATAAATACAAATAGGTGACTGTATAACGTAAGTACATCGTATGAATGGTGGATGGAACCACAAGATTGTCCAAAGTGCGAGTGAAGTGCTGGGTGCTAAATTACATCAGCAGGTGGTAAGGTGACTTGTTGGTGAATCTTCGGTGTATGGCGACACCCCAAGATGTGCTAGCAAATTACCTTACGGCTGCAAGGTAAGCAGCATTCAATAAAACCAATGAAATCACTCGGGGGTAGAGGGGATAACTACTATCCGTCCTTCCAGTAGTGTGGCTCCTAGGGGGTTTAGGGTTCCTTCCAGGCTGGGTGGTCAGCAAGGTAAGACAGCTCAAAAATGTGTCACCAGGCAGGGTAGAGAAAACATAGGAGGCTCTCTAGTGTAATATGTTTTAAACACTCAGCGGTTTATTCAAACATATAACAAACAGGGTACTCACATTTAAAACGGTAATGTAGTGTCTATCAGAGACTTAATCGGCTGAAGTCATGTGACAGTGACGATACGTGTCAGACACTAGGACACCGGCAGCGCTTGTTTCCCTTGCTTCGAACTGTCTCTGCACAAAGTGTCATTTCTGAAGGAAAAGGGTCATTTAACATCACTCAAATGAATTGTCGGCTCCCGGCAATACAGAGAAAAGGCATTGAAAGTCATTGAGAATAAAAAAATGAGTGGGGGTCCCCCTAAACTTAATTACCAGGACCTTCAGGTCTGGTATGGATATTAAGGGAAACTCTAATATGTTTTTTTTTATCAATGACTTTTCTCTGTATTGCCGGGAGCCGACAATTCATTATAGCTGCGAGTGATTTTAAATGACTTTTTCCTTCAGAAATTACACTTTGTGCAGGGACAGTTTTAAGTACGGGAAACAAGCTCTACTTCACAAGCATACTATACACGAAATTTAAAGGAATATTTCACTTTTATTGTTTCACTTTAAGCATTATTAAAATCACTGCTGCTGAAAAAACAGACATTTTTAAAACTTTTGTTTGCATTGATACATGTTCCCTGGGGCAGGACCCGGGTCCCCAAACACTTTTTAGGACAATAACTTGCATATTAGCCTTTAAAATTAGCACTTTAGATTTCAAATGTTTGAGTCCCGTAGACTTTAATGGGGTTCTAAAGTTCACACAAACTTTTGGTCTGTTCGCAGGTTCTGTCGCGAACCGAACGGGGGGGTGTTCGGCTCATCCCTATCTCTTAATTGTGAGATTTTAATGCCAAAATCACCTCTCTCATAGAAGGTATGTGTGTATGCAATGTATATAGCTATATATAGACATATCTATATCTTTAGAAATGATTCTATAAGGGATATTGTGAACTGAATAAAAAAAAAACTGCAGACAATACAAAATCCTCTCATTTCAGCTTAATTTAACATTACACAGTCATGGTTTTTGGCACTTTAGTAGTGTTTGAAAACAGTGTTATAAAGTTTACAGGAACTTCCCTACAAACTGTTCAGGCAACTGAAACTGTATAGCCAAAACGCACAAAAGTAGATGTCAGCTTAAAAAAAACCTTTTGGGTATAGTTAAATGTGAGCTCGCTGCTGATTAAAACTACATTACTGTTTTAAATGGGAGTACCCTGTTTGTTATATGTTTGAATAAACCGCTGAGTGTTTAAAACATATTACACTAGAGAGCTTCCTCTATGTTTTAATTGCATTACCTCTTGGACTGAGTTGAAGTTGCACCATTTGCACTTTGTAACAATTGGACAATCTTGTGGTTCCATCCACCATTCATACAATGTGATTTTTTTTTTTTTAATTTTTTATTTATACAAAATAGAAGACTGGCCCACAAGGACCACAGCGAGTAAACAGTACAACAGTTGTCATATGGAGGCACACATACAAAACATGGCAGTTACATAAAAAAGTTTTGCGAAAACTCTTAAGCCATCTGTGGAGATACCTCTCCCGGTCGGGTGTAGCAGCGCACGGGACGGAAGGCTATGTGCCACCCGTCTCTCATCGCCGCCCCCAGTTCAAAAACCGGCATCCCATCCCAATCAGTGCTCTTGTGGTATCTTTCTGCGGCCGGGTACCATGGAACCGTGTGCCAGTCCTCCACCATTTCCATTTTCTAAGTGTAGTAGAATATAGGAAAACAGAAGTAGGAATCTGGGTGCTGCTCAGTGAGCAGTCCAGAGATAAAGAGGGGAGAGAAAGAAAAATAAAAGAGAAGAGGGAGAAAAGTAGTAGAAGGATAGGAATATAAGTGGAGGATGAGGGAGTGAGAGGGGGGGGGTTAGGGGGGGGGGGGGAGGTTCGCGAGCATGGACCATCATCACTGCCCATCGATTCCTTTTACCGTGGCGGCCTTTGCCATCAGGGCTGCATGTCCAGGTGGGGGGGCAGGCTCTGATCAGGGGGTGGCGGTAGTTCTCCTCTAAGGGCCTGGCCCTCTTCGGAGTACTTAAATATTGCCCATAATTGCCAGGTCTGGGAGTAGAGTTCACCCCTATCTTGCTTTGACAGGACTAGATCTTCCATCCGCCCGATCTCATCTACCTTCCGTAACCACATGGCCAATGTCGGTGGGTTGGGGGATTTCCAGCACAAAGGGACACAGGCCATGGCTGCGTCTAGCAGGTGGCGCACCACCGACTTTTTGTATACACGCGTTGGGGTAAAGGTTGCGTGGAGCAGGAAGTACGCCGGGTCATCCGGGACCTCGCGCTCCGTGAACCTTTGTGTAATTCGCCTTACTCCCTCCCAGAATGGTCTGAGGAGTGGGCAAGACCAAAAGATATGTAATAGCGTCCCCCTGTCTGATCGGCACCTCCAACAGAGGTCCGATGTGTCCGGAAACAGTTTGTGCAATAGGTCTGGTGTTCTGTACCACCTTGTCAGCAGTTTGTAATTGGTCTCCTGGACCTTGGTGCAAATTGATGATTTATGTGTAAATGTGAGTATCTGCTGTCTCTTAGCGGGTGTTAGCTGAAAGCCCAAGTCATGCTCCCATCTATCAAGGCTAGGTATCTGAAACCCTTCTGCGGGTGTCACCAGTAGCGTATGTAGTAAGGACAGGGCGTGGGGTAACGCCCCCGACTCCTCGCACATCTCCTCCAAAGTCGTAAGAGTCTGCCCGGCGGGTGGTGGGGGGATGGTTCTGAGGAAGTGGTCCAGCTGGCCGGCTCTCAAAGTCCAGCTGATATTGACCGGACTGGTCCATCAGCTGGGTCGACGTCTTCCATCGACCCATCTCACTGAAGTGTGAGGCTTGAAAAGTCCCCGACTCGCGGAGCGCAGCAAATTTGGCGTCTCTAAGTCCTGGTGTAAAGTTTGGGCTGCCCAGAATTGGGCGTAGCAGTGAGGTCTCCGATGTCAGGCGGTACTGCTCCAACAGCCTCGCGCATACCTTGGTAGTATTCCCTATCAGTGGATGGTGTTGTACGTCTGTTTGTTGTAGGGCACGGCACCACGGAGCACGTCGTAGCATAATGTCACTTTGTGCCTGCTCTAATTGTGGCCAAAGTTTGAGCGAACTGTGTCGATTCCAGTCTATGAGTCGGTTTAACTGCGCTGCATGATAGTACGTTCGAATGTTTGGCATGGCTAGGCCACCACATAATTTGGGTAATGAGAGGACGGCTTTATTTACCCGGGATCGCTTCCCTGCCCACAAAAAAGTCACGAGCGCGGCTTGTGTTTGCCTAAAAAACTCCGAGGGGACATGTACGGGGAGGGCTTGCAACAAGTACACGAATTTGGGCAGAATGGACATCTTCAGAATGTTGCATCTACCGAACCAGGAATGTAATCCAACGGTCCAGTGGTTCAACAGTTGTTGGACTGTCCTAAGTAATGGAGGGAAATTAAGTTGGAATATATTAGACAGTCGTGATGGGATCCGTGTTCCCAAATACGTTAGTGCTGTGTCCGTCCATTTTAGATGAAAGCTTTGTTTCAGTCGGGTCAGTAGTGGTTGAGAAATTCCCACCCCCATCGCCTCTGACTGGTTAATTTTTAAGTTCGATAGTTTGCCGTAGGAGTCAAATTCACGCATCAAATTTGGAAGGGACGACGACGGGTTAGTCAGAGAGAACAGCATGTCATCAGCATAGGCCGAGACTTTGTATTGGTTGTTTCCGACCTCTATTCCCGTAATATTTGGGTTCCGCCGTATTTGCCGTAGGAAGGGTTCTAACGTCAGGGCGAATAGGAGGGGCGACAGCGGGCATCCCTGTCTGGTCCCATTCGCGATCGGAAACGGGTCTGACTGCGTTCCATTTGCTCTTACTCTGGCCGTTGGTGTCGTGTAGGCCGCTGTTATCCATCGCATCATTTTCTGACCTATCCCTACGTGACTCAAGGTGGCGAACAAGAATCTCCAGCTCACCCGGTCGAATGCCTTTTCGGCGTCTGTCCCTACAAAAACACAGGGGACCTTTGTTTTATTAGCTACGTGGAGCAGGTTCAATACCTTGGTCGTATTGTCCCTGGCCTCCCTGGTTGGGACAAAGCCCACTTGATCCAAGTGAACAAGACCAGGGAGATACTTCTGAATTCTCGTGGCGATCACTTTTGTGAACAGCTTTATGTCAGTGTTCAGCAGTGAAATGGGTCGATAACTGCCGCATTGACCCGGGTCTTTACCCTCTTTATGGATCACTGCTATTTGCGCCTGCAGAGTGGAAATATGGAACGCGCCCTCTGTCCCCAAGGTATTGAACAGGCTCACCAAATGGCTCCCCGGAGATGGCAGCAGGGTCTTGTAGTATGTGGCCGTAAGGCCGTCTGGGCCCGGGGCCTTCCCTGGTTTGGAAGATTTTAGTGCCATCTGTATCTCTGGTAGGGTAATTGGCTCCTCCAGCTCTTCTCTAATTTCTGTTGTTAAGGTCGGCATGCTGGAGGAAGTCAGATACTCCTTCGTCTGGTTCGAGTCATGTTCTGGGATTGGGGGGGGGGGGAGATTATACAGGTTTGTATAAAAAAAATTTGAATTCCTGGGAAATCTGTTGAGGGGTGGAGACCTTTCGTCCTTCGCGTGTGACTATGTGCGGTATGTATGATGCCGCGTTTTGTGTACGGAGTGCTCGCGCCAGCATTCTCCCGCATTTATTGCCCGATTCGTAACCATGTCGCCTACATATCTGTATCGCCGCTTTGGCCTTGAAATGTAACATATCCGTGATCTGTGTGCGAGTGGTGTTTAGTTCCGAGTTCACTTGGGGCGTCTGGGACTGTTTATGTTGGGTTTCTAGTAACTGCAACTTATCGAGCAGTTTGTTGAGTTGGTCCGTTCTCAGTCTCTTCAGTCTGGCCCCATGTTTGATTAGAATCCCCCTTATGACCGCCTTGTGGGCTTCCCAGACTACTCCCGCATCGCTGTCTTGTGTGGTGTTAGAGTCAAAGTAATGTCTCACCTCCTCAACCACCTCTGCCATGGTATCAGCGTCCTGCAGCAGGCTCTCATTAAGTCGCCAGGGACGTGTCTGGGCCGTCTGTGCGTCTGTCAGGGCATACACTAGCGTGACCGGTGCGTGGTCGGACCAAGTTATCGACCCTATCGACACTTCCTCCACTGCCGAAAGATGTCTGTGAGGTATCAGGAAGTAGTCAATCCTGGAATAGGATATATGGGGTTTGGAGTAGAAGGTGTAGTCCTTCTCTCCAGGATGAAGAAGACGCCAGGCGTCCACTAGCTGTGCCGAGTGTAGCGTTGTGTGTATGCGTTTACGGGAGTCTCTGGAGGTAGAGGAGAGTCCTGTCGAGGTGTCCTCTTCAGGAATCAAAGGAATGTTAAGGTCGCCTCCTATAATTGGTTGTCCCTCCGCGTATCGCATTAACTGTTTTAATTGTCTGGATAGAAAAGTATCTTGGCGCTCGTTTGGGGCGTAGAGGTTCGCTATAGTAACCTGAACCTGTCCAATTCTGCCCTTCAGAAACAGAAATCGTCCCTCCGTGTCTAATTTAGCATCCTCACACGACCAGGGAACTCTAGCTGAGAGTAGTATGGAAACTCCCCTGGATTTTGCTGCCGCATAGTTTGAGTGGTATACAGTGGGATAGTGCCTACTTTTTAACATAGGTATGTTCCCTTCTCTAAAATGCGTCTCCTGCAGCAACACCACGTCCGCGCCTAAGCGACGCATATCACTCAGGAGCATTCTCCTCTTTTCTGGGATGTTCAGGCCTTTGGCGTTCAATGACACCACAGTCAGCCTGTCCATGCTCGCGAACTCGGGGAGGGTGTGTCCCCTTGGGTCAGAGGGGAGTGGGGAGATATGGGGTGGGGGGTCAGTCCTCTCGGATATAGGGGGGTCGGGTGGGTAGGAAGTATAGGGAGAGTGAGGGGAATAGGGGAAAGGAAAGATTCAAGTTAGGAGGCCACCAACAGAGTGTGCGGCTAGAGAGAAAGAGTCTAATTTAGCCTAAACAGCTAAAGGCGCTCTCCAGCTAAAAACTGGGAACCGAGCGCAGGCCTAAGTGGGTAGGACAGGGTCTGCAAAGGCGAGCTCCCGGGTCCCCGCCCCCCCCCCCCCCGACCATAGGTGTTGTTGGGGCCCAAGTTGACAGTGCAATCTAAGTCCTCAAACATTCCAGGTGTAGTATAACATCAGATTATTCATAATATAAAAGAACCAAGCAGAACAGAACAACACAGCAGCACATGGTACATAGCAACCCAAAGTCAACAGGGCATTGTAGTTCTATCCTCAGCGTGAAGTGTCATTAATCCCCTTGTGAGGGGGACCCCTCTGTTGTGCTCTATGCATATGGTGCTGTTTCTAACTAGAACTGGCAGAGTGGTGGTGAGCCATGTCATCTCCCCCCCCCCTTTATTTTAAATAATACTACCGCTCCTCTCCTCCACGTCTCAGCGAATAAGGCACAGGGAGACCACCGAGGTATTCTCCCCAAGTGAGAGATCCCCCCTCCACACCGAGCAGCCGCTCAGCATTCCCTCCCCCAGCATCTAAGCGGTCCCCAGTGCAATGGCGTCCCCCCCATCACCCCCCAGGTCCCCTCGACTCCCCCCCGCATAGCCACCGTCCAGGCCCTCAGAGGGCTCAGTTACGCCTCTGCGTACCTGTTGGTCCGGAGGTGGGGGATCCTTCACCTCCCTCCCTTCATACTGGGAAGCGGCTCCAAGTGTCACTGAGAGGGGGGCCGTGGTGTGGTGCCAGCTTGTCCCGTTACCAGCATGGGCGGGTCATATCATGACCCCCTGTGGGGTGGAAGTTCGAGGAAGTACCTGCCTGTCCGGCGGGGTCCTGAGGGTATGAGGACCCGTCTCCTCCGCAGGGGGGTGTCAATTTCCAGCCGGTTAAGGGGCCTCTGCAGATTGGGCATGCACATGTGGCCTACAGGGGCTGGTTGCCTTCCCCCACCCCCCGCTTAACATCAAAGATCGGGCGTGGGTTCAAAGTAGGATCACCTCCAGGCCCAAGCAGAGTCCACGGGCACTCCCCCCCCCCCCCCCCGGTCCGACATGGCGCGGGGGGAGGAAAGAGAACCCGACGTCGGCCCGACCGAGTTCAGGCTCAGGAAGATGGGGGTCATGTGCCGGAACGCCATTCAGGGCTTGTTTACGACCATCGTGCCCATTAGTGGGGTGGAAGACTGGGGGACACCCCGCTTGTCAGGTGGGGACAGGAGGGCGAGTGAACTCATCACCTCGGCGGGGGATCGTCAGCTTCAGGACGGGCAAGGGGTCTCTGCAGCCCAGGCATGTTTATGTGGCCTACAGGGGTTAGTTGCCATCCCCCACCCTCCGCTTAACATTAAACAACCGTAGTGGGTTCTGAGTGGGTGAATGGCCGGGCCAGAGCAATGTCTATGGGCGTTCCCTCTTTACCCAGGGCCGACAACGTGGGTGGAAAAAAGAATTCCTTATGACAGGCTGGACATGGCAGTTAACATTCAGTTTCAGGGGGGTCAAACAGTGGGTCACCATGCAGGGTCTACTCACGCTATCCCTGCGGCTCGTTTCCCGATGGTGCTCTTTGCCGTCGTCTGTTCTGTCTGCGCTGTCTCGGCTGTGCGGCTGCTCTGTAGTTGGACGGCCCCGATCTCCCGATCGTACGCGGCAGGATCTGCAACCAGTCTGGCACCGATACAGGTTCAGCTCCCAAGAACCGGAACAGTCCCGGCAGGTCCACCGGAGTCATCAGGGTGTAGGCCATACCTTCTTTCCGAAAGGTGACAGACAGTGGGTAACCCCACCGGTAGGTAAAGCCGAGTTGCTTCGCCAGGTCTAGTACGGGTCTGAGCATTGCCCTGCGTCTAAGTGTTGCCCTGGATAGGTCCGGCAGGATCGTGATCCGTGCTCCCTCCACCGTCACCTCCTCGTGTTCCCAGGCGCCTCGCACTATTCGCTCCTTCTGGGCATATCTGAGGAGTCTGCAAATCACGTCGCGCGGCCTGTCCTGATCCGCCATCCTGGGGCCTAGAGCGCGGTGCGCCCTGTCGATCTCGATCACCTCCAGCGGCTCCCCCAGCACCTCCCGGAACAGCTCTTGGAGTTTCCCCTCTAGTGTCTCCGCATCTACCGTCTCGGGTAGCCCCCGTAGCCGCAGATTGTTGCGGCGGCTTCGGTCTTCCACATCTTCCAGGTGGAGCTGTAGGGCAACCGCCGTGTCCCTGTGTTGGTCTCTCGCTCTCTCCAGGCCCGCCACCCGCTGTTCCAGGGCCGTGAAC